>NC_056694.1:3543750-3875000 GCF_018350215.1 Panthera leo
CGATCAGGAGGGTCAAGCTTTGGCCAGTGTGGCCGCGGCCATGACAACGTGGTCTGGCTTTAAGCCCAGCGTTTCCTTCTCGTTCTTAACTCAAGATAAGTCTGTTCGCCAAAACTGCAAGATGTGAGGCCCAGAAACTTCCATCACTCTCGTTTCAATGTCAGAGACAGAGACATCACTCCACAAAAATACAACAGTAGTGTGCCCACAGAATGGGGGCCGAGGGGGGCCCAAGAAAGGACAATGCAAGGGATGGGCAGGTGTCACGGCAGGACATACGTCCTGATGCAAATTAGTAAAGTGTGTTCCAGGAAAACCGTCTTCTTCGCAGCAGAGTCAGGCGTGGGGGAAGAACTGAACCTCAGAAAGTATCTTCAGGAATCCAGGGACTGAGTCATTCAGCAAGCTGGCTCTTCAGCAAATAGATCTGTGCTAGGGGCACCTGGGTGGCTCAGTCGGTTGAGCGTCTGACTTCGGCTCAGGTCACGATCTCGCGGTCCGTGAGTTCGAGCCCCGCGTCGGGCCCTGTGCTGACAGCTCGGAGCCTGGAGCCTGTTTCAGATTCCGTGTCTCCCTGTCTCTCTGCCCCTCCCCTGCTCATGCTCTGTCTCTGTCTCAAAAATAAATAAACGTTTAAAAAAACTTTAAAAAAAAATAGATCTGTGCCAAACCAGGCAACTTGTGTCGCTTCTGCAGCCGACAAGAGCCTGCACAGCAAGTACGAATCTCAGCGACCTTGGCCAGCACTCTAGGTGGCTCAGTGGTGTCTCGTATCACAGGAGAGCGTCAACTGCATTAACGTCCTCAACGTCACCAAAACCCCACTATAGGTGCCATTATCATCCCTGTATCACAGATGGGGAAACTGAGGCTCCCCAGCATTGAATAACTACATCCCCCAGCTTTCAGGTGGCCGAGCTGGCTAATGAATCCAGGGAGACGCTGCCCCTCAACCCGCACAGCCCACTGGCGCCAGGGACCTCGATGTCCCAACACAACTGCTGGGATCCTGCCCTTTAATGTGTGTGCACACACCCCGTACATATTCACACACACACACACACACACACACACACACCTGTATGCACATCTGTACACACACACACTTATACACAAACATACCCATATTGATGCACATACACCCTTTTACACACACACACCTGTAAACAAACACCCATCTGGATGGACACACACACACACACACACACACCACAACCACCACCACCATGGAATTTTGTGAGCTGGATGCCAAACCAGCTTGAAATGGACCACAATGGGAGTATTTATGTCACAGAAATACACGATAAATCTGCTCTTTTCTGAGAGAGCGACAACGTTGCTTTACCTCACTAGATATGGGTAGATAGAGAAATATTTCCATTATTATTTATATTTCTATTTATTATTTATATCAGTTCTGTGTGAATATATTCAACTTTCCTCTCTTTGGCCACTGAGAGAAGATGAAGAGGGGTGGAGGGAGGGGCACCCCCGCTGGCTGTGAACAGCCCAGCCCCACACTCCACCCCTCCCTCGGCCTCACCAAACCCCAGCGCACCGGTAACCACCGTGATCTAGAAATATCCTACATGCCTTCAAGTCCATAGACTGGAGTACAGAAATATTCATGTATACTTTTTTTTAATAAATATTTTTTAAGTTCGTTTATTTATTTTGAGAGAGAGAGCCGAGCAGGTGAGGGGCAGAGAGAGAGAGAGAGAGAGGGAGGGAGAGAGAGGGAATCCCAAGCGGGTTCCATGCTGTCAGCACAGAGCCTGATGTGGGTTCGAACTCACAGATCATGAGATCGTGACCTGAGCCCAAATCAAGAGACAGACACTTAATGGACTGAGCCACCCAGGCGCCCCAATCTTCTGCATATTTTTTAATTTTTTTTAATGTTTATTTATTTTTGAGAGAGACAGAGACAGAACACGAGCAGGGATGGGGCAGAGAGAGAGGGAGACACAGAACCCGAAACAGGCTCCAGGCTCTGAGCTGTCAGCAGAGCCCGACACAGGAATTGAACTCATGAGCCGTGAGATCATGTCCTGAGCCGAAGTCGGTCACTCAACCGACTGAGCCAGCCAGGCGCCCCTCTTCCGTATTTTTTTATTGAAAGAAAAATCTTGGCTTAATGTTGAAACATAAAACAAACAAACCTCACACTTGCAGAGAAAGTAAGAAAAGTTGAACAGAAATGGTTTCCCCACCGATGGCCCCATAGCCCACTTTTCAAAATGACATATTTAATCCAAAATTTCAATAAGGGATTTGGGGCTTTTAATGAAAAGTGAATCACGTGGGAAAGAGGTAATGACATGCATTGATGGGCAAACATTACAAGGGCTTGAAATAATGCATTTTATGCACTTAAAGGGGACGTAAGGAGGGGAAATGGAGAAGAAGGGTAATCACGAGACAGAAAGCCATGCTGGGGGTCCCTGGGCACCAATGGCCGCAGATCAGTGACGCCCTGCAGGTCTCCCGGCCTGACTCACATTCGACCTGGTGACTCATGGGATCCAGGAAGGGAAGGCTCCAGCGGCTTTCGCTAGAAGGCTTCATCCCAAGGGGCTCTCGACAGAGACCGTCCACACCACAGGGGCCTCATCCTAGCAAGCCTGTCAGCTGGAAGTTTCCAGAACTCACCCCCACATTGCTTTATAAAACATCTTGCATCAAAATCACAAAATCCCTGGGAGAAGAAAGAAAACATATTACTAATCTAAATGTAACGAGCCCTGCCCCTAATGAGGACAGAACTGACCCAGAGCAGATGAAATGCGACTTACTACCTGTCACCGCAGGGGTTCGTGACGTCTTACGGAAAAGGAGAGAGGACACAGGAAATATCGAAACGGAGAATTTCAAGTCTCTCTCGAACTGTCTGCGAGTACTGTAGAGTCCGAACATCTTAGCCTGTCTGTGAAGACCGCATAACCCCGTGCTTTCTGACGTGTTTGGTGGGACGTGGGTTGTCTCTAAATCTCATAACCGTCTGAATTCTTACCTCCAGGGCCACATGGGAAAACAGATGCTGAGGGAAAGCCAGCGTGGCCTGTACGCTCAGAACCCCCGGTTACCACCCTGTTCACTGATCTCAGGAGCCCTGCTAGATTTCCAGGGGATTTAGGAAATTAAGACACCGGTGACCTCTTTCAGTCTAGCAGATTTCCATAAGTCTGAGACGTGTTTGTTGATTGAGAAAGTGATGGACGGATGAATGAATGAATGAATGACAAGGGAGACTTGCCCTCCAGTCGTCCACCGCAAACGGACAAGAGGGGACAGTGTCACCTCTCCGAAAAAGATGGAGCTAATGTTAAAACACATGCTCTGGGGCGCCTGGGTGGCTCAGTCGGTTAAGCGTCCGACTCTTGGTTTCCACTCAGGTCATGATCTCACAGTTCGTGAGTTCCAGCCCCGGTCTGGCTCTGTGCTGACAGCGTGAAGCCTGGTTAGAATTTTAGAATTCTCTCTCTCTCTCTCTCTCTCTCTCTCTCTCTCTCTCCCCACCCCTCCCCCCCCACACACACACTGTTTCTGTCTCTCTCAAAATAAACTTAAAAAAAGAATACAGTTATTTTAAAAATAAATAAAACACTTGCTCCGAGTTTTCACTTCTGTCACTTAAATAAATAACACCAAAACTACCCGTCGCTGAGTTCCGGCTGTGATTTTGATGTTTTCACTGTGCAAAACAGGGTCCCAGAATTGTGAGTCTGGGGGTGCGTCCACGAAGGAGTTGATCTGGGAAAAGTGGAAAGGAAATTATTGTTGTCGGGGTTTTTTTTTTTTTTTTTTTTTTTTGGTTTTTTTTGGGTTTTTTTTTTTCGGAGGAAGGAAGTCCAGGAAGTTCTTAGGCAGTAATTGGGCACTGAGGGCCTGAGCGGGAGAAGTGGGATTTCAGAAACAAGGCTCAGGTCAGGTCTGCAGGAAAGGAAATCCAAAGCGGAGAGCCTCCTGCAGTAGAGACCCTGGCTGCTGGCCTTCTGGTCGTGAGCGCCTAACCTTCCGCGCAGGGGCCCGGCCTGGGGCGAAGGATCACAGCTGGATTAGCCTCAACAGCCCCACCAACATTCCGTCTGTGTGTCGAGTCTATTGTTACATTAACTTCCTAATAATTTTGCCAAAGCATCTCTTTTCTAGCGTATCAGTGATTCTCCCTTTGTGTTAAACACACACACACACACACACACACACACACACACACACCTCATTGGGAGGTTGAAACTTGAAATCAATAGACAAGCACCATCTCACCTCAGTTACACTCCCTCCCTGCTCAAGTCAGCCCCAGGGCGCCTCCTGAGAAGGTGCCCGAAGAAAAGCAGCCTTGGAAATAAGGGGGGGTGGGGGGGGAGAGTTTGCAAATGTGTGCAAACTCCCCAAAGGTGAATCTCAGGCTGCTCGGGAAACTGAAGTTCCAGAACCATCCAGGGAAACAAGCCTCCTTAAGAGCGTGTGCCAGGAACAGAACAGCCTGACTCTAGCACACCGAGCTTAACAAGCCTCTACCAGGGTCCCCCTGGACGCGCTTCTCCCAATACCAAGTACGATTGTGCCTCCCTGGGAATCTGCACCTGCCAGGAAAGAAAAAAGCCTCTCGGTGATGCTTACAAGTTGGAAGAGGAAGTCCTGGGCTGAATCAGCCAGAGGGCCGGGCTGCCAGCTGAGGGGAAACCTGAGACTCCTCACAGCAGACAAGAGAGCCCTGGGCTACACCTGGCCACTGCTGGGTGGGGCCTCTGGCACCATTTCTGGAAAGTCTGAAACCCCAGAACGTCCCCCCGCGAAAAGGAGCATTTTTACTAAGGAACTAAGCTGGGATTTGCAACCATACGCAGCAAAAGAGGGGGTTCAGACAGCACTCACCCAGCAGTAATAGCCCAGGGGGAGTTCTCTTCTAGGCAAAAAGGGGGGAAATGTCTTTTTGTTCCTGTGATGGTTAATTTTATGGGTCCCCTTGGCCAAGCCGCTGCCCAGTTTTTGGTCAGCTGGCCAGATGAGCACCCCCACCCCCACACCGAGGCGAGTGATGAGCTTTACGCCAAGCCTACGGACCTTCCTACAATTGTATGCTTAAACTAGCCCCCAAGCAGAATCACATTCAGGTGTGCAAGCTCTTAAAGGAAAAAAAAAAAAGTACCATGATGCATCTCTTCTCAGAAAGCTCCAGACGTGAGGCAAAGGGTGAGTTAAGCAACCTTCCCGTGAGAAGCACTCTGCTGTGTATGCACGTAGCTGGGCGGTCGCGTTGTGCACCTGATGCCTTCACAGTGTCCTTTGTAAATTACATCTCAGTAAGCCTGGGAATAAAAATAAGAAGGTGCCCTCTACCAACACGAGGGAAGAAACCAAGAAAGGGAAAGCCCCAAGGTCGAGGGACAGGTAAACCAAGGTGAGGCTGAGGTTTGCTGATTGGTCACGGACGTCACATCATCATTTTTGAGGCCTTCCCTTGGGCCAGGTAATGATTTTTGGCCAGCGGTGAAGCCAAGGTTGTGGAAAAACCCGCTTGCTGCCCGCTTTCCCAGGTAAAATTAATGAGCTTGTCTTATTGTCAGAGACCCAGAGTGGCTCCAGGGAGCAGTCGGCCCGGAGCCCACCCCATGCCCCTCGTGGCACCAACAGGGAGCAGAAGGTAGTTGGAGAGCAGAGTCTATGCCGGAGCTCGGCTAGTGCTGCCCCACAAGGAACGGGCGCCTCTGTCCCCTGTGCTCGGGTGGTCGGCCCGTTCAGTCCCATGGCGGGGGGCATTGTAGTTCAGGCACACAGCAGTGTCCCCAAGGAGGGGATGTCTCGGGTCCCGGGGAGTGGGGGGGTGGGCAGGAAGCTTTCAGGTCAAGGTCTTCTCTGTCTTGCATTTTGTGTTACTCAGCGTCGTCCCTTGTATGACATCCACCGAGAAAGTCCTTTTATAGTTTAAAACCAGAAAATGACAAACAAGCCAGCTTTATTCCCCACTAAATAACGTGACTCGGGCAGTGCTATTTCCCTCACTGCCCAGACCACTAGGATTTCCGGTGCAAGTTTTAAAATGTAATCACAGTAGCTTAGTCCTTGAGGAATCTTACTTGTTCTTTTTCATGGCTTTGATTCGTTTTTCTTTTCCCATAATCTTATTGGACCTGTCTCTTATTCTAAGCGGTCTTACTATCTCCCTGGGAGTCTCCGAGCCGGGCCCATGAACACCTGACGACAGACGGTTTTGGGAGCCAGTTAGTAAAATTTGCACGAAAGAGAGCCATGAAGGCATGTCTGGAGAAACAGTTTTGGGCGCCTCATTTACGGGGAACCGGGAGAAGAAGGGGAGTCAGATGCTCAGAGCATCGTGGCCACGACGTGGCCCATGAGACATTCAAGAGGAGAACCAACGTGATCAAGGCCACACTACGAGAAACAGGAAGGAAGGAGGGGGAAAGTGGGAAACACAACGTGAGGTCCATCTGTGCGGTCCTGGGAAATAAGGGCGTCTCAGGAAAGTAGGAACAAAGGGGTGCAGATAGGAAGCTAATTATAAACACGAGTGATGTTTTGATGCAAGGAACATAGTATTTTCATACTACGCCTAGTGTTAGATTTACAACCTGAAAAATATTCCGAGTCTGAGGGTTCGATAAAGCCTTGTGAAAGCAGATGACGGGCCTGCCCGAGGCTGCTGTCCTTGAATATGGAGAAGGGATGTCTGCATCTGATTTTTGATAAGGAATTTTCCCAAGTCTTCTGCAGGGCCCGAGGGGTGAGAGCGGGGATTTGCAGCCTTCGTTCTCTGTTGCTGCATCTGACAGTAAATCCAAACCGAAAAAGGCAGAAGCGTGTAGCTTCTGACCTATCTCGGCCTTCCAAATCCCAAATGAAACGCGAAGGCGGATAAATTACAAGGCAGGTGGCGGCCATGCCTAGATCTCCAAAGTAGGCCTTCCGTAATGGATGGTGTTATCATAAAGAATCAAAACTTTCGCAGAGATTTAAATAGGAGAGTCCGCCCAATTTAGAAGCAGGTGAGGGAGGGAGGGGACCTCCGGCTTTCCAACGACCTTTTAGCCAAAAGAAGGGAATGTATAAATATCTCTCCTTGCAACATCTGTCCCCCGGGCTCCCTCTCATTCCTGGATACCGCCCTCTACCTGCCAGATGGTAATTCACGTGTGGATGACAGGAATCCCAAACCTCCTGGTGCGGTTGTGTTTTTCACATCATTTTAATAGCCGTCGCTAAGAATTTAGTACCTGTCTGCTGCATACGGGGCCTCCTTCAGTTCCAGGCGCTGGACGCAACCCAACTGTCCCTTCCCGTTCCCCCCACCCAGGATAGCGGCCAGTCGATCGGACCTCCAACCCCCGGATCTGCAGCTGGGAGCCTAGAGCTAACGCTTGAGAAGTTTCTCTGTAAAGGTGTGTGTAAGTTCAAAAATAGGACGACCAAGGTTGGGAGGAAAACACATTAGCAGACGGAAGTTACCGGCATAATCCTAAGTGGGAATAGTTGACCTCCTTCTCCAGGCTACGTGACCCCGCTGTCTGCCAGGCAGTGAGAGAGGAATCCGTTCAAGCGCTTTCCTCGTCCTCGGCGGCCACAGTGTCGCTCATGAAGATACGCCCCAGCCTGCACTGCAGGCCCCCGCGAATGTGACCTCACTCGGAGACCGTGTCCTTGAGGCCGTGATGAAGAATCTTGAGATGAGCTCATCCTGCGTCTGGGTCTCGTACCCGATGGCCAGTGTCCTTGTAAGAGAAGGAAGCGAGATTGGAGACAAGGGGCGCCACACGGATGAAGGTTGTGTGAAGACGGGGGGCAGAGATCGGAGCGACGCGGCCACAAGCTAAGGAAGCCCAGGGGCCCCCGGAACCTGGAGGAGGCAGGAAAGGATCCTCCCCTGGAGCCCTCAGGGGAACGTGGGCCTGTGGACGCCTGGATTTTGAAACTGCGGGAGAACACGTTTCTGTTTGAAGCCCCCCAGCTCCCAGCTTTAGCAGTAGGTCATTTGTAAGAGTACTATTTTGAAAGACGAAGGCAAAATGCAGTCAAGCGTTCAGGTAACTGGGCAGACAAGACTTGCTCATCAGAACGTGAGGGTGGCATGGGGCTCCCCGTGGTGACCTGGCCGGGCCCTGGCACACAGGAGGTGGAAGCATCCTTTTACTGGGGGACAGATGGGTCACCATAAAGGAGGAGGACGTGGCGCCTGGGTGGCTCATTCGTTAAGCATCTGACCCGGACTCAGGTCACGATCTCACTGTCTGAGCTCAAGTCCCACATTGGGTGAGCTTGAGCCCCGCTTCGGGTGAACCCCGCTTCTCTCTCTCTCTCTCCCCCTGTGCCCCTCTTGGGATTCTCTCTCTCCCTCTCTCCCTCTCTCCCTCTCTCCCTCTCAGAAAACGGAGGAGGGCCATCAGGGCTGCCAGTGAGTCATGCACCAAAGTGGGGTTCTGCAAAAGTCAGAGTTACTTACGGAAATGGCAGGAGAAGCCAGAGGTAGAGCATTGTCAACAAGCAGAAGGTGACAGCCTGTGTCCACCACCCTGGCCGCTTCCCCGTGCCGGTCCTGCTGGATCGCCGGCTTCGTCTTCTCGGGAGCTTCTCTGGCCTCAGATGCTCAAAGCCACGGTCTGCTGCGGCCTCAGCCACGCACACTGGTCCACGCCAACCCCTCAGAGCTCTGCGGTCCCAGGGGGCCCCCGGACAGCAATCACTGCCCACCCCGAGGCTGGCCCTCCAGTCCTGGCAGGATTCCACGTGTAAGGAGTGACTCCCGCCGCGAGGATGAGCCGTCCACGGAAAAGACACACAGGCCGTGTGTTCGGCTCAGCCAGCCCTGCTGGTGGGTCCACGACACGGGAGCCGGTCGGAGCTGCGTGGTTCCCCGAGCTGCCGGGGACAAAGCTGGCCGGTGCCACCAGCTGACACCCCCCAGACTCACCCAGAGCATCAGGGGCTCTACGCACCAGGCTCGACTCCCGAGGGATACTTCTCTCCAACCACAAAGTAACGCTCATCAAAATCTCTGTATGCAAAGAGCCGTAAGAGTGTCCATCGTTGGGGCGCCTGGGTGGCTCAGTGGGTTAAGCGTCCGACTTCGGCTCAGATCGTGACCTCACGGGTTCGTGAGTTCGGGCCCCACATCGGGCTCTGTGCCGACGGCTCGGAGCCTGGAGCCTGCTTCGGATCCTGTGTCTCCCTCTCTCTCTGCCCCTTCCCCGCTCATGCTCTGTCTCTCTCTGTCTCTCAAAAATGAATAAGCTTTTAAAAAAAGAAAAGTGTCCGTCGTGATGCAACCATTCATTCAACCAACGTGTTCTTAGAGCCTCCTGGGCGCCCTGCTGGGCACCACAAGGGGGTCACAAAGAATTTGAGAACTGGCATAGCAGACAGAAGTGTTCAGTCTCCAGCCTCAGAGATAAAAGCGTAGACTTTGGGGGATTTTAATATTAACATAATTCATCCAATTACTCACTGAACTATTTATCAAGTGCTGGGCACTCTATTAAAAGCGGAGTCTCCAGTTCTAGAAAACAAGTTCCTGCCCTCACGGAGCTCGCTCAAAACCGACAGATGAATTAATAGAAATAATCGTCACAACAATAGCAGCAAAGCTCCCCTCTGCCGAGACGGGCGCCGAACCCCCTTGTCCCTGCCCCGAGACAGGGTGGGTTATCACTTCCCGATTCACTGTTAAAGAGACAGAAGCACAAAGAATTTCAGGATCTGTGACTCCCAGAAGCGTTCTTCGTCGGCCGGTGGTTCATTTTTTTAACGTTTGGAACCATGCAGGGGATGTTATGACATCTGACTACCCTCTTCCTTCTTGGATGTTTCGTGGCTGGACTCGCCATTTCTTCGGGTGAAAGTTCATCAGACGTTACAAGTTAAACACAGGCAGTGGGAGAATAGTCAGGCATTTCCTCTCGGGCCGTTGATAATAATTGAACAATTTTGTTTTAATCAAAAATCTTGCCAGGGTCACAGAACTCGTAAGTGGCAGAGCCGAGCCTCGACCCCATTCAGCCTGCCCCACAGCTTGTCCTCTTGACCATGACATTTGCTAAATTAATCACATAAAGTTGCTTTGCTACAGCCAGAAGCTTCAGCTCACCACAATTAACAAGGATGGATTTAAAGGTGCAGGGTTCACCCCTCCACCTGGCTCAGAGAATATGCCGTAATGCGATGCGATACCGTTTTTGAATTATTAACGAATGCCCTTCTTTTTCTTATTGGGCTGAAATTCACATACATAAGACGAACTTTTTTAGAGGGTGAAGTCTGGTGGAATTTGGCACATTCACAATGGGATCGAGCCATCACCTCCGCCTGATTTCAAAACCTCACTGGTTACCTTTTCGTGCCTGATAGTTCCTTCGACCTTGCCGGTCGTGCTTCAGTAAATAAATGGCAAAGCAGAAATGCGGAAAGAAAGTGAGTCATAGCTACCCTCTGAGAGATTGGCCCCCCAAAATTCGCGAGTTCAAGTCCTAACCCCCAAAGGTGATGGTGTTAGGAAGTTGGGCGTTTGGGAGGTGCTCGGGTTGTGAAGGTGGAGGGTTCTTATAACACGGGATTCACGTCAAGAGGCCCCACAGAGCTCCCCGCCCCGCGCCCCCCCCCCCATAAGGACACGGCGGGACAGGCCGCCATCTATGAACCAGGAAGGCCTTCACCAGAACATGACCGTGCAGGTGGCTTGAACCTGGACGTCCAGCCTGCAGGACGGTGAGAAAAGCTACCCCACCCCCTCCCTGTTGTGGTATCTGAACAGACTGAGACGGTCATTTCTTGGCTTTTTGAGTTTCAAAAGCCTGGGCCCCGAGAACTAGAATGTTCTCTCACACGTAGATGAGATTGGAGAAACAAGATGAATAGGGTACTCCCGGCTGGGAGGAGGTGGAGAGAAGAGGAGGGCATTAAGGGCGAGGGGACCAGAGAATGTCCACCCCCAGGGCTGCCCGTTTGTACCGTTCAGGAGGCTTCTAAGGGACAGTTCACTAGCTGTCCTTCCTTTGGAAAGCAGCGAAACGCCCCCCCCCCCGCCCCCACCCCTATTTTTAAAAACCTTTTACGGAGGCGTCACCTACGTGCAGATGTAAACAGAAGACAAGCGTGAAGCTCAGTGTATTTTCCCAAACCCCATCCGGCCGTGGACCCAGATCCAGGAGGAGAAGGTGACGGGAACCCCAGAAGCCTCCCGGGCCCCCTTCCGGTCAACTATGCCCCCAAATGCTACCCTCTCTCTCGATTTCCAACAGCACAGATGAGCTGAGGCTGGTTTTGTGTTTTGCAGAAATGCAATCACACGGATGACTCCAACTCTGTCTGCCTTCGTTCACCCCCTGAACGTTACGTTTGTGACATTCATCCACGTGTGGCGGTAACTCCTTCATTTCCACCACCGGGCAGCAGTCCAAGGTGTGACCGTGCACAACGCACTCAACCGCCCCCTACCGGCGGCCACGCAGTTTCCGGCTTGGGGCCTCCCTGAACTGTGCCGCTGAACAGGAACGTGCCGGTACGTGTCTTTTGGTGAACCTGCGCTTGCGTTTCATTCGAGGGCGTGGCCCCGAGTGGGACTTCCGGGGTGTGGGGTGCAAACGGGTTCAGCTCGGGGAGGTCCTGCCAAACGGTCTTCTAGGGGAGTTTCACCAAAATTCACAGGGAAATGCAGAAGGCTGGACATGGACAGGGCGATGGTGGAGAAGGGGAAAGACTCAGGAGGAGGAGAAAGTCGGAGGGTTTGTGCTACCGAGTTAGACCTACGATGGGGCCTATCATACAGCGACTGTAACTGAGGTAGTGTGGAAATGATCAGGACAGGCAGAGGTGGGGGAACCTTTAAAAGAAAACCAAAAGCTGGGGCACCTGGGTGGTTCAGTCAGTTAAGTGTCTGATTCTTGGTTTCCACTCGGGTCATGATCTCACGATTCATGGGTTCAAGCCCTGCATCAGGCTCTGCGCTGACAGCATGGAGCCTGCTCGGAATTGTCTCCTTCTCCTTCTGCCCCTGCCCTGATTCCATTCTCTGGCGCTCTCTCTCTCTCTCTCTCCCTCTCTCTCTCTCTCAGAATAAATAAATAAACTTTAAAAAAAAAAAAAAAAAAAGCTCGGACTCTGAGCTAAAACCTGGATTTAGATCCCGGGTCCCCCATGAACTTGCTGGGAGCCAAGCCAGTCACCTCTGGGCCCAAAGTCCTTCCCCGTCCAATGGCTTGTAACAGTCAGCTCCGTGGAGGCGTTTGTTTTGTTGATGTGTCCATCATTTATGGAGGTGAGATTCACATCACATAAAGTGAACTGTTTTAAGTTGACCCATTCAGGGGCACTGGGTGCCCTTCCAGGGGTGAGTCCCCCACCCCCAGCACCTTCCCTGGCATGGAGTCGCTCTGACAGCAGAACGAGCTCACGCATGTGATGGGTCAGGAACACGGGGGCCTGCAGACGTAGGAGCAGCACTCCTTATCAGGACCTTTTCCAACTGCATCAGGGCAAGGGTCACTTCCCGGGCCTCGTCTGGGCCGGCTTTGCCTTCATCTAACAGATGGGCTGGTTGTCAGGCTCTGAGAAGCAGCAGCGGGGACCTCATGCACACGGTGGTGTGGTGGAACATTCCAGAACCGAGGCCCCCTTGACGTGGAGGAAAGCAGTAGGGGCCCTGACTGGAAACGGCCGCATCCCCCACAGGAGCCACTCGGTGGGCAGAGCAGCCTCCAGCCCTCCGTCTAAGACTTGGGTTCCACCTCCTTTCTGTTCTCAGTACATGGCTTTTCAGATCAATTGCCTTATGTTTTTAATTAATTTGAAGCTTAATTAGTTTGAGTTTTAGAGGGTGTGCAACGGTCCCAAAGACCCTCTCGGGATAAAAACACAGGAAGGCTCGGCCTAACCAAAGCAAGCCGTTCCCGGCAGCCGCCCGCACGGGCTCCCTGGCCCAAGGGAGGCCTCCACCCAGGAGGTGAGGCTGTGCGTCAGAGGCCGAGAGGTCAGGGGCATCCCAGGAGGCGCCGCCCCCCCCAAGACCCGAGAGCCCAGATGGCGCTGTTCTGTGCGTGGATTCTGTGAGTCTGGAATGGGGCCGGGCGCAGCGGGGACAGAAGGGTCTGCTGCCCTCCCACCTGGGGGCCTCGGCTGGAGGCCAGGCGCTGGCATCGCGGCAGGAGGGAGAGGTGACTTGGGAGGGGAGGTCTTTGCTCAAACGTCTGGCACTTGGCCCACAGGCCCCAACCTCACCAGGGCGCCCGGGCACCTACACTTGGCATCCCCGCGTGGCCTCTGTGGGGTGCTTGGGCCTCCTTGCAGCGCGGTGGCCGTATCCGAGAGCGAGTGTCACACAAGAACCAGGTGGGAGTGCACGTGTTTCTTTGCCCTGGTTCCAGACTCACACAGCAGCCTCTCTGCCCGATGCTGTTGGTTGAGGCTGTGTCCCTTAATCGGGGTAACCAGACCCAACCCGAGACCTGCCAGTGTCACCTCCCAAAGACCTCCAGACTCCATCCACGTCCCTCTGCCTCCCCAGCCGTGCCTGAGCCCGAGCTGTCCGCCTCCTCCTCCTCTCCCTCCTGGCCCCCTGCGCCCTCTGCACTGCTCTCTGCACGCACGTTCTGTTCCCTCTCCGTCCTTCTGGCTGTCCTCTTACTACCGCCAGTGGCTTCCATTTCTCTTAAGACAAAGTCCAAAATCCTAACCGTGGCTACCAAACCCCACTCCTCTGAGCAGCACCACCCCCTCCAGCTTCACCCCTGTCTCCCTGTCCCCAGCCCCCACGGAGGTTCCCTGGTGACACTTGCCACTTCCCTGTGCTCATGAGCCACGTGTGGCCAGTGGCCGCTAGAGTGGATGCCCCTGTCCCCATGTTGCCCTCTCTGCTCTTTCTTCCCTCCCGGGGCAGCCCTTCACCAGGGCCACACTCTACTCTGCTGTCCCCTGAGGCAGATTTTAATCTATGTGTGTTTTCCTATTTTTAACACACATTCTTCTTCTAAGCCACCTAAAATCGTACGTGGGCCAAATTCTCTGCTTCATTCCTTTGAATAGCAGAGCCTGGCTGTAAGGCTAGACCACGGGATCACGCCTTTGCAATCATCTCATTATAGAATCTGAGGTCTTCAATTCTGTCCTAAACTCACAGAGAACATCTTAGTCTGTTATATTTGATTTATTAGCAGCAAAATACTTCTCTCAAAAAGACCGTCCCTGCACATACAGTCAGAGACCGCCCCCCCAGTATGAACAGTCACAGGCAATCAGAGCTGGGATGGTCCAAGCCCACATGGGCAGAGGACACTCCCACTTGCCCCCTTCACCCTGTGCTCTGTGCTGTGATGGCCCCAGGGCACCCCAGCTCCAAGGAACAAAGTTTGAGAACCAGTGATTTAAGTCATAACAACACATCAAGCTTCTTTATGAATTCCAGCATCCTTTGCATATAAAATGTACATTAAAGTCTGGAGAGATTGCTTAGGCTCTTCAAAGTTATTAAAAGATCATTTTAGAAGTGAAAATCGCCTTAGAGATAACTTCTGGAGAATTTTAATTTGTCTCTGAGTTAAAGGCAGCTGAGATACAGTGAAAGAGGCTGCTGGTTAAAGAGGACCTGGTGAGGAATTCTAACTCCAGGTACAAACAAGAAACAAAAAACCATACAGCTTCTCTGAGCCTCCATTGGCCTAGTTTCCCACGAAACGGCCCGAAGACTTCCCTTCCAGTGGCCTGGAGAGCTAAATGAGATGGAAACTGGGAACGTGCCCAAGGATCGAAAGTATGCACAAGAAACTTCTCCTTTAAAAATCATTGGAGCACCTGGGTGGCTCAGTTGGTTAAGCATCTGACTTCGGCTCAGGTCATGATCTCGCGGTTCGTGGGTTCGAGCCCCGCGTCGGGCTCTGTGCTGACAGCTCGGAGCCTGGAGCTGCTTCAGATTCCGTGTCTCTCTGCCCCTCCCCTGCTCGTGCTCTCTTTCTCTCAAAAATAAATAAACATTAAAAAAAATAATAATTAACTGGACAATTAATACCATAGGGCTATAGAAACGGATACTGAGGAAAGAATACTTACAATGCAAAAAGAAATTCATAACCCCTTGCAGAAGGGAAAAGGGAGACATTCAAATGTGCTGCCGACGATGCCATTAGCTTTGGAAACACGCACGCTCGTACTTTTACACAAACAGAACTCCATCATTGCCCGTAGATCACGGACAACCTGTAAGTCTGTGTAAGGTATGTGTGTGTGTGTGTGTGCAGGTGTATGAAAGATCCTTAATCTTTGGTTTTTTTCTGTGGGCTGGTCTAGGGGTTTTGTTTGGCCAGGTTTTCTTTTCTTTTCTTTTCTTTTCTTTTCTTTTCTTTTCTTTTCTTTTCTTTTCTTTTTTCAAGTGTTTTTGCATTGGGGTGTGAACTGTTTGCAGTCAGAAGGCGAGGTCGCCCTCCGTGAGATTCGAGGGCCGTTGGTACAGCATCCCTGAGTCTGTGGAAACTACTTTTGAGTTTCGTATTCTGAATTCTAAAGAAACTGAGCAATCTGTTTTAAACCGAACGAGAAAATGTTCTAGATTAAGTCATTTGGCCGTGACAGTGGCTGAACGAAACAGACATCCTTAGAGACGTGCACAGGCCAGTTGCCACGGAATCTGAATTACAGGAAGTGGCTTTGTTTGGCTCGTCAGTTTGGCTCTGTTTGGCCTGACCTGGTTTGGATGAGGCCCGGAGAGGCAGCTCTGTCTTGACCTTGGATCTGTGACCCCACCAGCCCCTGGACACTTGGTGAACTCTCTCTGCTCAGGTGGCCGGGAGGACGCCCGATAGCTGAGGAAGGTGCCGATGTCAACAAAGAACTGCCTGAAGGGGACAGTGTTCCTGGAGAGGGGCCTGTGCCCAGGCGGGGGGTGGACAGGTATGACAGGGACACGGAGGGGAGCCAGGGCACGGTGGGAGCAGAGTACCAGGCAGACTCTCAGAGGAGGGTCCCAGGAGCTGCGTGGGACAGAGCTCCAGCTGGGCATCTGCTCTGAGTGCAGCCAAGGTCACCAAGGAAGTGAGAGCATGTCAGGAAGAAACGAGGACTGAGCCCTGAGAAGTGTCCTCTTTGACTCTTGAGGACATCAGGGCAGAAGGCTGGCTTCTGCCACTCAGTCTCGCCATCTGAGCTGTCCTGGAGTGCAAGGTCACACTCAGCTCTGGAGACAGGAAAGACTAGAAGGCTTCTGGTCCGAGCTGGCTGCCCACATCCACCCCATCCTACAGTGGCAGGAGACAGGTGCGGAGGGACTCTAACTGGACCATCTGCTCAAGTTTATCTTGAAACGAAGAGGTTGTAGCCAGGTGTTTTGGAAGTCCTGTCCCTGAAGCTCCTCACTGCACTTAGAAAGTCCCCGATGACCAAGGATCTGGTGGGCGAGGCTGACACACAGCCGCGTCTTCGTCACCTGTCCCCTGCCTCTGTCCCAACACCCAGCCCTGCCTCGCTCCTTCCCTTCACCTTCCCGTCCCCTTGATGACAAGGAAGCGGGACGTTCTTCATTCCTCCTCTTCCTCCAGATCCTTCCCGGCTTTCCCGGCCCCCCTCACACCTTATCCAGTGTCCCAACCTCAACACTCTGATGGGGCAGTCTGGCCTCTCCCTTCAAGAGGATTAAGACCCTGTGGTCTCAGTTCCTCCATGTCTCCTCTACTCCCCCCACACACCCGTGCCTCCATTGTGTGCACACCCTCGTCCCGGCCCCACTCAGCTGAATGAACACCTGAACCATCTCAAAGACGTCTGCTGGATTCAGTCATCAAGAAGTCCTTCCTGGCTTGGAGCAGGACATCTCCAGGGATGAGGTGGTGGCATAAGGCAGATTGTGGGAGACTGAGTGGGGTGATGGAATATTCTAGATCTTCATTGCAGGGGAACGTCCATGACAATATCTTTGTCAAAATTCATGGAACCGCACACTGAAAAGGGTACATTTCACTAGATGTAAATTATACCTCATTGAAACTGACGTCAGCGTAAAAATATAAAATAAATCGTTCCTACTCAACGAACGACCACTTTCCTCTTTAAACGACTCCTTTCGATTCTACACATCACATCTCAGATGACGCTAACAGAAAAGGCAACGCACATAAATATTTCCCTCCTGCTTATTTTCCATTTCTCCGTTCACCAATTTTCTTCCCGTTTTCCCCTCAGCGCAGACTTTCCTCTGTTCCCTTAATAGTCCCTGCTCTATAATTAGTAGCTCTGATAATTCTTTTATCATGTGTGTTTTATTTCTAAAATATTCACTACCGCAGCTCTCCCATAATGCCTTAATTCAATTCCCTGATCACCATTTTTACAATCGTGAGGTATTAATAATATCTTCTATTTCGGTAGTGCCTTTTTTTTTTCTTTTTGTCTGACGAACAAAAAAGTACTTTGCAGGCACTTTGTATCCCTGCGAGGGAGTTAGGGAAGGAGGAGAGACTGCGGATGGGAAAAGGCAGGCACAAGACGTGTGTGAGGTGTGCTGCTCACACAAGACGGCGCTGAGCGTTGGCCAAAGTTCAGTGCAGAGCTTCGTCTCCCAAGAGAGGGGCAGGGGTCCCCACCCCACTGCCTGGGGGAATCTAGAGTCAGCCCAAGCCCAGCCTCTGGGTGGAGGCCAAGTCTGGACACCTCCCTTTAGAAGGCGGGACACACAATCTGCCCTCTCCTGACCCTGACCCTGACCCTGACCCTGACCCCGACCCTGACCCAGAGACTCTTACTGGAGGTTGGGATGGGAAGACAATAAAAAAATGAAAACGAGAGCACTGCAATGCCCACCTGGAGAGAATCGTGGAATCTCTCTGAGTCCGGAGGCCGCCCCCGCTAAACCCCCCCGACTCCGATTTTGCAAGCACACAGCCCACCCGGGGCAGGTCCCCAGCCAAGACGCAACCCACTAGGCTGCCCTCCAGCATTGTTCCCCAGGCTCCCTGGGTCCATGCCATCTTCTCGACAAACACCGGACCTCTGTGTCGTTGGACTCTCCAGATGTCCCTCCTCTGGCGGTACTCCTCCCCCACACAGGATCCGCCTTGTCCCAACACAAAGTCAGTGCCAGAGAGTGTCAGCCTTCATAACGACGTAGGGCATGTCACACACAGACCACACGCCCAGTGACTAAGAGGGCAAAGGGCCTTGCGGCAGATCCGACCCGCTGTAACGGGTAGCGGTGACCCTAACAGGCATCCCAGCCACCGCTCATCACACGTGCCAGCTCTTACAGGTGCAGGGAGGTGCAGGTCAAAGGTCACTCTGGGAATACGTGGACGGGCCGAGTTTGGACCACAGACCACGCTCCCTCTACCCCATTTCCTTTATCTAAACCAGGAACATGGATCCTCGGTGGGATTGGCGGAAGGTTCTTCCAAATCTTTTGGTTCCCTTGTGCCACTGTCTCCCTCTAGTCTTAAGGCAGGTTGTGTTTTCCACAAGGGACCACAGACATCATCTCTCATCCCACCTGCTCTAGCTTGACACCCCTCCCGTGGAGGGATGGGACCTGTGTCCCCTCCCCTTGAACTTGGGCAGTTTGGGAAGACTAGACTCCACTGACTCATTCGTTATTTTATAGGTATGTATTGAGCACCGCCCATGGGCCCAGATCCTCGCTCAGACTGTAAATACTTAAGACTCCACCTTTGCCTTCTAGGAGAGAAATTCCTCTCTCGACAGCTGCTCCCTGGTTTGCTTTGAGGAAGCTGCCTGTGAACACCCAGTGGGGTGCCTCTCAAGGTGCCAGGTGGACCCAGCACTGCATTCATGCCCCGTCCTTGCCCCCTTCCCTGTGAATCTGTGCTGTGTCGATGCTACAGCAGGAAGGAAACGTCCCACGTTAGACTCCCCATAGGGTTATAGGAGATCCGATGTCACTCTCGGAACCATACACGGAGCCTGGGGCAATCAGAGTGACCAGCCATTCTCCTCCCTTGTTTGTTTGTTTGTTTGCTTGTATTTAATGCACGCCTGTCCCCTTCCTCTGTAGCATCGGCTCCCTCTTAAATCATCTCCCAACACAGTAACGCGTCAGGCCGACGGGGAGCTTGGGAAATGCACGGCTTTGATTAATTGCGTTTCTGGTTGACAGAGTCGAGCCGAAGCCATGCTGCTCTGACTGTTGCTGTTGTAGAGCTTTCTACTCTGCAGACTCCGTTAGTATCTGCTGCTAAACACACTTGGATCCCACGCTGATGACAAGCCTCTGTGGACACCTGGGAGCCTCTGTTTCCATGTGAGGTAGGACTTCGTTGGCTTCTTTGGGTTACCACCAAAACCAGATGGGAGTTTCAGACGAGGGATGTAAGAATGTGAGTGTCGGCTCCAGAATGGACCACAGCCAGGAACCAGAGCACCTGAGGGAACCCAGGCATCCGTTCTGCCTTCTTGGAACGCCTGGCCAACCGGGGAGAAGATGGTCTTTGCCAAAGGCACTCAGGGTTTCTCTACCTGGGGTCGAGAGAGTTGTGCCCAAGTCCAGCCAACCCGGAGTCTCTTCGCGCCAGGAAAGTCTCTGCCTGGATCAGCCGTGGTGAAGTCGCCTCCAGAGCAAGGGACTTCGTCAACAGCAGACGCCGAACAAACATGGCGGTTCCCACTGCGACCATCAGACGGCTGTTGGAGGGGCGGGCTGAGTGAGAAGGGGCAGTTTCCACGGAAGCCTGAGTAGATAAGATCAGACATCCACACATTTCAAGGTCTATGGTGGACGTACAGCCCCAGACCTGGAAACGCAATTTTAACTAAAGCCCCAATGTCAAGGGTTTTCTTATCACCATTTTCTATGTAATTGGCGATCATAGCTGGCTGTCTTCATCTGGGTCCTCCCAGAGGCAGGGCTGAGATGTAGATTTGAGTGCGAGCGGTTTATCCAGAGCGTGTGTGGTGCGGTGTGTAAGACCACTTTGGCACGTTCAGGGTTTTGTCTGGAGACGGAAGGCAACCACTGACAAGGAAATCACATGTTTTATGCAAATAGGAGAGACAACTCGGTGTATGTCAGCATGCCCAAACCCCAAATAATCTATTTTCAAGTTTTAGGGCAGTAAATCATTGGCTGTTACCTTCTTTGAAAAACACAAAACTTGTAGATTAGAGGCAGTGCTGGAATTCATTTTCCACGGTGTGTGTGTGTGTGTGTGTGTGTGTGTGTGTTTGTGCTTTGTTTTTACCTAAAGCTTAGTTTCAGCCGCTCTTGGTGCCCAGGGTGAATCGGCGCCCCCTAGTGGTGAGTATGTTGCTGCGTGCTCGCATGTTCATGGCTACCCTGCAGGCGCCCCAAGGAAGGAGTCCCTCTCGTGGGTCACTTCCGCTCCTCTCCTCCTGCCCTTTCCTCTCCCGACACCTGATGTATCAGACTCGGGCTAGCTGCTGTAACCAACCCCAGATGTGCTGGGGCTTAGAGCGGCAAGAATGCCCTTCTCATCCCTGGACCAGACCCGGGCAGGGCTGTTCCTGATGGGCTGGGGCCTCTGCTCCGCCCAGACATTCCAGGATCCAGCCTCCCCGGGAGCTTAGCTGCCGTGGATGGGTCTGGATCTCAACAGGCACACCTCCCCGGCCGTCCGCATGGAACATAGTGGGAGAGGGGACCCAGGGCCACAGGTCTGCTGTGCCTCTGAGCGCACGGTGTCACTCTGGTGACAGGCAGGCAGACAAAGTCTTCCAACTGTGCTTTTCCTTCCTAGAGACAGCCCCTTCCCGTGGAAATATGAGGCAAGGAGTGGTAACAGCCCCCCACCACAGTATCAGAGGGTCTCCACAGCCTGATTTGGGCTTCCCCCTCCTCTACAAGCACCTCATGCTCCAGCCACCCCAGGTGATCCCTTATGCTCAAAACCTCCCTGCTCCTTCCAGCCACAGGGCCTTTGCTCATGCCATTCCTCCACCTTAAACGCCTTTCCCTTCTTTGTCTAATTGGGAAAATCTCATGCATCCTTTAAGATGCTAACGTCACCTCATTTCCAGAAGATCCCCTGACACCCACCTCCCCAGCAGCACTGACGCTTCCCGCCTCGGTGCCCTCCTCAGTCACTCGTGTGGGTATCCATCTCTGCCTGCACTTTGGGCCCCGAGGGCTGGGTCCATACAGAAGGCGAGGCGTGCACGCCAGTAGATTATTTTTTAATGAGGAAATACGTGAATGAACACGTCCCACCCGTTTTGACTTCTGCCCGCCAAGGAAGGACCCCGCGCACGTCACGGCCCCCTGCCCATCCCCCGCACCCCTCCCTACAAAGGCCAAGACCCCGCTCCCTCGATTGCCGGCACAGAACCTGGCGAGCCCTGCACTGTCAGAGGGAAGGGAGGGGAGGGGAGCCCTGGGCTCTGGGCCCGACTCCAGAAGAGGACACGGCACCCGCCCATCTGCCTCCTCCTCCCGCCCGCTCCCCCACCCACCGCAATCCTAACGCTCTGCCTTTGCCCAACATCGCATGATTCTTCCAAACACTTGCGTGCCCGCATCTCATGGGGGCCTTCCCCCACCCCTGCAAGGGCACAACGCGGGCCCGGTTGCCCCCACGCTGTCCCTCGCAGCCAGGGCACGACCCATCTTACTGGAGCCGGGAGGGGCTGCCCGTGTGCCGCAGCTGGAATCAAAGTTGAGCTGAGGTCCCCGAGCAGGACCACCGCTTGGAAAAAGCCACGCACGGATCAAGGCTGCTGACAGATGTCAGTTTGAAAAAGGCCTCTCCGGGAGAGGGGGCAGCCCGTGGCCTGCCGGTGAAGAATATAAATTGGCTCATCTTTCTAAAGAGCAGCGTGCTCTGATGCCTGCCGGATTTGGAAACTCAGACTGCACGTCGGGTGGAGAAAAATCAGTGAGTCAGGACCCGGGCTCCCGATTCCGGTTGTGGCACAGACGGGACGTGTGACCTTGTGCAAAGCGTCAGGTCACTCTGGGAGGCCCTGCAAGAGAAAGATAAGGTAGGACATCAGTGGTTTTCAGCCTGTGGGCGCTCAGAGTTCGTGACATCGAAAATCAAAAGGACTCACATCTCCCAGAGAGCAGCAAAACCAGACCAACACATCTGTGATGATTACAAAGTTCTGTCTTCCCACCTAGATTCCACCTGGTGCCACAAGTTAAGAGGTTCTGCTTCTAAATCAGACACTCTCTGAGCAGAAGAGAAAAGGCGTCTGAAGCTGGAGCCCCGCAATCAGGAAGGTCTGGGTTCAAACCCGCCCTCCCGCCACCCCTGAGTGTGATCTGGGCCTCGGGCTTCGGTTTGTCTACAAAACAGGGCTTATCAGAGGACACACAGTAGGGCAGACAGCATCGTTGTGAAGGCTACCTGACGTGACGCAGTTCCTGGAACGTGGTAAGTGCCCAATAATGGGGCGCCCGGGTGGCTCAGTCGGTTCAGCATCCGACTTCGGCTCAGGTCACGATCTCACAGCTCATGAGTTCGAGCCCCGCGTCAGGCTCTGTGCTGGCGGCTCAGAGCCTGGAGCCTGCTTCGGACTCTGTGTCTCCCTCTCTCTCTGCCCCTCCCCCACACTATCTCTCTCTTTCTCTCTCTCTCCCTCAAAAATAAGCATTAAAAAAATACTTAAAAAAATAGGTGCTGCATAAACACATGCAGTATTAGGACCATTCATCTTTAACAAAAACGATGAAGAAATTACTTGAAAGTTAGTTGATTTAGCCAGTATATGCTGATAGATAGATAGAAAGATGAGAGATATAGATAGATAGATAGATAGATAGATGATAGATAGATAGATAGATAGATAGATGAGAGAGAGAGAGAGAGAAATGAGTGAAAAAGTCTTGAGTTAATGAAGAGACTAGCTTAGAACAATGTAACGGGAACACCTGAAATCGTCAACTCTGTCTCAGCCCCATAACTGTCAGGCTGCTACACTGTCCCAGCCCCGATCCCTGGGACACCGGATTCCCTCCGAGCAAGTTCTAGATGCAACCCCCTCACCCTCACCTGCTCGCCCAGCCCTCCCGCCACATCCCCCCACCTCCCCCCTTCCTGGGCCACCAGCTGGTGAAGCACCAACCCCTTGGGGCAGGGGTTGGGGCCGGCAGACTCCAGCCTTTCGACCCTATGATTCCACCGAAACCTTGTCCGATGGGATTTTCACTAGAGCACAAAGAATATAGGGGTTACTTGATCTTACGATCTAAGGATCAGCTTGGGGTGGGGTTTTTTTCATCAGTGTCAAGACAGTGGTCACAAATTTATAGGCCTCCAGCAGCAGTGAAGATTGCTGATACATAAGGGAAGACACTTGGGGAAGGCATCTGACGCTGCATTAGCATAGTTTCATTTCGCTATAGCCATTGACAGAGGCCTGAGGCTTGAGGGACAGTCGGGCATGGCGGAGACAAAGGCTAACTGGAGACACATGGAGAGCAGGCTCTGTGTTATAATTTGGGAGTGAGGGCCCAGCTTCTCTACTTTCTCTGATGTCTCAGATTTTTCCAGATCATTAGACACAATCTGCCAAATTTTAAAATATTAGCTCCATTTTTTTTTCCCCCTCTGTGGGTCGAATAAAAACAGCAGACCAGGTTCAGTCCCCGGGCCATCATTCTGTGAGCTTTCATTGGGCCGCCTCTGCCCAGTCCTGACCGTCACCTCCAGTGTGTGTGAACAAGAGTGAAGAGTGGCAGGGTCACCATGTGTGGTTGTCCAGGGTGTGCACTGCCCAAGGCTACCACACCTAAGAGGCTGCCATTTCCATCGCCGGCATCCAAGCTCTGTACTATGAATTTCAACAGTCTTCCAGCAGAGGGCAGTCACATGCCACGCTCTGACAAAACCAGCTTTCATCACATTTTCATCCGGCGGAAGGGTCTTAAGGCAGGAGGGTCCTTTTTCCGATTCCCACAAAGATGTTATAAAAACCAGCCGCAGTCGTAAGGGTGGAGAATATCGAAGTGTATCATTCCCTGCATTATGATTGGGTGGCGAGGTGGTGCAGGCCCCAGAACGGCTGCACTTTTCCGAGCGTGTAAATCAGTGCACTTTGCAAACAGGCTGCACCTAATCAAGCTGAACATGCAAATACCGGACAGCCAGGCATTCCCCTGGGTGTGCGCCCAACAGTATGCACACATACGCGCACCCAGAAACACGTTCTAGAACACTCACAGGCACACCGTTTCCAACGGCCCAAACGGGAGCGAGCTCTGATGCCCGTCAGCGGTGGGAAGGATCCAGAAGTTGCGGCACAGTAGACAACGATGGAAAAAGAACAAACCGCCGTTGCAAACCGTCATACAGACGAGCCTCACAAAGGTGGGGCTGCGTGAACGAATCCGGCCGCGAAAGAGCACACCCCGCGTGATGTCGCTCGTATAGAATGTCCGTGGCGGGCAGAGCTAGCCTCTGGGGTCGGACGTCGGGATGGCACCTTCCCTGGGAAGGAGGGCGCGGAGGGCGGGGAGCGAAAGGGCGCCCGGGGGATCTCCCGAAGTCCTGAGGGGCTCCTGGGAGGGGGTCACATGGATGAGTTCACGTTGGGAAAATCCACCCGTCTGCACACACTCACGCGTTTGCACTTTTCCATCAGCATGCTGAGTTGCGATCAATAGTGTCACGGTAGATGGTCCCACGCATCGCCGGGCAGGGAAAGGCTTCGGAGGAGGCGGGGAGAGAAAACCGCCGGGCCGCCGTCCCAGCCTCTGGGAGTAGCGTTCTTTCCCCGGCTGCCGGGAATCACAGACGGTGTGTGGTTGCAGAAGGAGGCCAGCTTCCTCGGATCGGCTGTGTCAACAGGCTGACCTCCCGGATTGGTGACCAGGAATCCTTGCCTCTGGCTGCGGCTCACATTGTTTCTGGCATTTGCCATTGGCAAGTATCACTGGCCTCTTGTTTTCTGGAAGCAACGAAAATGTTACAAGGTATCGGCACCTCACTGAACAACTTATCCCACGGTTGGAGCCCGAGGAGATTGATTTGTGTGAGTCCAGCAAGACGGGCGGCCCCCAGTGTGCTATGGGAGCTCCCCTGAAGCCTTGTGATTCTTTCCGGCCTCCGTGGTCTTTGGGGTGCTTTGCTTCGCACGGCGTGCACCTGCAGTTACTTCGCGTGTACACGCGGATGCTGAGAGCTGCCCGGGCTTCTGTCCCCTGGTGAACCCTTGGTCACTGACACGCAGGTACTTGGATATGAAGGCCCAGCGCCTCCGCCTGGCCTGGACAAACCCTCAGGGAGACTTTGCCGAAGAAAACCCCGTCCCCCCTTGGCTTCTTGGTCTCCTCCCCCCCTTGCAGACCACCCTGGGACCGTGACCTCAGCGGACAGCTTGCACACCAATCTCCGTCTCCAGGTTTGCTCCCGGGCAGCCTGACGGACACAGGAGGGGAAAACGGATTCTAGCATCGTTGTCGTGGAGATTGCGAAACCTGAGACTCCTTGGCGGGGACTCCCGCCTCCCTCCCGCCTCCCGACACACATGCCTGCGTCTCAGGTTTCTGCAAAGGCCAGCAAGTGGCTGGCAACAAGCTTGGAAGCGGCCGTCATCATTTCCAGGACTCGCTATTACTCAAGTCGTGATGTTTGCGTTGGGTACACAGACAGGCTCCCACGGGCCATGCACCGGGCCTCCTTCTGGCGTCCGGGCTTGGAACTCAGAACATGCTTTCCCGTAAAAATAACAGCAGGGGCTAACGCGGGGAGAGCAAAGCCTGTTCCCCAAAGAGCCTTCTTAACCCGTGTGTTGCCAGGCTCCAGTGATTCACGTGCTGATCTGAAGAAAATAAATAAAGGGCTGATCTGAGTTCTGCCCGTCTTCCTCCAGCTCGAGAGGCAGAAGAGCTCGTTCCCGTCCTAGAACAAGGCTTCTCCGCAGTTCAGCGGGTAGGAGCTCACGCCCTGTCATCCGAGTTTATCCGGGATCCACCTTGTACCAGCTGTTCCTCTTCAGGCGAGCCGCCGGCCCCTTCCGCCCTCCAAACGTCCCCATCCGTCCAACGACACAAGAATGCCAACCTCTCAGGCTTATACTGAGTGCTGTTCAAACATAGCATTAAGTGAGAAGTTGGAATATGAAAAGGTGTCCCACGTTATTTTTTTAATGTTTATTTATTTTGAGAGCGAGAGAGAGAGAGGGAGCATAAGTGGGGAAGGGCACAGAGAGAGAGAGAGAGAGCAGGAGACAGAATCCGAAGCAGGCTCCAGGTTCCAAGCTGTCAGCACACAGCCCGACGCGGGGCTCGAACTCACAGGCGATCATGACCTGAGCCGAAGTCGGATGCTTACCCGACGGGGCCCCCCAGGTGCCCCAGGAGTTGTTGTACATTATTACCCATCGAAGAAATGCGAAGAAAAACTGCAACTCCATAAGAGGCTGGGCAAAAGCAAAGTCTCCCCCTTTACACAGGAGCACCACGTGGTACGCCTACCTCGGATATACATCTGCCAGCACCTGCTAGGGCTACGTACGTGCCCCATGACGTCCCCCAAGACAAACAAGAGCCCGGACGCACCCGAAGACGCGTTCCAGAATGTCCCCTGTGGCCTTATCTGTGACAGGCAAAAGCTGGACACCACCCGGATGTCCCCGACAGTGAGTGGGTGGTCGCTTGTGGTCTGTTCTGGTGATGGAACCTGGTACAGCAGTGAGAAGAAACAAGTCCCGTCTCTGGCAACATAGTATCTGGGAGTCTGGGAGACGCTATGCTGAGCAAGGGAGCCCAGTTATGTTCTAAAACGGGGCAAAACTGTCTCAGTCTGTTCCGGCTGCTGCAACAAAGTTCCACAGCCTGGGTGGCTTATAGACAACAGAACCCTCGGGGCGCCTGGGGGGCTCAGTTGGTTAAGCGTCCGGCTTCGGCTCAGGTCACGATCTCGCCGTCTGTGAGTTCGAGCCCCGCGTCGGGCTCTGTGCTGACAGCTGGGAGCCTGGAGCCTGCTTCGGATTCTGTGCCTTGCTCTCTCTCTACGCCTCCCCTACTCGTGCTCTGTCTCTCTCTCTCAAAGGTACCACTCCTCCACAGAAGGAACAAAGTGGTGCCACAGGCCAGAACGTGGCTGAACTGGAAGGTGGAAGTGAAGGAAGCCACACACGAGAGGATGAGACACGAGAGGACGCATATGATATAACCGTTTAGATGAGATACTGGGGATGACAAATCCATAGGGACAGAAAGCCGGGTAGTGATTTTCAGGGGCTGGGGGAGGGGGAGGGGGATTGGTTACAGGGTTTCAGTTTGTGGGGGGAAAGTTCTGGACCTAGATCATGGTGATGGTTGCACAATTTGCAGATTCCTTAGTGCCCCTGAATCCTACACTTTAAAATGGTTAAAATGATAGATTTCACGTTACGCGTATTTTTCACACACACACACACACACACACACACACACACAGAAAATTAAATACAGAGTAACCATATGACTCAGCAGTTCCCCTCCGAAGTACAGAGCCGAGAGAATTGAAAGCAAATATCCACACAGAAACCTGTCCGGGACCGTTCACAGCGGCATGATTCACCACAGCCAATGGGTGGAGACGATCCAAATGGCCCTAATGAGTGGATGCGTGAGTTTCCTCCGGCTGCCGAAAGGCACGGCCACAAACCAGGTGATTTCAAACCACAGAAATGTACGGGCTCCCAGCTCTGGAGACCAGACGACTGAAACCAAGGTGTCGGAGGCGCCTCGCCCCTCCGGGAGCTGGAGGGGGCTCCTCTCTTGCCAAGCTCGGCATTTCCTGGGCTGTGACTGTGTCGCTTCAATTTCTGCCTCTGTTGTCACGTGGCCGTCTTCTGTGTATCTTGTTAGGACGCGAGTCCTTAAGGGCTTGATCCTCAGTATGACTGTATTTTACTAGTCACATGGGCAACCACCCTGTATCCAAATAAGGTCAGGTTCTGAGGTTCGGAGGGCTGGGATTTCAACATTTCCTTTTTGGAGGACACAATCCAGCTCCGAACAATGGACCGACGCCATGCGGTCTGTCCGTACAAGGGAATACTGTCCAGCCCCAAAAGGAACGGAAAGCCTGCAAAACGTAAGGCCTGAAAACATGCTGCTGAGAGAAAGAGGCCGGACCCACAAGATCCCGTGTGGCGTGATTCCACTTGTGCAAAATACTCAGAGCAGGCAAATCCAGAGACAAAAGTGGATGTGAAGGCTGGAGGGAGGGGCAGAATGAGGAGGGGCTGCCTAACGGGTCTGGAGTTTATTCCTGGAGTGATGGAAATGCTCAGGAATTTTATAGTGATTAACTGTTGTACAAAATTATGCACACACTAAACACTAGTGGACCGTGCGCTTTAAAAGCGTGAAATTACAGTGTGTCATTTATATCTCAATAGGGGGGAAAAAAAGACTCTTAATGGGATGAAAAACAAGTTACAGACGGAGAGAAAATATTTGCAAAACACTTTTTTTTTTTTTTTTTTGGAGAGAGAGACTCTCAAGCAGACGCTGGGCTTGATCTCATGACCGCGAAATCGCGACTTGAGCCGAAATCCAGAGTCAGATATCTAACGACTGAGCCACCCAGGCACCTCTACCAACCACTTATTTTGCAAAGGATTTGTATTTAGAATCTATACGTATTAAAAAGAACGTTCAAAAATCCATAGCAAAAATAAAATCGACTTGGAAGATGGGGAAAAGGAACAAAAAGACCTTTCACTGAAAAAGATAGACAGGAATTAAGCACATGAAGAGAGTTCGACAATATTAGCCACAAATTGAAACCACAGTGAGCGATCGCTACACGCCTACCGAGGTGGCTAAAACAAAAAGAAACAGACAACACCCTGTGCCGGTGAGGACGCGGAAAAACTAGATCCCGCCTACGTTGCTGACAGAAACGTAAAATGACGCAGCCATCTAGAAAATTGGCGATTTCTTACAAAACTAAATATGCACTTATATTTGCCCAGAAATTAACACTCCTGGGCGTTCGCCCAGAAATAAAAACTTATGTGCACACAAAAACCTGTGCACGACTGCTCATAGTGGCTTTCTTCATAATGGCCCCAAACTGGAAACAGCCAGTACCCTTCAAGGAAACCGTTACATCCACACCGCGGATACTACTTAGCAATACAAAGGAAGAAACCGTGGATACACACAGTAACTTTTACGAATCTCAAGGGAATCACGCCGAGTGGAGGAGAAAAGCCAATCTGTGGGTGTGACAGAGGAAAGACACAGCCTAAGGGGGCTCTTTGTGTCTGGATTGTGGTGCTGGTTAACAGATCTACTCATGAGATAAAATGACACAAAACTGCACGTGCACACACACGCACACACACGCACACACACAACTGGTGAAATCCGAGGAGATTCTACAGATTATACAAACGTCACTTTCCTGGGTATGATATTGTACTATAATTATGCAAGATGTTACCATTGAGGAAAACTGGGTATAGTTCAGGGGACCCCCCCGTATATATATATTTTTGCAACTTCTTGAGAATCTGGAATTTGTTCCAAATAAAGAGTTTTAAAAATAGGTCATGTATTCACAAAAATGTTGAACGGTCAGTACGGCCTGGCACGAGCCGGTCAGAACAGAGCCCAGCCACGAGCAACCAGCGTGGCCAGCCCCATAAATGTGGCCCGTCGACTGCACACAAACCCCAGGGTGAAACCCAAAAAAAACGAGGTGTTGAATGTGGCGGGGAAGGCTGCATCTCTTTAAGATTGTGTTTATTTGGGGGGGCACCTGGGTGGCTCAGTCGGTTAAGCATCCGACTTCGGCTCAGGTCACGATCTCACAATACGTGGGTTCGAGCCCCGTGTCGAGCTCTGTGTGACAGCTCAGCGCCTGGAGCCTGCTTTGGATTCTGTGTCTGCCTCTCTCTCTCCCCCACCCCTGCTTGCACTCTGTCCCTCCCTATCTCTCAAAAATGAATAAATGTTAAAAAAGAAAAAGAAAAACCACAAGTTAGTAGAATATTTACTGTAATTAACATATTCTTGACGACATTTATCCCTGGATAGTAGCATTACAGGTGATTTTGATTTTTTTTTCTTTCACGTATTTTCCCTTTTCCCCCACGACAGGTCTAGATAAACAAGCTCCGGTTTCAGTCTTCTTTGGTTGAAGTCACAGAAAGCAACTCAAATTAATCTAATCAAAAACAAGTCCTAGGAAGGATGTTGGGGGCTGAGGCAAAACAAAGAGTGAGACTTGCCCACCCAACATTCTCTCGCTCGCTCGCTCTCTCTCTCTCTCCCTTTCTAAAAGAAGCCTGATCTTTGTCACAGTGGGAACATGTCCATTTGAACCCCACTGCCCAGCTTCCCTTAAAACTCCGTGTGGTCGTGTGACATTATTACAGCAGACAAGATATAAATGGAAGTCCAATGGGTTGGAATCCTGGGAAAGGGTTTTTCTGGCTTGTTTGTTTGTTTTTAAGTGGCTGACTGCGCTGGCAATGCCCTTTTGACCCTCCTCCTTCCTCATTCCTCCTGTATGGGATATCAACATGATGGCTGGTGCCGCAGCAGCAATGATGACGTTACGTGACCTTAAGGATCGAAGCGCCATGCTGAGGATGGTTAGAGCAGAGAGACAAGAATAGTCTGTGACATTAGTGACTCTCTGGAGCCACAGACCGGACCAGCTGCCTGATATTTAAGTCACTCTTTTTCCACTGCCTGCAAACTCATCCCTGAGCCATCCAGGGCTCGCAGGACCAACAAGAAACTGGAGAACCTGGCTTAAAAACAGGCAAGAATGGAGGCAGCTGGAGAGTTAAGAAGCAAGAACCACACCCACAAAGTTATGGGTGACCTCCTCACCCGCGTGTGGTAATCCTCCTTCTCGAGAGAGCAGCAGCTGGGTTAGTAAACAGTCACCTGTGTCTGAAAGCAAACCACATCCTTTCCTGGAACCCAAGCGTTAGGTTGGGAAAAGAAGAAAAACAGAGAAGTCTATCCATTTGCCTTCTAGAAGTCCCTCTTTGGAGATCCTGCTGGTTTATTCTTATCTATTTCCGGGGAGAAACTTACCTTCTCAGTGTCTCAGATAAAACAGAAGTCATGAATATCTGTGCCCACATTTCTCTGTCACAAAAGACTTCCCCACCACGGCAAGCTGTAAAGCATGGGGGGCTGCCTGCATCCACCCCTCACGCCAGGTAAGCCCTGCCAGCTCGGAGGTCCAGGAAGTGATGAGACCTGCCTCCAGCAGAGAGCTGGGAGTACCAGGAAGAAGATTATTGGCAAAACCCTTTGGAGCCCTGAAATTTCCATCTCATTGTAATTGTCAAAAAGGTTAAGTGTCGCCTAAGCCCGCAAGGGGCGAGGCCCTAATTGTGGCACATCCCACAAGTTGGGGCGTGGCAAAGAACTCCATTCATTTTGTAGCCCCTTTGTTCTTTTGCCCAGGACTCAGCTCCAGAGGAAGAAGCATGCAGTTGGGTCTAGCTTGGGCCATGTGATGCCTTGTGTGCTGGGTGGAGGGCAGATTCCCTCCTGATTATAAACCCCACTCACTGCCATTGAACTGTATCCAATGGGAAAGGGACAGGAGATTCCTCAAGCAAAATCAGAGGAAGTGGGTAACTGGGAAATACATGTATTTTAACTTTAAATAGAGAAAATCTAAATTCAGTGTTTAAAAGACAAAAATCCAGGGAAGCCTGGGTGGTTCAGTCAGTTAAGTGTCCAACTTTGGCTCAGGTCATGATCTCATAGTTCATGAGTTCAAGCCCTGCATGGGGCTCTGGGCTGATGGCTCAGAGCCTGGAGCCTGCTTCGGATTCTGTGTCTCCCTCTCTCTCTGCCCACCCCCCTGTTCTATCTCTCTCAAAAATAAATAAACATTAAAAAAAAAATTTAAAAGACAAAAATCCATGTAACACTTTAACTGAAAACTTTTCGAAAACACAAGTGCCAGGGAACTACGGTGATACTCAGATTGCATATCTGTGCTTTACAAGTTCCAGTTTCTACGTCCAGATGAATTCTGTGCTGAAATCCACCCGAGCAATACTGTGATTCTCTCGGGTCACACGACGGTGAGTGGAGTGGTCCCTGGTACTGATGAGCTCCTGAGTCCAGAGAGGGAGCAAGAGATTTACGTGACAAACCATGAAATGATGGGTAAGACCTGTTAAAGGCACCCAGCGAAAGCACCATGGGAGAACAGGGAAATGGGGTTGTTAATTTTGGTCCTGAAGATCAGAGGAGACTTCCTGGAGGAGGTGACCCTTGAGTAGATGGGGGATGAAGACACAGCTTTGAATGTCATGCTGGATTTTTCGGTGGAAAACGGTGCGTCTCTGACATTTTTTGAGCAGAGGGATAATATGGTCTTATCCCAGCAGCACTGGAGAGATGAGGTCGCCCCGGCCAGAGAGGTCGGGAGACCAGTAAGAGTGTGGCTGCGATGATTCAGATTAGCAGTGATGACGGGCTGCTTTAGAGTCCGGGGAAGCTGCGGTAATGATGAGAAGCCGCATTCCGGGGAGCAAGACTGGGCAAGCCTTGATGAATAATTGGATGTTGGGGGTGAAGTGGAAAGTAACGTAAGACTTCTGTCTTGGGCGATCCGGTGAATTGCGATGCTGTGAACCAATCTGGGAACTCGGGAGCAGTGTGAAGGGGAAGATGAGAAGGCCGATTGGGGTCAGGGAGGGTTTGAGATGCGTTCGAGACACCCTGGCAGAAACATTCAGTAGGTGAGTGGATGCCAGAGTCGGAACCGTTGGTACTGGTGACCTTCGAGCCCTAAGCGTGGACTGCCTTTGGTTCGGTCACCTTCAAGATCCCCAGTGGGCACGTGCTCCTTTTAGAGTCGCAAAAAGGAATACGCCACGTTTTGAGAAGAGCTGGGAAATCGGAAGGATCATGCACACGACAGAACCTATGAGTGAGACTGTCGGACCGGCGTCAGCTCAGCTCGGGGCAGATCGACACAGTTACCGAGGACACACGTCCTCTTTGCCAGGCTCTGGGGGCGCGGCGGGCCAGCGGGACGGTGACCGTGACAGATGTAGCCCCCGCCCTCCCAGAGCCCCGAGCAGTGGGAAGGTGCCAGCGGAGGAGAGATGAACATCTGTGCCTCTTTGCCAAAAAAGGCAGATTCCAGAAGCTTCAGAACTCCACGTCTGGCTGGGCAACAATCCTGAAGTCTCGTAAACCCTAGGAGAACAAGGCAGGAGCTGAGGGTCCTCTGGGGACCGCCTGGACCCAGAGACCACTCATACGAGAGGAAGCTCTCCCTTCCTGAGAGGGGAGACTCCAGAGACGATGCGTCTGGCGTGTAGCCAGACATTTGGGAGAGGTCCTCAGGCGGCTCCCGTGGGCGGGTTCCACAAATACCGGCTGAGGGCAGTGGAGTGAGACAGATTCAGAAGAGGCGAAAAACTAAATGCAAAGCTTTGATTAATGGGCTGCTGTTCAAGCCAGAGAAAGGTCTCGAGACCTCAAGGTTCTCCTCACGGCTCTGTCCTGTGTATCTTTAAAAAAAAAAAAACAAGGGAAATAGATATCAGCTCAGGACGAGGAAGAACTTAAACGATCCGAAAAAAGGTCCAATAGACCCTTTGTGGTGGGGAATCCCATGAGCAGGTACGTGGGCGAAGCCCCCGGTGACCGCCTTCCGTGACCGTGAAGACCAGAGTGCAGTCTTGGAGGAAGGGCGCGGTGATGTCCCTCCCAAACCGAGCATCCTTCCCGTCCACGAGCAGCCTCTGGACCCCAGAGCGGCACCCCCCGACCCCCACCGTCTTGGGAAGCTCACCATGTCTACACGCGAGCTCACTGAAGACGGCTGGGTCCTGTGGGGGGCCCGGGATCTTTGCAGCCAGTCAAACCCGGTTCCCGTCCGCAGCCACAACTGTCCAAATGTGTGCATTTGTCACGAGGCACCCCACCCCTGCCTGTTTCGAGGGCTCAGTGTTTCGAGGGCTCGGTGAGGACCCACTGTGTACCTCAGGTGCCTCCATTCACCACCTGCCCTTCCAAGTATCCCGTGAGAGGCTGGGAGTCCGGCAGAAGGCCCACACACATACAGACCAATAAAATGAGGAAAGAAGCTGAAGAATGCATAATTACAAAGTGAGGGAGAGAGCTGGAGAAAAGGGTGAGAACACACTTCTCTGAGCCTAAAAATAGCATCTGTGCAGAGCCTTCTGGGCATGGCACACAGTAGGTATCTAATAAATGATGGCCTCTTTCCCTGCACCAGCTATGCTCCAACTGCCGTCACAAAGTACCACAGACTGGGCGGCTTAAACCACAGAAATCTACTTTCTCCCCGTTCTGGAGGCTGGAAGTCCGAGGTCAAGTCCCATACAGGCCGTTTCTGGTGAGACCTCTCTTCCTGGTTTGTGGACAGCCACCTCCTCGCCGTGACCTTACGTGACAGAGAGCACATCGAGCTCTCTAATAAGGACGCTAATCCTGTGGGAGCAGGGCCCCACCCTCGGGACCTCAGTTAACTTGAATTACTTCCTCAGAGGCCCTGCCTCCAAATGCAGCCACACCCGAGGGCCCAGGTTCAGCAGATGAATTTCAGAGGGACACAAGGATTCATCCAGACCCAACGGGCAGGTGGGCAAAGATTCATCCAGATCCAATTCCCGTATCGATTTCCAGGACAGGTGGGCAACCTGCCCCCTTCACGAGGGCCCCTCCCCGGTCTTTCCAGCTGGTGAACTTGGTGTGGCGTGGTTTCTCCAAGAGCCAAAGGCAGCCAGGTCCTCATGCGTCAGACCGTGCCCCCCCACCCCCACCGGCCCCCAAAATCACAACAATTTAACTCCTAGGACCTCGACTGCCCGCTCCAGACCTGGACACACTTTTTGAAGTGGGAACCATTCAAGATGCCCGTGACCTGTCAGTGATGCTGGTGACCATAACATCTCCCATTTACTGACTAACGTAGTATCTTAACATCTGACGTTGATCAACTGTGTGCTATGTGCCGTGCTAAGTATTTTATGGGTACTCACTCATTCAGTACTCACCCAAACCTGTGAGGTGGGTCCTGAGATTCCTCCCCTCTCAGGGAGCCCAGGCACCCGCCAGACAAGGGTCTCCCCCACCAGGTCACATGGGGAGGCCTTGCCGGGATTTGACCCCAGGCCATCAAGCCCTGATGCCCCCCCACCCCCCCCCCAGAAGAAGCCTCCGCCCAGCCCCTGTGTCCTGCTGAGGAGTGGGTCAGGGAAACAGGGAAACGTCTGCCTTCCTAAAACCTCAGACTGTCGGAAGTGTTAAGGAAGAAAATTCAAATCTTGTAGCTAGTAATTCAAAACATTATTTTTATGCTAAACGTGCCTCTGTCACAGAGTCGAATCCAAAACGTATGAGCATTTTGCAAGATAAAGCGGATGCTTTGGGGGAGTTTCAGCAGGACTGACCCTAGAAGACTTCTTTCTCTTCCTCCGGTACCGGGTACCGGGCTGGACGAGCCCGGGATAAACGGCTCCGGCTTACAGCGTCAGGCTTGGGCCCCCCGGCCCGTCCCTCAGAACTCACCCACGCTGGCCTCACCTGCACCCCCCGCCTCTCACCCACCTAGACCGCCCCCGTCCTCCCCCTGCACCCACTTTCTCCCCTGTGAACTCCACGCAACCCCAACACCCTCCATCACCCATCTGCCATCTCATAAACCACGCTGGCCTCCTGTTTCGTTTTTTGCTTTTCACGTGCGGTTTCCAACCTTTTCAGTAAAACCAGCAGTCCTCTGCAGACAAGAGCCGGGCCGTCGCTTCTCCACGTGACCGAGGGCCACATCTTGCACACGGCCCCCGCTCTAGGAACACGCGCTCATTATTTTGAGGACAGGTATTTCCTCACCGTTTGGGGCCGTTCCTGCCGAAAAGCGCGTGCCCTTTCTAACAGGATGGCCCATAAATCCCAGCTTTGATTGCCTGGGACCAGTTTGTACCAGTGATCTTTGGAAACTATACGGATGTGCTGACACGCATGCGGTTTCTGCCTCAAAGTCGCTACGTGTGCTTCCTGCCGGGCTCCTTGTCTGTCCCTTAGATCTCACCTCCCAGATGAGGTCACCACCCTCCTTACACCCGCCCTGAGCACCAGGCAGCTGTCCGCAGCAGCACTGGCTCGTGGCTTTGGGCAGGCTCCAGCACTGTGGGCTAGCTTTGCCTTCTAGGTCCCCAGCACGTAGCAGGCTTCATGTCACACAGTAGGCAGTCAATGAAATGCTGGTGGAATATCAAACGATCTCCTGTTGAGGCAGATATACACAAACCCCGCCCTCCCCCACCCCCCCCCACCAGGCTCGGGGCGGGGCGCCTGCCTCACACCCCCCACCGTGGCCGGTGGCCGGGGGAAACCAGACCTCACGGCTGGGACCCCGGGGGGAGAACGGGGCCAGTTCTGGCAATCACAGTGGGAGGGATGATGGCAGCATCTGGGAGGAGCTGCTGCGGGTTTGCGGCCACGGCCTTGTTCAATTGCCGTCCTGCACTGCCATCTCCAGGATGACAAGAGGCGCGGCCAACTCGGCCCGCAAACACGAAATCCTCCTCCTAACCGGGGGCATTCCATCCAAGAAAGGTCGGGGCACTTGAGAAACAGTCACTTATCACTATTCTCCCTTGGTTGGGGGGAGGTGGGGGGCAGGGAGTTGTTCAGAGCTTTCCAGGGACAGAAGCCAGAAGCCCAGACACTCACGGCCCGTCCCCTCCGCTATGAGCTGGTGAGACCACAGGGCCAAGACAGGGAGGACCCTCGACCGGGGCTCATCCCAGGGTTACATGCCTAGCAGGCACCTGGGTCCTCGTCAGATGCAGCATCCGAGGCAGCGGGCGGGGGTGGTGCCTGAGAGCCTGCATTTCTAGAAAGCCCCAGCGGCCACTGCTCTTAGGCCCCAGTCGATCCTTGATGTTCAAAACGTGGTCCAGCAACCAACAGCATCCGCATCAGCAGCACCTGGGAGATTTCTGCGACTCAAAATGTGGTCCTCATTTGACTCCATCCGCAATACCCCGGAGCTCGGCCCCACCCCAGACTTCCTGGATCAGAAGCCACATTTGAACCCGTCCCCCAGGTGATTCACAGACAGACACGGTCAAGTCTGAGATGCTCTGTTCTAGAATGCCGGTCTTAAGGCCATCTGCATGTTGAAATAAACCACCTGTGCGGCTTTAAAAAAATACTGATGTGAGCATTCCCAGAGACCCCAGTTTAATTTCTTTTTAAACTTCCCCTGTTATTCCAAGGTAAAACCAAGCTTGAGGGCTTTTGCTTTATATTAGAATATTTTCTCAGGGTGCCTGCGTGGCTCAGTCGGTTGAGCATCCAACTTCGGCTCAGGTCGTGATCTCACAGGCGGGAGTTCAAGCCCCGCATTGGGCTCTGTGCCGACAGCTGGGAGCCTGGAGCCTGTTTCAGATTCTGTGTCTCCCTCTCGCTCTCTCTGCCTCTCCCCCACTGATGCATGCTCATGCTCTCTCTCTCTCTAAAATAAATAAACATTTAAAAAAATTTAAAGAGGGGCACCTGGGTGGCTCAGTCAGTTGAGCGTCCGACTTCAACTCAGGTCATGATCTCGCGGTCTGCGAGTTCGAGCCCTGCGTCGGGCTCTGTGCTGACAGCTCAGAGCCTGGAGCCTGTTTCAGATTCTGTGTCTCCCTCTCTCTCTGACCCTCTCCCGTTCATGCTCTGTATCTCTCTGTCTCAAAAATAAATGTTAAAAAAAATTTTTTTTAAATAAAAATAAATTTAAAGAATATTTTCTCAGTATTTTGTTTAAAAAAAGATCAAGTTCTGGGTGCTAGATATGCTATTACTGGAGACTTGTAGATTCTAGGCCCTTTGTGTTGCGTGTTAACCATCATTTGTCTAGGTTCCTGTTATCTTTCGATGTTGCTCATAAAGTTTGCTGAAATATGTGTTGAATTACGTTTGTTGGGGTGTCATTAAAAAACACAGAAAAAATATTTTCTTAAATTTTACTAATATACTTCTTAGTATCTACCGACATTTCTTTCTCCAGGGAAAACACAAATGTCCAGCCAGCACGTGAAAAGATGCTCAACATCATTAACCGCTAGGGAAGTGCAAATCAAAATGCAGTGAGACACCACCTTGCATGGATGGATGTAACGTTTACAACGGAAATTAACAAGGGCAGGTGACGATGTGCAGAAATTGGAACCCTCACACGTTGCCGGTTGGGGACGCAGAAAGGTGCGGCTGCCGTGCGAAACAGGATGGCGGTGCCTCAAAAAGTAAAACGGAAATCACCACGTGACCCAGCAACTGGCAGTCCCAGCTGTATACTCGAAAGAATTGAAAACAGGGCCTCAGATACCTGTAGGTACATGTTCACAGCGGCATCATTCACAAGAGCCGAAAGGAATACGTTCATCCACAAGTGCTTGTCAATAGATGCGTGGAGAAACAAAACGTGGTCTGTCCGCACAATGGAATATTATTCGGCTGTAAAAGAGAACGAAAGGCTGACACCTGCTACAATGTGGGCGAGCCTTGAAAACACGATACCCGGTGAAAGGAGCCAGACAAACAGAAAAGAATACCGCGTGATTCCATTTACGTGAAGTATCGAGACGAGGCAGGTTCAAGGAGACAGACGTGGGTTCGTGCGTGCCTTCAAGAAACCATGAAGTTTCCAGAACCACACCGTGGCTTCCTTGGATGTGTTCTAGGCCTATTGCAAAGTGAGTGAAGGTCCCTCTTAACCTCAATTTTGTCCAGAAAACCTCTTGTGTCTTCCGGCTCTTAAAGGGAAAAAATCATTCATACAGACATTGCACATTTTTGCTTTATTGCTGGGTGTCTCCATTTATTTTGCACTGGAAAAGGGATCTTTTCTTCCACTGTATTTTCTGCGGAGCTGCTATTTGTACATAGAAATACTATTGATTTTTTTTCATATCCACTCATCTTACGGTAGTTTTCCAGTTGTCTTGTGTTTCTAGATACGGCTCATGCCGTGCGCAAACATTTTAGGCGACTTACTGATTCCAGTCCTTCCCAAACCATGTGCAGTGAAGGGCCAGACTGTGGTCTTCTTCTCAATGTGTTTTACAAAACAGATGATGAGTCCATGGGATCCACTCTCGGATGTCATTAAAATGTCAAATTCCTAGGGGCACCTGGGTGGCTCAGTCGGTAGGGCATCTGACTCTTGATTCTGGCTCAGGTGATGATCTCACGACTTGTGGGATCAAGCCCCGTGTCGGGTTCCGTGCTGACAGCTCGGAGCCTGCTTGGGATTCAGGATTGTCTCTCTCTCTCCCTCTCTCTCTCCACCACCCTTCCCCTGATCGAGTGTGCTTGGTCGCTCTCTTTTGCTCAAAATAAATAAACACCTTTTTAAAAAAAGAGTCAAATTCCTAAAGAACTATTTGTTTTAATTTTTTTGTAATGCTTATTTATTTTTGTTTTTTTTTTTTTTTCAACGTTTTTTATTTATTTTTGGGACAGAGAGAGACAGAGCATGAACGGGGGAGGGTCAGAGAGAGAGGGAGACACAGAATCGGAAACAGGCTCCAGGCTCCGAGCCATCAGCCCAGAGCCCGACGCGGGGCTCGAACTCACGGACCGCGAGATTGTGACCTGGCTGAAGTCGGACGCTCAACCGACTGCGCCACCCAGGCGCCCCTGTAATGCTTATTTATTTTTGAGAGAGAGACAGGATCTGAAGCAGGCTCCAGGCTCTGAGCTGTCAGCACAGAGCCCGACACAGGGCTTGAACTCAAAGACCGCGAGATCACGACCTGAACCGAAGTGGGACGCTCAACTGGCTGAGTCACCCGGGCGCCCCCTAAAGAACTTTCTACATGTTTATTTCCAACGTCTGCACTTTCTTGTCAGAGACCAGGAAACAGCGGGCAGATCAGGGGTGGTCTACAACCTCACTTCGAATATCACTGCTTTAGACCTCTTCTCTAACATTTTTAGATGTGGCGATTCCACACCTCTAGGACCCTCTCTGTGCCCAGTTACCAAATTCTGTTTATTACTGCAAAGTCATCAGCAGTGATTATGGGAAACACAGGAACGTGGCTCAGTAAGTTACATAGCACCTGGTGTGTGTGTGTGTGTGTGTGTGTGTGTGTGTGTGCACGCTCATGTGTGTGCATGCCTGTAAAATAGATTTTTTTATGTCTAAAATCAGAAAAAAAGAGGGGCGCCTGGGTGGCTCAGTCGGTTAAGCGGCCGACTTCGGCTCAGGTCATGATCTCCCGGTCCGTGAGTTCGAGCCCCGCGTCTGTGCTGACCGCTCAGAGCCTGGAGCCTGTTTCAGATTCTGTGTCTCCCTCTCTCTGACCCTCCCCTGTTCATGCTCTGTCTCTCTCTGTCTCAAAAAATAAATAAATAAACGTTAAAAAAAATTTAAAAAGAAAAGAAAAAAAGAGATGTCCATACCCCCACCAATACCTGATGGTAACTGCCTGAGACCCCCAAGCGAAAACCGGAATAGCTAAGCCCTAAGTGAACTCTTGACCTAGCACACTGCGGGCCAAACAAAATAATTGCTTTTCCCAAGCGAGTGTGAGGGTCCTTCCCTCCCGGAAAGTAACAGGAGCACTTACCTGTCTGCCTCCATTTCTTTTTTGTTTTTAAGTGTATTTATTTTGAGAGAGAGAGAAAGAGAGAGACTGCACACAGAGGGGGAGAGAGAGCAGATCCCAAGCAGGTTTCACACCACGAGTGCAGAGCCTGACGCGGGGCTCGAACTCACGAACCCCAAGATCACGACCTGAGCCAAAGTCAAGAGTAGGACGCTTAACCAACTGAGCCACCCAGGTGCCCCGGGTCTGCCTTCATTTCTTAAACCTCTCTCTCACTCGCATACTCCTCCCACCTGGTCTTTTTCTGCTCCCCAAACACACGAAAATGGTTCTGGCCTCTAGGGTTTTTGCACCAGCTGCCCTCTCTCTCCGAGAAACCCCTCTCTCCCCCTCTCCCAATCTTGCAGGGTCTCAGCTCAGGCCACCAGCTCTCAGTGAGTCGCTCAGGCCTACCCCATCTAGCTTAGATCCCCGGTCCACGGTTGCCTCATGCCTTTTTTTTAATGGTACTCACACCATCTGACATTTTTCTGCGTTTATACCCTCTGCCAGATTATAAAGTCCATGAGAGGAGAGTCCTAACCTGTTTTGATCACCTGTGCATCGCCCGGTCTTGTATAACGCCTACCAGAAAATAAGCATGTGTATGAAATGGACGAGTCCACGAGAAGGGAACAGCCCTGCGAAGATGAGAGGGAAAAGCATTTCTGTCAGCAAGAACAGCAAGGAGCAGCAAAAATGGTGTGTTCTAGGCAAGAAAGGCGACTGGTTGGGGCCGGAGGGGTTCGAGATGAGGTGGGCAGGGATGAGAGAGGTCGGGGCCTTTGAGAACATAGAAAGGATCTTGCCTGGCAGAACTTGATGAGATACTGACTGGGGAGGATGTGGTAAAGCACACACACCGCACACCCTTTGCCATTTTATAACCATTCTCAAGTGCAGGATTCAGGGGCATTAAGCACATTCACATTGCTGTGCAGCCGCTGACACCATCCGTCTCCAGAACTTTTTTCATCTTCGCAAACTCAGGCCGCGTCCCCATCAAAGAATTCCCATCCCCTGGGCACCTCTACTCTTTCTGTCCTTATGAATTTGCCCTCCTGTGAGTGGAATCGTGCAGTAGTGGTCCTTCCGTGTCTGGCTTCTGTCACTCAGCCTCAGGTTCGTGGCCCTCGTGGCTTGGGTCAGAGTTGTCTTCCTTGTTCATCGAGACAAGATACAGCTAACACAGTATCTTTCTGGCTTTTTGAGGCTCAGCAGTATCCCACTGTGTGTAAACACCTTTTGAGCACCCATTCATCAGCACGGGGGGGGGGGGGGGGGGGCGGGAGGCTGGGGGCTGCTGGGTTTAAAGGCTCTCTTGGGTGGGGACTGGCCCCAGGGCCACGTGGGCCAGGGAGGACAGCCGGGGGGGGGGGGGGGGTGCGCGCAGATCAGGAGCTCATCTGCCCGACCTGCCGCCTGTGCCCTACTTCCCACACGGGGCCCGGCCTCAGGACACCGGGCTGCAACCGCGGAACGCATCCCGGGAAGGAGCGGGCGGGGCCCAGCCGGGCCGCAACCGCGGAACCCAGCTCGTGCCGGCCGCCGCCCTCCGGCTCCCGACGGGTCCCCGCCCGGCGCAGCGGCGCCCTCCGCCCGCCAAGGCGCTTGCGCAGGAAGAGCCCCGCGGAAGACGCGGGGCGCATGCGCAGGAGGCTCCGCTCCCCGCGAGTCGATCCGCGATCCGGGGTTTGGGCGCCGCCGAGAGCTCTGTTTATAAACACACCGCGCGGCCACCCGCGAGGGGCAACCCGAAAGGTAGTGGGGTCGGAGGTCAGAGGTCAGCAGGGGCGCCAGGGGCAGACCGATCCCTTAGCCTTTGCAGGCTGCTGGCGGCGCGACCCGGCCGGCCCGGCCGTCCGACCGCGGTCCGGGGCTGCCGGGTGCGCCACGTGGTGCGCACGTGGTCCGGTCCCGGCGCGGACCCTCCCTTCCCCCCACGGCGCCGGCGGCCCGCAGCGCCCCCTGGTGGCGGCCCCGCGCGCCGCGCCGCTCGTCGCGCCTGCGCACCAAGCGTCACGGCGCGCCTTCCGGTCTGCGCGCGACCGGGCGTGGGTCGGTTGCGTCCTTGCGACAACCGCGCGTCCTCCCGCCCACCCGGAGTCTCGGCGAGGGGAAGCTGGGGGCGGCCCGCCCGAGGTCACACGCGCGGCGCCGGGTCGGCCCCAAGACCCCGCGCCGTGCGGGGGCGGGGCCTGCGGCGTCCACGTGGCCCCGGCGGCGGAGCGCTCGGCCCCCGCCGCTGCCTGCCCAGCCCGAGTTGGCGCTCGAGCGCGGCGGCCCCGCGGACGCTCTCCGGGTGCCCCGTGCGCGCTTCATGCGAGGGGGCCGCGCCAACGAGAGGCGACGCGCCTGGCTTCTCTGGTCACCTGGCTGGGCGCTCGCGGAGCCCCCAGGCTGCGCTGCTGTTAGAGCGGTCGCTTCCCCGCCCGCCTTTGATTTTATGCCCTGTTGCTTCAAAAAAGATTTGAGGAGGCTTGCCGAGGTTAGAAAGCCGACTTCCCCTGACTTACTTGTTTTTTTTGCCATTTTATCGGAAAGGCTCACCATTGCATTGCCGCTGCTGGTTGCTCTGTCAAAATTAGTTTGCCCACTTGAGCAACATCTAGTCGATGCCTACTGTGTGCCGGCCGTTGCTGCGGCCTTTGAGGTGCCTGGGTCACGTGTAGGGAAGAGGCAGCTCTAAAGCTGGTTAAGTTATCAGGGAAAGGCAGGAAGTACTTACCCTGAAGATCAGGCTGATGCTACTGTAACAAGTGGTTGGGGCGGGGTGCATGTGCATAAACATGAGTTTATTTCAAATTTAGCTGAAACCGAGCATGGGCAGCGCCCCCTCCACAAAGAATGATAAAACAAACAGTATTCTTTCTTGTAAATCTCTTAGAGCCCACTGATGCTCAGAGAATGCTTTTGTTTATTTTTGCTGAATTCTTTTATTATTATTTTAGAGAGCGTGAGCAGGGGAGAAGGTCAGAGAGAGAGAGAGAATCTCCACACCCATGGAGCTGGACGTGGGGCTCTATTCCGTCACCCTGGAATCATGACCCAAGCTGAAGTCAAGGATCCCATGCTCAACTGACTGAGCCAGGCAGGTGCCCCTCTCTTCCCTGAGTAATTTTTTTTTTTTTTAAATTATTTTTGAGAGAGAGAAAACAGGTGAGCGGGGGAGGAGCAGAGAGAGAGGGAGACACAGAATCTGAGCGGGTCCCGGCTCAGAGCTGTCAGCACAGAGCCGGACATAGGGCTCGAACTCACGAACTCAGAGAACATGACCTGAGCCCAAGTCAGATGCCCCACCAGCCAAGCTACCCAGGTGCCCCCCCCCCAGTAATTCTCAAACCCAAAGCCAGTCTCTAGTTGAAATCCACCCATGATCTGTCAAACTGAGTTGCTTCCCAATAAACTTGTCATTAAATGTAATTAATATGTGATACGAACTTTGAAGCCAAAAAGAATTTCATCAATGACATGAGCAACTTCTTGGCCAAATTGGATCATGGTTTTCCCATAGGGCACAAATACAGTTTTTCCTCCATGTTTTCTGCCTGTTACAATGTAAAGGATACAGAGTTGACACATTTTTGTCAAAATTTTGGCAACATTTTAAATTAAACTACATTGTTAATTTTCTCCATTACTTTCTAAAGTCTAGACTGGAGGTGGGGAGAGTTTTCCCCGAAGGGTCAAATGGGAAATATTTTAGGCTTTGCCAGACACATGTATTGTCTGTCACATATTTTTTCTTTTGTTTTGTTTTTTTACCACCCTTTCAAAACATGAAAGCTGTTCTTCGCTCCAGCAAAGGCCAGATTCAACCTTCCAGCTCTGAACTGTAGCATGTTCAGATTTCCACAATATAAATGTGTCTCTGATGGCTGATTTCAAGCGGCCAGTGTGGGGTGCCTGAACCAACCTGGAGTGTCAGAATGAGGCTTGGGAACCCTCTTTCCAGCATATGGATCCAATAAATGGAAGTAACCCAAGGCACGTAGGTCACGGTAGGATGATTGAGAAGTAATGTGTTTTGAGACCTTTGTTATCAAGAGTACTGATTTCACTGTAAACGTCTATAATTTAATTTTTGATAATGTCTGTTTAACCGCAAGCCCACAGAATTCCTGAAAATTTAACACTTGATTCTCATGCCCCAGCTCCGGCCCGCACGGGTCTCACCTCCAAGTGGAGATGGGGTTGTGTAAGCTAGGCTTCTGGGTTGGTCCTGGATGTTCGGGTTCTTCCCCCGGGTTCCACCTAGGCACCCCCCAAGGTGACCCCCGGCGAGTCAGTGCCCTGTATCATCCCCTCCCCCTGAGTCTGAGCCCGACCCATCATGTGCTTCTGACCAGCAGAGTTTGCTGAATGGGGTAGGCCCTCATTCCCTTGACTGTGTCCCTTCACACGTGAAGGATGATGGATGTCACACCCATCACGCCCACGATCCCATGATGTCTGGAGACATAGTCTCTTGCCGGTCTTGCAGGGGCCACAGCCACGTGAACAGCTCTTGGAGAAGGCCCCGTGGCAGGGGACGGTGGGCCGCGTCCAGGACCTGAGGGTGGCCTCCAGCCAATCTCCAGAAAGAAGCTGGGGCCCTCGGTCGTGTGCTCACGAGGACACGCGTGTGCCAGCAGCCCGAATGAGCCGGAAAGAGTGGAGCCTCCAGACGAGAGCAAAGCCCAGCCCCCACCTGGATTACATCGTGGGAGACCCTGAGCCGGTGGCTCTGCCCACCCCTGACTCCTGCCCTGGGGAACCTGAGGTAACCAAACTGTGCTTTGTCAGTTACTAAATGTGTGCTCCTTTGTTACACTGCAACAGAAAGTGAATATGTCATCATTCGCTACATTTATGCACCTTTCTGTGTATGTGTGAAATGTTACATTTCCCCATTTTAAAAAGTTGGGGAGAAATGTAAACATTGGGCAATAAAAATAGCAGGCAAGAACTGTACCCCGGTGTTGGCCCAGAATGCTCTCAGATGGTGTCACGGTGAGGAAACTCGAGGTGGGTTTCCGTTTGGGATGGGTTCGCCCCCCGCCCCCCGCGCCCCGCAATGACTCTGTCCTGAGTCCACGAGCTGTGCGGTGGGTGTGAGGTCGGGAGCTAGACTCCTGTGCCTCATTTTCTTTTTAAAAAATTGTTTAATGTTTTTATTTATTTTTTGAGAGAGAGAGAGAGGCACAATATGAGCAGGGGAGGGGCAGAGAGAGAGAAAGAGACCCAGAATGTGAAGCAGGCTCCAGGCTCCGAGCTGTCAGCACAGAGCCCGACGCGGGGCTCGAACCCACGGACTGCGAGATCATGACCTGAGCCGAAGTCGGACACTCAGCCGACTGAGCCGCCCAGGCGCGCCTCCTGTGCCTCGTTTTCACCTCTGTGCCAGAGCTTCCTGCCTACCTGTGTGTCCCGACAGGCCTCCCTGTCCTCACCTTTCAAGTGGAGGTGACCACAGTACCTGCCTCATGGCACAGCTGCACAGGACTCGGTGAGGCAGCCATTTTCAGCGGACCGTGTTAAGTGGCCATCATCCCTCGCTGCCCTCACCCGCTACGGAGCCGTCAGGGGGCGGGGAGGGGGACCGACTCCAGCTGGGCACGGATGGGTCTACACCATGCATAGTGAGTGATTCAGGAACCCAAGTCAGTCACTGTCTACCATCCCCCAAGCCTTCCGGGAGAGGTCAGGTGTCTGTTTGATAGGAGTTTCCACAAAAGGGTTCTCACCTCCTAAGCTACAGCCTCGAGAAGGGAAGGCCTTTCCCTCTCCAGACCACGGGAGAGCGTGAGCTGTGGCGGCCGTGGGGCTTGCCACAGGAGGAGCACAGATATCGTTGTCTGAGGTGGCTGGAACCATGGGGTCGAGCCACCCCGAAACTCCCCCTACATCCAGATCCTGGTCATGTGGACGGACACACTGGGCATCGTTCAGACCATCTTGAGTTGAGCTTTCTGGTAGTTGGCGGCTGAGCTCGCATCCTGATTAGGTTGTCATGTAAAAGCTGTTGCATTGACGGGGGGGGGGGGGGGGGGGTTGCGGACATGAGGGACAACGGACAGTGGATGCTGGGTTCTGTGTCTGCAGCTCCCCTGGAGTTGGGCAAGGTGGGCGGGGCCTGTTGGCTTCCATTTTGTCATAGCTAAATCCCCGTGAGGCGTTCTGCGTGCTGACTACCATCTGCCAGCACCTTGACCTTGGACTCCCAGCCTCCAGAACCCTGAGAAATCAGCGTCTGTTGTCTGTCAGTGGTCCGGGCTGTGGTGTGCTCGTTACGGCAGCTGAGCTGACAGACACACTCCCCACATCTGCCAGCACGCTCCCTGGCCTCTGAGGCCTCGTCAGGAGGCACTTTTGTGCTAAAGAGAAACCGCCGTCGGGCACGCTAGCATCGGCGGCCTGCGCGGGGTGGGGGCCCCACGTGCTCAGAGCTGGCAGAGGCTTCTCGAATGCTGAGCGCCCGACTCTGGGATTCGCACGGGATGCTGCCGTCCTGCCCGCCCCTCGGCAGTTGTTAGAACGGAGGCGGGGATTCTGGGCTCTGACAACCCCGTTGCCCCTCACTCCGATGTGACCAGAACTACCCGCTCATGACCCATTCACGCTCACGGGCAAACGCACACGAGGAAGCATCGAGCCAGCGTGGGACCCGCACCGGCCACGGATTCCGGGCCTGGGCCTCCCGGCTGTTGCTCCGCTTCCTGCTTTAATTCCGCTGGGCCTCGTCCCCGTCCTCCCACTTCTGTGGTCAGAGGAGGCTGCTCCCCAGTCCCAGGCCCGCACGCTTCCCCCCGCCACAGACGCCCGAAGGCCCGGCCACCTCGGCGCCTCCGCCGAGGAGCCCTCCCGCACCCCTGCCCCGCGAGCCTGCGTGCCCCATCACCATCACCGCCCTTGTGCCTTTGCCCTTCTCTTGCCTGCGGGACCTCACAAAAGAGAGCAGGGTCTCTGGGCCCCAGCCCAGCCTGAGCGCTTCGTGAGGCCCGGGTCCCCCCTTTGCCTGCCAGACTTGACCCCCCTCCCCAGAGGAGAAAGCTCCTACTAATCACCCCGCCCAGGACGCAGGCAGATGAATCTTCCCAGACCGGCGTGGGGGCTCGAGGTTGGCCTGGCAGGGACAAAACCGAGCAGGCCTGGGGACCGGACTCCCGGCCGACAGCCGTTCTCGGCTTTATCGGCCGCTTTTTCTGCCAAACAAAGGCCCTGCCCGCCCTGGGAGCCCACGCTGCTGCTCTATTGAAATCTCGAGGTGGTTCCCTATTAATCACTCCCTCTGGTGCCTCAGAGGCCAAAAAGACTCAAACAAAACCTCTTTTCTAAGCAGGAAGAGCTTTCCAGAGGCCTGAGCAGAAAGATTCCCCAAGTCCTCTCCAGTATGACACTAACAAGATGCTGGGGCCTCTGGGACTCACACAAACAAGGATAGCTGGGGGGGGCGGATTTGTAATGTGACCAGTCCGTCTGTGTGCTCCATAGACAAGGCAGGGGTGGTGAGTAAGGGGTCTCGCCCACATATGGCCCCTTCCTTGTTTCGTTTACTTTTTATTATTTAAAAAAAAATTTTTAACATGTATTTATGTTTGAAAGACAGAGACCACGAGTGGGAGAGAGGCAGAGAGAGAGAGGGAGACACAGAACCCGAAGCAGGCTCCAGGCTCTGAGCTGTCAGCACAGAGCCCAACGCGGGGCTTGAACCCATGAACCGTGAGATCATGATCTGAGCGGAAGTCGGATGCTCAACCGACTGAGCCACCCAGGCGCCCCTTCCTTGTTTATTTTAAAAAGCAAAAAAGACCCAATTAAATGATTTTTTTTGAAAGCAGACACATACGAAAAAGATGAGAAAGAGAAAAAAAATCCCATTTCACTCCAGCCTCTGACACAACCTTGACTCTTAACTCCTGTGTCTTTCTTTTTTTCTGATGTTGCCACTCTGCATTAACCAATAACTAATCTTGCATTTAAGCATCATTCTGTAAATGTGAGTTTGGTTTGTCTTTTTGAACAGAAACACCAAGCCATCATTCCCAAGACAAGTCCTCATTTCCTAGGGACCAGGCCTGATATCCACGGGCCTGCCTTTTGGACTGTCCTGTTGCAGAGAGAAACAGCCTCTTTGTCCCGATATTGTGGCCCCTATCAGGATGGGGAGCGGCCTCTATGCCTCTGAACGGAAGCACATTCCTTTCCATAAAGATTTAACTTAAAAAAAAGGGCAAAAAAGCTGGCTCGAAGAACATTTGAGGGCCATCCGTTCCCATGAGGGCAGAAGTGTATCAAAACAATCACATCCTCTTAGCTTGGGAAGTCAGATGGATAAAGATGCAATTCATTGTAAAGGCCTCAACATGGGGGGTATACTTCAAAACACAAAATCTGGCATGTTTTGGATACAGCAGTAGTCCCGTGAATCTAAAACAGGTATGGCATGGGGCACCTGGGTGGCTCAGTCGGTTAAGCGTCCGACTTCGGCTCAGGTCACGATCTCACGGTTTGTGAGTTCGAGCCCCGCATCGGGCTCTGTGCTGACCGCTTGGAGCCTGCAGCCTGCTTCGGATTCTGTGTCTCCCTCTCTCTCTGCCCCTCCCCTGCTTGCTTTTCCTCTCTCTCTCTCTCTCTCTCTCTCTCTCTCTCTCAAAATAAATAAACATTAAAAAAAATTTTTTTTAACAGGTATGGCGCAGACAACGGGAAGGATGGGGGACACATAGCATCATCACACTGGGAGATCAATATGACCTCTCAACCCAAGAGGGCAGATGCTCTCCTTGCCGAAATAATAAACCTGAGAAACAGATGACGTGGCTTGATCTGTGACCAACCAGGCCTGCTCACTCCTTGAAGGTTAACGGAATAAAATGACTGGAAATTAGTCTGGCCTAATACACACTGTCACATAGCAGGGAAATCCTACGAGGACAGTGAAAAAAAAAAATACTTCTGCAGCCTTGCCATTGTGAGTTTTGTTGTTTTTTTTTTATTAAAAAATTGACACTCTTAATAGGAGAGATGATTAGGATAATGGTTCTTCAGTGCTTCCTAAGGATCCATCACACCAGTGAAGGGAGGAAATTTAAGGTACAGCTGGGTACCTTACTGTACCTATTAGCTCACTATTATTCCAGGAAGGGCTCAGGCGCTCGATGGCTTATCTTTTTGAAAAATGTCACTAATAATCGGAAAGTTTTGTGTTTTGCTTTATGGTTTACAGCACAGCACACATCAACACACAGGGTTCCCCTGTCACACACACACACACACAAATCAGAGACGTTCCTCCCACCCCGTCCTCGACACAGGCTTTCTTTCCCCCAAACTGGAGAAGAGATCAGAAGGAGGTAAGCCTTTGCCTTAACTTCACAATCCAACAAGTGGATACGTGAGTAATGCTGGCACTTAGCTTCTCAACCCCCCGTTTCCTCCCCACCACCCACACCCCTGTGATAGTCATTCCAAAGCACAAAGTGATGGTGTTTTGCAGAGTGATTGATCAGTGTGTGTGCTACGCAGTTATTTAAAATGATGTCGACTGAGGACTTTTAAGAATGGGGAAATACCATACAAAGTAACGTGACATGAAAAAGGTAAGATACAAGATAGAGTGTGAGCGTGTGTGTGTGTGTGTGTGTGTTCTCAGGGAAATGCCCCAAACTATTGAAAGTAGTCAGTGGTGAGATTAGGCACGCGACTAGTTTCTTTTTTATAAGTATTTCCTGATTTTCTACAATGAACATATATTGCATTTCAAATCAGGGAAAGTGTCATTTTAAAAATGAAATCTAGCAGACACTGGATTGGCTCTCCGATGTGCTTTTTCTCGCGTATGCCGCCTTTTTCTGCTGATTGATTTCTGTGGCCCTTTTAAGTCCCCTTTATTCCATTCTTGCTGTGCTAGCTTGTTGCTTGGTAACCATCATTTTCACTGATTGCCTGTTTCTCACTGGTACTCTCTAGTGATGGCACATTGCAGAGCGATCCCCTGTGAAATGACTTCCGTCCAGGGCCACAAAACAAAACCATCTAACCTTACTTATCACACCTTCCACCTTACGAGACGTGAGTACCACTGCCGGCTCCCCAAAACGTTGGGTTTCATAAATGTCCCAGAAAGAATTAACATGGTGACGATTCGAGGGGCCTACTTTTTGCTTCCACACGCAGCTGTGAGAATCTCTCCTTTTACCTGTCCTTACACGCTGCCGGTCCTCACCGTCGGCCCTGTGCCCTGTTGTGGCAGGTGCTTTTTTGCTGCCTACCTAGAAGCCCCCACCCACCCTTCTCCTCTTCCTGCAGAGAGATCCCAGATTTTGTCCAGATACACACTTTCTACCTGCTGCAGGAGAAGTGGGGCCCAGCTCTTAAGAGAGGATCATGACTAAGCTAGGAAGGGTGTGGTGGTCCCACATCCCCCATGGCTTAGGCACAGGTGGGGAGTGTAATTTGGGCCGACAAGACATGAAGGGAAGCGGGCTGGAGTCTTTGTTCCTAAAGAGAGACGCATGAAGCAAAAATGGTCTCTGGATCCTGGTTTGGGAAGACGGGGCCCAGGGCCCCTTCAGGCTCTCGAAAGTACAAGAGTCAATACAACAAGGACACAGGTGCCACATGGTGGTGAGAAATGGAGTCCTTGATGGCACCACGGAGTCACTGGATCAACACATCCTAGGCCTGTCCTTTCTCCTAAGTTCTCACACGTGAGGTCATAAACCCCCTCTGTGTCAGAGCCACACTGGGTTGGCTTCTCTGTTATTTGCAGTTAAAACCTGCTAACTGAGCCAGTGCCGAAGTTAGACGTGTTTGCGTGATGCGAACCTCCCCCTCGTCTCCGTAGGGTGGCCCACGTGTTGTGGATTATCCAGAGAACTCACGGTTTACACTGAGCCCGGTACAGTTACTACTGCCCTATTTTACTCTCCAAAATGTCCCAGTTTCAGATGATCGATTATATGGTCATTGTTCTGGGTCAGGCTGTGTCCCTGAAGTAGTCACATGTTGAAACCCTGCCCCTAGTCCCTCCAAATGTGACCTTACTTGAAAATAGGGTCATTGCAGATGTCATTCATTAAAGTGGAACCATACTGGAGTAGGTGGCCACTAACCCAAAGTGACTGGGGTTCTCATAAAAAGGGGGATGGCCCTGCTGATACCTCGATCTCAGACTCCTGGCCTCCAGACTGACAGACGATGCATTTCTGTGGATTAAGCCACCTGGTTTGTGGTACTTTGTTACAGCAACCCCAGCGTTCTCACGCAGTCATCCTACCCACTGGCTCTGTCTGAAGAGGAAGGAACCACTCTGGCTGCCAGTGATCTGAGGTGTCGGCATTTGAGAGCAGCCTTGCAGGAAACATGGGATGTCAACAGGCAGGGATGGTGTGTGGAGAGGGGGCATGAAATGTGTGAGCCGGGGCCAAATTACAGACAACTCTTAAGGCATCCTGACCCTATGAAATGGGGGCAAGGGAACAGTCTGGCCCAAGGCACCTAAAGCTTCTCTGAGAGGAGGAATTCTGCTATAGGGAAGCAGCAGAGGAGGTATGGCATCCCATACTGTGTAGTCTTGATCTAAGTATACACAAATACATAGAGGAGACACCAGAATGCTCAGAAACAGATCTGTGTACATGTGAGCACTCAGTGTGTGACAGAGTGGCCCTGCAGAGCTGTTGGGGGAAAGACGTAGTTTTCAGCCAGTGATACCAAGAAAATTATGTACGTACACATCTGTCAAAGAAATGGAACCCCTACCTCACATCGTATGCAAAAAGTCAATTCAGGGTGGATCAAAGAATTAAATGTGAAAGGCAGAGCTACAATCTTTTAGAAGACACTGTAGGAGAACATCTTCATGACTGAGGGGTAGGGAATAACTTCTTGAACAAGTCATTGAAAGCACCAATCATAAATGAAAACAGGGGCAAGCCGGACTAAATTAAAATCAAGAAGCTGTTCCTCAAAGTGTAGCAACAGCTTTGCTCAGAGTGGAAGGAGATAACCTGCACAGGAATAACCAACCAAGACCCATTTTCCAAATATTTAAAGAGCTTCAAACAAATGAGGAAAAAACAAAACAAACAAAACAAAACAAAAACAGATGACCCAAGAGAGAAATGGGTAAAAAACTGGAACAGGCACTGCATGGAAGGGCCTATCTGGATGGCCAGTAAAGGTTTAACCTCATCAGAAGTCACACAAAACTATTAAAACTATGTCACACACCTATTAAAACTATGATGAGGTAGCTTCATAGCTTCCAGGCTGACAATTTAAGAGTCTGACCGAGCCAAGTGATGGCAAAAATATGGAGCAAGGGGAGCTGAAATACACTGTAAGTGGAAGTGCAGATTGGGACAAAGGCTTTGGAAAATAGTTTGACATTATCTAGGAGATTTGAAGTTTGCATATCCTGTGACTCCAAGTGTACTTTTAGATATATAACTGAGAACAGAGGTTCTCATGTGTCCAAATCTCCTGGGGGGGCTTCTGGGCCCCATTCCCAGAATTTGAGTCTGAAGGTCTGGGTGGACCCCCAGATCTGCATTCTAACAAGTCCACAGGTAATGCTGACACTGCTGATCTAGGGAACCACACTTTGAGAAGCACCTGGAGAGATGTGTGCTCCTGTGCTCCGGGATATACAGACAGGAAGTGTTCTTAGAGTAATTGCTGAAAATGTCCATCTACAGTTGAATGAATGAAGTATGGCATATTCATACAGGGGAAATGCTAGAAAGCATTGGAAATGAATGGACCACTTGCAAACTATGGACGCATGGTCCAAACAATTTGATTGCAAAATGCCAGACACAGAAGACCTTACACAGGGGCGCCTGAGTGTCTCAGTGGGTTAAGCATCCGACTTGATCGTGACTCAGGTCGTGATCTCGCAGTTCATGCTGACAGCACGGCGTCTGCTTGGTATTCTCTCCCTCTCTCTCTCTGCATCTTCTCCCCCCACTCAAAACAAACAAGAAGGCCTATGCAGTGTCATTCCAATCATAAAAAGCGTAAAAACAAATAAATGCAACCCATTATTCAAGGTTGCACACATACGTGATAAAGCGAGTCTGTCATCCCGAGCTCTGTGACCTCTGTTTGAGCACGTTAGCCACAGAATGTTGCGGGGCCACCCCTGGCCTCAAGGCAGGCTGAGACACGCTGTGTTTTAGCTGGGCTCCGTACCCTCCTGGGCAAAACCGGAGTTGTACTAACCAGAGGAAGTGCAGAATGGATATGGAGGAGGCTGCTAGGAGGCTCTGCCCTTTTAACTGCAGACGATAATCATTAACCACCCTGTGACACCGCCTGGGATCACAGCCACCAGAAGCCAGGACTCCTGACGGCGGTCACCTGCAGGACAGGCAGCCCCGCCTTCCTCGCTGGAACACGGCTTCACCTCCGGCATCCTACAGAGGGGAATGATCTCCATCTTGTCACGTTTTAAATCTTCGATGGCTAATTACATTCTGTAGGGGAGGGACTGAGTAGTAAATCTGGCCCGCCCGTGGCGGGTAGCTGCTGGGTGACCACCGTCACCAAAGGGAAACACGGAGGTGTTACAGGAACTGCCATTGTCTTTCTGTGCTTAGGGTCAAGCATGACTGTCTCCAAGTCATGATTCCAAGGGAATCAGGGGTTTTTGGTTTCGAGAGAGGTTCAGGAATCTTGGGGGTCCTGTACTCTTTTTTTTTAACCTTAAACTTATTTGATCCTTTTCTCAGACGTTACTTATTTTCTTATTCTAGGTTGGTTGTAAATCTCCTTCAGGGCCTTTATTTGCTGCTGTTGGCACGGTAAGAAAACGCTTGCCAGGGAGGATTTCAAACCTGGAAGCGAATGTGCCAGCTCACTTCAAACTCAACAGCTGGTTGCTCATTCTCTATGGCGGTGATAGACGTAAAAGAGGGAGCGGGATTATGTCTTATAGATTTTGTCTTTTCGATCACCGTAAACTTCGTAAGCCTCTCTCAGCCAGCTTGTTTTTTTTCCTTTGAAGCCTTAACAGGATAAACCGTAGAGGGGAAATCCGATCGGCAGGTATTGCACAGCCGAGGGCCGCCGGGCCGCGCACTTTTCACACGCATCTCGTGGCCTCCCCACACCACGTCATCTGCAAGGTACACGCACAACGGAGGCTGCATTTCAGCTGCTTCCAATTAGCGGAGCGCCAACTGTGTCTAGCACAGCCACGCTTTTTGTAAATGGCTGGGAGTTAGGCCAGAAGTCAGACTTCTCGAATTCCATTTCCTTCTCTAAGATACAAACGTCTTCACGGATGTGGGAAGCTGCGTGTGTTTCTCCCTTTTCTCCCGCTTCACAACGGGGACGCGGTGCTGTGCGTGGGGGGAGGATGAGACCAGCAGCCCCCGCCCCCGTGGCGTGGAATTGGTAGAGACCAGTTTCATTTAGTCTCACGGCCTTTGGTTCCGAGTCTTCCCGCGGGCAGACCTCCGGGGATCTCTGGTTGCGCTCCCACACTCGGGCCTGTGTTTTTAAACTTGAGTCCCGGTTATAATTTTAGGTCGAAACAGGAGAAATTAGTGACCGTTGAGCAGATTTGACGATTCTTGAGGGGCAGTAGGGCGAGTCAACCCAATGCTGAATAGCGCAACTGGGATGTCGCCTTCCTGCTGGGCGCTGCCCGGAGCCCTTTACACACATGACCTTCATTTAGTCCGGAGGTTTACAGGAAGTGGGGAAACTGAGGCATGGGGAGCCCCACGGTCACACAGGTAGTTAGTGCTGGAGCCACACCTGAAGCCTAAGGGGGTCTGGTTCCAGTACCTGTCCCCGCACCCACGGTGCCCATGTGCCGTCGGCTCTGGTCACCTAGGGGCGGAAGCATATTGTCATCTGTGTGGGTGACAAAGCGTTTTGTAGGAAGGACTAAGTGAGAGCTATTTGCTCATGTATTTTGTTTTACTTGATTTTATTTTTTTTTAAGTTTTTATTTATTTTTTTTTGAGGTGGGGGGAGGGGCAAAGAGAGAGAGGGAGACACAGGATCCGAAGCAGGCTCCAGGCTCTGAGCTGTCGGCACAGAGCCCGACGCAGGGCTCGAACTCACGGACCGCGAGATCATGACCTGAGCTGAAGTCGGACGCTTGGCCGACTGAACCCCCCAGGCGCCCCCAAAGTATCACTGTTTCAAGACATAAAGGCATGATTCTTCAAGTGCACGTGGCAGGATGTTTCCCGATATCTAAATTTGTACCTTGTTCTCTCTGCGTTTATTTCTGGAAGTAGCCGGGCCTCGTGTGCCCCTGTTTTAGGGCAGCTGGGATTGCAGAACTGAAAGCACCAGTTTCCAGTGAGAGCCTCCGAGAAGGACAGAGAGAGAAGAGTTCCCAGGAGGGGCGGCCCAGCCAGCCCCGATACGCCTTCTCCTCTAAAATTTCCTCTTTCTACCCCTTTCCTATGCCTGGAGGCATTCCGCGTGTGGTCCAATGTCTGCTTCTCTCACTGAGCACAAGGTTTGGGGTTCATCTATATTGTTGCACGTATCCGCTACCCGTCCCTGCTCGTGCGGAGCATACTCGATTGTACGGAAAATACCGTTTTCTTTTCAATGAGCCCACTAGATGATAGACATACGGATCGCTTCCAGCTTGGGTTTTATGAATAATTCTTCTCTAAACATTCACGGGGTAGTCTTTGACATGTGTTTTCACTTCTCTCGAGCAGATTCCTAGGGGTGGACGCGTTGCATTGCACACTGAGCGTATGTTTAACTTTTCGCTAGATTGTGAAAAGATTGTGAGGCCTTGGCTGCAAGAGCGGTGACGGAGCATCTTTGGTGACGGAAACGTTCTAAGACGTTTGAAAACTGGACAGGACTAAAAGTCATCAGACCACACACTAACTGTGTGAATTTAATATGGAAAACGTCAGGCCTCAATAAAGTTGTTAAAAAAGGAGAAGCTAGGGGTACGGCTCAGACAGTAAGTATCTGACTTCGGCTCAGGTCGTGATCTCAGGGTTCGTGGGTTCGAGCCCCACAATGGGCTCTGTGCTGACAGCTCGGAGCCTGGAGCCTGCTTCGGATTCTGCGCCTCCCTCTCTCTCTGCCCCTCCCCGACTCATGCTCTGTCTCTCTCTTTCTCAAAAATAAATACACGTTAAAAAAAAAAAAAATCAGAATCTGAACACTGGCCAGAAATCTGATAATATTAAGACATTGTTGGGAGTCTTTTACCGGTGATAATATCACGGTTACGTTTTCTTTAAAACAGACTCTTGTCTTTTAGAGATACACACGGAGTTACAGGAAATGATATAATGCCTGAGATTTGCTTCGAAATAATACAGGAGGAGCTGGGTGGGCTTATAGATGAAACAAGCCTGACAATAAGTTGATCGTTGTGGAAGCCAGGGGATGGATGGATACACGGAGATTTATTTTATTATTCTGTCCTCTTTTGTACATGCTTCCATAGTTTAAAGCTTGAAAAGATGAATTTAAGAGTCTCAAAAGAAAGAAAGAAAAAAAGCTGAATTGGCTATGTCCCGCAGTGGCCACTGACGACACCAGGCAGGAGTGAGGCAGGGAACGTCTATTGTCTCTGCCTGCTCGGCACACCCTCCCCCTTCTACTAACAGTGGCCAGACTTTGCTTTGAGTAAGGGCCAGCCTCTGCTTGCGTCTTCCGTGGTCTGCCCACCTTCGATCCAGGTCCCGGGCCCGGAGCCTCGGGGAGCCAGTCAGCTGCTGTCTCCTGGACATTCTTGCTCAGCTCATGTGGGATGGTGTGAAAAGGGGAGAAGCCAGAGCTGATCCCCCCCCCCCCGAGAGAGCAGCCTTGGGGTGCTGCTGCTATTAATCCCCACGGCAGCTGACTCCCACCCTTTTCGGGAACCCGGATCTCAGCTTTCTTTGGTTCTGTGAACCGTCCAGCATCACGCCGATAAATTCCCTTCTTGTTTAAGTTGGCCAGTGTTGCTTTCCTTGGCCGAAAACCAAAACACCCCGGGGCAGACACAGCACAGCTTCCCGGACAGTCTGCACGTTCCTTCCGTCTCTGCACCTCCTTCGGGCAGATTCAGCTACAGGCGCAGACCCCCTCGGACGCTACGAGTTGCACAAGGCGACCTGGCAACTAAAACAGGAAGGAAAACACGCCACGCAGAGGCACCGAATTGATAGCTAGGAGCCCTCGCTCTGCTCAAACACAAATGGAAAGCATCGTCATGAAGACAGAAACATTGACCGGACCAGAAAAGTTTCACTGGCCTCTAACGCACCGTGGGGTAGAAATATATGAACCACAGATGAGAGGCACAGATGTAAGTTCTAAATTTCCCAGGAGCTGCATTAAAGTGGTAAAAAGAAATAGGTGAAATTAATTTCAGTAATACACTTTATTTAAGCCAATATATCCCAAATATTATCATTTCAAACTGTAACCCCTGTGGAAACTATTACTATATTAATAATATTTCTTAATGTTTATTTTTGAGAGAGAGAGAGAGAGAGAGAGAGACATCACCAGCAGGGGAGGGGCAGAGGAAGAGGGGCATTGAGCAGTTAGTGGTGGGAGAGGATGCACAGAGCTTCGCCAAGAAGCAGAAACAGCTGCTGGGAGACGTACGATTACCTCCCGCGTCCGGTCCCTCGTGCCCGGAGCTTACACGTTGCCCCCCGATCCACGCCACACGATAGAAGCCGAACGAACACGCTGAAAATCAACAACTCCTAGATCGGCCAGAAAAGGGAGGCCACGGGGCAAACCTCGGTGCCCAAGTGGGGGAGACAGCTTTCCAGAACAGAAGTCTGAGAGCAGGAGGCGCCGGGAGACCCAGCGAGGGCCAGAGAAGCCCCCCCAGGGTGAACGCGGTGGACGCTGGCCTCTCGACAAGGACGAGCGTGAGAAGGAAAGCCTCTCAGTCCTAGGGGTCCGCCCCACATTTCCGTGAGCTTTGCCTCCAGAGGCTCCATCGGGTCTTAACAGAGGAGGGAAAAACATCCCCTGGGGTGTCCATCGGGGGAGGGGAAGCAGGCCGTCTTGCAACACGTCCAGGGGGCTCTGCTTTGCAAGGCCTGCCGGGCGGGCCGGGCTTTGGGCTGAGAGTCTTGCTCTCCTCATCTCCCAGCCTGTTCTTGTAAAGCACTCTGCGTTTCCGGAAGCAACGTGAATGAGGTTCCGAGTGTCTTGCAGCCCCACTGACATTATTTCTTTTAAGCCCTCCGACACCCTTCTAAGTCCGCGTTACAGCCGAGGACCCTGAAGCCCGGAGAGGCCAAATGACTCGCCCAAGGTCACGTGACTGGGTAACAGAGGCGCGGGCTCCAGAGCCTGGGTCCCCTCCAGCACACCTTCCTGCCGCCTTGACTTCACTGTGACGACTCAACGCAGTTCGCCCTGTCCTACGTCGCCAGCCGGCATATCATCACCAGCATATTGTCTGGCTGCTAAATGGGGGAGGGGCGGAGAGCGAGGGGGACAGAGGATCCGAAGCAGGTTCTGAGCCGTCAGCACGGAGCCCGACGCGGGGCTCAAACTCCCGAACCGTGAGATCATGACCTGAGCCGAAGTCGGACGCTCAACGGACCGAGCCACCCAGGCGCCACCCCCCACTCCTTCCATCTCCCCTGCTGGTGGCCACACTCCCGCGGAGACCCCTCCCGTGCTGAACTGGGTGACCTCGTAACCACAGGGACACCGTAGAAACGGCAGGGTGGGGCTTCCTCATGTGCTCTCGCCGGAGCTCGTCACCTGGGAGGTGGACCCTCCAGGCTCAGGTAAACTTCCAGGAGATGTGGCCCCGACCCACACGTTGACACAACCTCCTGAGACACCCCGTGCAAGAACGACCCAGCTGAGTCGTTCCTTCCCCAATTCCAGGCCCACAGAAACCGAGGCGATACGTGTTCTTGTGTTTTCAGCACGTTGGAGCCCTTTACCGCCCAGCAACAGATGAGCAACACAGCCTCTCTCTCTCTCTCTCTCTCTCTCTCTCTCTCTGGCTGTCTTTTGCAGCTGTACAAAAGTGCAGTCCTGCTCCACAGTGGTCAGAGTTCCCGTGGCTGCATGACAGGAAGCCCTCAGGACGCCGCGAACAGGCAGGAAGCAGTCCTGGGGCCACAGGAAACATCCCAGAAGGATAGGGCAGCAGCAGGAAGTAACACTCAGCAGACAGGAAAGGGAAGACGATACGAACACAGAGGTCTGGGTTCTGCAGGCATTTGACAGATATTAAGTGAGTTCCAACCCTTTGAGGATGCAGGTATGGACCAGGAGCTTCCGAACTTTGAGGCGTCTCCTCCTCGGCCCCATCTACCTGCCTTCAGACTCAGCCAGCTCTAACGCCGAGGGTTCCAGAAGCACCCTTTCTTGTTGCTGGGGCTCTGTTCTGCTTTGCACGTACCCACCCCGGCCCGAGGGTGAAAACCCCTCAGGGCCGTCGGGGGCCCAAGCCATCGCTTCTTTGCAGGTCTGGTACCGCCACCGTGTGCCTGGCATGCGATTCCCGACTTCGGCAGGTAAAGACAGGAGAGAGCGGAGGCAGGAGCCCGGCCACACCCCACCCTCCGAGCGGCTGGGCCGGGAGAACTTTCCACAATGATGGGCATGTTCTTTATCTGCAGTGATCAGGACAGTAGCCACAGGATAAGGACCTCCACATCCAGCACTTGAAGCGTGGCTCGTGCCACTGAGGAATGGAATGCTTAATTTTACTTCGTTTTAATTAGAACATACATGCAAATAGCCAGCTGTGGCTAGTGGCTTCTGAATTGGGCCGCATGGCTCTTATCCACGTTCGGGGTCTATAACGCAGGCTCTGGAGAGTTGTATTTTTATTTTTTAATTTGTAAATTAAAGTACTATTTACATAGAGGAAATTTTGCTTTAAACCTTTTTTTTTTAGCGTTTATTCACTTTTGAGAGAGAAGAAAGAGCCTGAGTGGGGGAGGGGCAGCAAGCGAGGGAGACAGAATCCGAAGCAGGCTCCAGGCTCCGAGCTGTCAGCACAGAGCCCGACGCGGGGCTCGAACCCACGAACCGCGAGATCATGACCTGAGCCGAAGTCAGACGCTCTACCGACTGAGCCACCCAGGCGCCCCGAAAATTTGCTTTTTTTAGTGCACAGTTTTGCTACTTTTGACAGATACACAGAGTCACGCGATCGCCACCACAGTCATCCCCTCCCCTGCCCCCCCAATTCCCACGTGCCATTTTGCGGTCAGCCTCTCCCCAGACCTCCAGCCCCTGGCAACCGCTCACCTGTCTCTGTCTCTATAGTTTTGCTTTTCCCGGAGCGTCCTGCAGATGAAAGCCTACCCGGTGCATTTTGGGGTTCACCCGTCTTCTGCAGATTCACACTTGGCTCTTTTTCGTTGCCACGTTGTATTCCACCGCGTGGCTATTGCCGTACGGCAATTTGTTAATCCGATCCCCAGTTGGGGTGCATTGGGATCGTTGGGGCGTTTCCACTTTTTGGTGGTTATTTGCGTACAGGTCTTTTGTACCAACGCAAGTTTGCATTACACTTGGGTTAAAGCCACGTAATGGGGCTGCCAGCCGGAAAGTAAGTTTGTTGAACTTCGTAAGAAACCGCCAAACTGTCTCCTCAAGCGGTGGCATCGTCGTGCGCGTCCCGCCAGCTGGGTCAGCGCGCCCCCCGCCGCCCCACGTTTGCAACAACAGTTGGTATCGTCATTTTCCTTAAGTCACTTCAGTAGGTGTCTACCGATGTCTCGTTTCAACTCACTCCCAACAAGGGGTGATGTCGAGACTCTTTTCCTGTGCTTGTCTGTCATCCGTATATCTTCTTTGATAAATAACCTGTTCATGTTTTGTCTTGTGTTTTTTTTTTTTTTTTTCTTAAATGGGGTGTCTCTCTGGATAGTTCACTGCCTCTTTTGTTCTTTTTTTAAAAAAAAAATTAGCGTTTTTTACTCATTTTTGAGAGAGAGAGAGACAGAGCGTGAGCGGGGGAGGGGCAGAGAAGGGGAGACACGTGATCCAAAGCAGGTTCCAGGTTCTGAGCTGTCGGCACAGAGCCCGACGTGGGGCTCGAACCCATGAACCCTGAGATCGTGACCTGAGCCGAAGTCGGCCACTTAACTGACTGAGCCACCCAGGTGCCCCTGTGCACTGCCTCTTTTTAACACGGTCTCGTCACCTCCCAATAAAGCCTACTTTTCTTCTTGATGGTTTACTGTCTTGGTATTAGTTCTATTTCTTTCTGTTTCTGCAACCAGCTCCGGGAGCTTCTATCAGGGTAAGAGCCCGACGGTCACAGGGTCCGAAAGGCTGACAAGGTTCGCCCTTGCCAGCTGTTTATTGCTCCTTTTCCGAGTGGCCGATTTGTGAAGGAGCTTCTCCATGCCCTCCAGACCTGGACAGAGCGAGAAGAAGTCAGCGCCTTGCATTTTGCTTCTCTAATAGCCTTTTACTGGCCCTTTCCTCGCGCCGTCTGTTGAAGCTGTCAGGATATCCAGTGGCTTGCTGTCGGAGGAAGGAATGCAGCGGGTGTCCGGACTTGGCAGGGTCACCGTGACGCAGCCCACGAGCTGCCGGTGTTACCAACACGCGTGGCCTTGCTCCTCGGGAAAAGACTCGTGGAGCTCTGTCGGTCTGGGCCTGGCTGTCTGGCCACACGTGTGGGTGGAACTCTGGCTCCCACCTTTTGGTGCCGCTGTGAACATGGATGTACAAACATCTTTTCAAGACCCTGCTTTCAACTCTTTGGGGTTTATACCTAGAAATCGAATTGCTGGGTCACATGGTCGTTTTATGTTTAATGTTTTCAGGGACTGCCAGAGTGTTTTCTACAGCAGCTGCACGATTTTACCTTCTCACCACCAGTGTGTATGCAAATGTCTTTGTATCAGATAAATATTGCCCAAATCCCCCAACTTCTGTCCACCTCTCTCCTTCGGCCCCCGCCCTGCCCCCTCGCCTGAGTTACCAGCTTCCTTACTGGCCTCCCACAGTCACTGACCCCTTTCTGACTCGAGCTCCACACAACAGCCAGTGGTTCTGTTTCAAATACGTGGGTCAAATACGTGTGCCTTTCTGCCGAAAAGCCCTCAGTGGTTTCCACGGCCGGTGGGACAAGACCTAAATCCTTACATGACCCAACATGGCCCGTTAGGCTTTTTTGCCTAATTGGGCCCAGCTGACGTGGTCACTCTTTCTTCCATCCTCAGTGACCTGTCAGTCCCTTGAAGGTGCCACGCTCCCTTAACACATGCTGTTCCTTGGCTAGAATCCCATCCCCCAGACTCCCACCCCCCCCTCACCCCAAATCATCTTTGGACTTCAGATCAACTGTCATCCCTTAGGGAACAGATCCCTGACCCTGCTTCTACTGTCCTCTTCCCTCTGCCAAGTATGTTTTCTTGTGACAGCTTTTCATAAAAATGTTTTACAACCCCCCCCCCCCCCGCCGCACCCCGCCAGCACCACAAACTTCTCTATCTCCATTTGTACCTCTGTATTTGCTCAGACGATGATTGGTTAATACATCCCGCACGTCCAGGCTGGAAAGTGAGTAAACAGGCAAACTTCTCACCCTGGGGGGCCCCTTCTCCCCACACACTCTCAGGTCACCACCCAGCAATGCCTCACAGGATTTTTGATGGTGGTGATTTTGTATTTATAAGCACATGCATTTGACCCACGTCTGCATCTCCCACTGAATTGTTAGCCACCAGGGAGGGTCTGTGTTCTGACACCTGACAATCATTTTTTTTTTCCTCCCCCACTATCCCAAATTACGCAGTGGAGGTTTCTGCAGTTGGGGAGGTCGCAGGGGTCAGCACATCTGGAGTGCAATGGACCAGCCTCGTCCTGGGAAAACCACCTTCATGATCACGGTATCTCCCCGGGCAGGTAAGTATTCGACAATTATTAAATGATGGAAATGTGGGAACGTTGCCACCTTTTTAGGGGGCCTGGCTGAATTAGGAAGGCATATGGGGGTCCTCCGTAGTACTAGAGGGGTACTAGAGGGGTCTGACCCCCAATGCCCCACTGGCCAGGCATGTTCTTCCCGGATGAGCAGGTAAACAGCTTGAAGGGCAAAGCTGTGTCTGTCTTCCTGAAGCCGGTGCCTAGCCTGGGTCCCGGGATATTTGATCTAGCTGTTAGTTGATTGAATAAATGATTCCAAAAAGGAACACAGACATCAGGGATCGCGAGCATCTTTAGGCAAACTCCATTTACAGTAGAAAACCCTTAATTCAGGTGCTTAAGTGTGACGGCAGTTTAGCCTAGGGGGGTGGAGCGTCTGGGCCCCAGAGACTGCTGAGCTCATTTGTCCCTTTGCCCAGTGACCCAGGAGAAAAACTCTCCAGCTAGACTTTTAGGGGTTCCCCTCCTCGGCCCTCCCACCCCAAGCAAGGCCGGGGAGGCCGGGGAGGGGGGGGGGGGGGAAGGACAGTCGTCCCTCCCCCCTCCCCAGGACTGTCCCCACCTTCCCGGCCCCCCCACCCCCACCCAAGGACAGGAACTGGGGCAGGACAGCCGTCCCCCCTCCCCGGTCTTCTCCCACCCCCACCCCAGGAGTGGGAGGCCATTTGTCCCCTCCTCCCCTGTCCCCCGCCCCCGGCCCCAGGACGCGAGCGCGGGGAAGGCAGCGCTCCCCCGCCGGGGCCCTCCACCCCACCCCACCCCACCCCACCCGAGGACAGGGGCGGGGGGAGGGCAGCGCGCCGCCGGCGTGGACACCGCCCCGGCCCGCCCCGGGAGCGCGCGCGGCCTCCGGCTCCGCTCCGCCCGCGATCCGGCCCGGGATGCCGCGCCCGCCCGCGCCCCGCGGAGCCCCGCCCCCCGCCGCCGCGCCGCCGCCGGAGGCCGCTCGGAGCTGCGCGAACATGGCCGAAGTCGGCGAGGACAGCGGGGCCCGCGCCCTGCTGGCGCTGCGCTCGGCGCCCTGCAGCCCCGTGCTGTGCGCCGCCGCCGCCGCCGCCGCCGCCTTCCCCGCCGCCGCGGCCCCCGCGGCCCCCGCGCCCGGGCCCGCCGCCCCGTCGCCGCCGCCGCCCGCCCAGCCCCCGCCGCCGCCGCCACCGCCGCCGCCGCCGCCGCCGGGCGCGATCGCGGGGGGCGCGGGGGCCGCGGGCGCGGGGGCCGCGGGCGCGGGCGGCGCGGGGGCCGCGATCGCGGGCGGCGCGGGCGGCGCGACGGGCCCGGGCGCGGGGGCCGCGTCGGGCGAGGCCCTGGTGGCCGCGGCGGCCGCCTCGGTGCGCAGGAGCCCCGGGCCCGCGCTGGCGCGCCTCGAGGGCCGCGAGTTCGAGTTCCTCATGCGGCAGCCCAGCGTCACCATCGGCCGCAACTCGTCGCAGGGCTCCGTGGACCTGAGCATGGGCCTGTCGAGCTTCATCTCGCGGCGCCACCTGCAGCTCAGCTTCCAGGAGCCGCACTTCTACCTGCGCTGCCTCGGCAAGAACGGCGTCTTCGTGGACGGGGCCTTCCAGCGGCGCGGCGCGCCCGCCCTGCAGCTGCCCAAACAGTGAGTTGCCGCGCCCCCGCTCCCCGCCCCCCCCCCCCCCCGCCCGGCCTGGACCCCGGGGTCACCCGGACCCTCGGCCCGACTCCCGACTCGTGGTCACCTTCGGCCTTTGGCCCGGCCCGGACCCAGAGGTCACCCTGACCCGGGGCCCGAGCCTCGTCCCGGGGTCACTCCCGACCACCGCCCAGGATCCGCAGCCTGACTTAGATCCTGGGGTCACCCCAAACCTTGCCCTGACCCCGCCCTGCCCGACACCGGAGACGCCTCCGACCCCGCCCAGCCTGGGCCTCAGGGACGTTCTCCAACCCAGGTCCGGTCTGTGCTCAACCGGGACACAAGGTCCACTCCTGACCGCCGCCCCCCCCCCGCCCCGACCCTGCTTGGGCCTTGGGCTCCGAGGGTCGCCCCGCCCCCACCGAGCCTGAACCGTAAGGGTCGCCCTTGCCTCTGCCGGGCCTGGACCGGAGGACACGCCTGACCCCCGCCCAGCCTGAGTCCAGGGGTCGCCCCTGCACGCACTCCTGGAAAGGATTGCATCGGGAGGTGTTGGTCGGGGAGGTGCGCCCCTCACCCCCTCGCGCTAGGGGCCGAGTCAATGGCAGTGACTTTGGGCGTGTGAGGGACGTTCCCATTCCCAGGGCGAGTGACAGGGCAGGAAGTGCTCGGTCCTCAGTGCCCCTGAATGCGCTGCTCCTGGGGTGGGGCAGTGGTACCCAGCACTTCGAGCATTTGTAGCACAGCCTGGGATTCCTGAGCCCAAAGGAGAAACAGCAGTGGGGGGGGGGGGGGGTCAGGGCAGGGAGAAGGCGGTTCCAGGGGTGGCACGGCCACTGTCACATGCGTGCTTTTAGCGACATTCAGTCACTTTCCCTTGTCTTCTGGCTCCCACATCCACTTTTTCCCCCACGGGCTCTGCTCCTGCGATCCCTGCTTTCTCAAGGTCTGTTGATGAGAAGAAAGCCTATTTACCTGCCCCGCTTCCTCTTCAGGGCACTTTCTGTTTCTGTGTAGTAATTGCCTTTAACTCCTCACGGAGTGTCTATATTTCTCCAACCGGCTTCCTGCTCCCCAGTCGTCTCTGATGGGCTAAGTGTTCTTTTTTATGAGAGAGTTCAGGGGATTTTTGCTGGGGTGATCCCCGGCACCCAAAGCTTGTTTCTGTAAACTTCTCCCCTCCCCAGGGTCTTGGCGAGCTGGCTTGTAAATATTGCACTGAATAGTTTCCCAGTGCAACACCAGCAGTGACTCATCCCTGCTTAGGGTGTGAGAACAGACCTTTATTTTGCAAACTTGAAAGGTATGTATTTGGGTAAAATCAGGGCTTGGCGAGTCACAGAGTTATTCTATCCTGTGTTTGTTACCACTTTGTTCTCTCTGTTCTGGGCCATTCAGTACATTTCAGGGCCTGGGAGAGTGACAGGCAGAACAGCGCCTTCCCCTCCCCGCCCCGGGGCTCTTAGAGGCCTGTTTCTGCTAATGCGCGTCTGTATACTGGAGGCTGATCTTCAGAGCGCCCTGCCCAGCTGTTGAATAGGTACACTAACTAGGGCCTAGCTTACTGAATCTAGAGCCCACGGTATCTTCTGGAACTCGCAGGGACGGAGTGTTAGCCCGCCGAGTCCTCAGATCAGCCTCAGGATGGGCCAGTCCCAGGTCTGTGGCCTGTAACGCGTGGTGGGTGTTCGTGGTGCATCTCAGGTCTGCCCTCGAGGGGCCTGCCTCCTTGGTGGGCGCGTCTGGAGCGCTGTGCTGTGGCTGACCGGGCTCTCTGCCCCGCTGTGCCTGTGTCTGACTCGAGACGAGCTTCTGAGCAATCTCCACGTAGGCAGTGATGTAAAAATCACAAGAGCAGAACAAACGGGCAGAAGGAGAAACATTAAGTGGAAGTCCGTGTCTCCCCTCCCGTTTGCTTCTGAAAACCGACAAAGCCTGTTGACTGACGTGTTTGGCAGTTTGAGTGGGTTTATGTTTTGTTTTGTGTTTTGTTTTGTTTTGTTTTTCTGTTTTAGACAGCATAAACTACTCCGTAATCCCTCATATGAAATGGCTGTTGTCAACTTCTCAAAGCTAGGCTCTCTGGCCTGTCCCACCGAAAGCGCTCAGGAAATTTTAATGAATTCAGCGCAAGGAAGTTGAATGTGTACGTTTTTGTCACTCCCAAAATGGGAAATTCGTTATTTTTAAAGAAAGGTAGTAATTAATGTCTGTTTCCTCTCAGGCATTGGTACATGGTTTTGCCATTAATATTGAAGCTATGGGGGCACCTGGGTGGCTCCGTTGGTTAAGCGTCCGACTTCCGCTCAGGTCATGATCTCACGGTTTGTGAGTTCCAGCCCCGCGTCGGGCCCTGTGCTGACAGCTCAGAACCTGGAGCTGCTTCCGATTCTGTATCTCCCTCTCTCTGCCCTTCCCCTGCTCTCTCTCTGTCTGTCTCAAAAATAATTAAACATTAAAACAATGTTTTTTAGTATTTGAAGCTATGAATTTCTTTACCATAAATTTAAAATTCCTATCGTATTGGCATTTCGTTGATTTGGCGATGCTTGGATTTCATGGAGTGCAGGTGCGTGAGCCTTGGGGCCTTGTTTTTTGTTTTTTGTTTTTTTTTTTTTTTTGCGCTGTGGTCATAGACACACCCTTTCCCGTTGGGGGACGTCCCACGCACCTCCCGTCCCGGGGACAGGTTCCGCTGCGCATTCCTCACTCTTCTTCCCCGCTCAAGAAAGCACGTGGCTAAGAGGAATACCAGAATGTACCCCCATTTATTTCTAGAGGTACGTCTTCCCAGAACCTCCATGTTTTTGAATGACCGGTGGGAAAACAGTTCCTTGTGACACACTGAGAGCCGGCCCTGCCTGCGGCTGCGGGGCTCCACCGTGCTGAGTGCGTGGGGACGCGCAGGGAGGGAAGCGCGTCCCTTATGACTCGTGCTAAGTTATCCACGCCCCTAAGGCAGCGCGCACCTCGCTGGACTCTGCCGGGCCTCCCGAGCCGCGAGTCCAGCATCTCTCCCCACGGCTGGGCCGGGCGCGGTTCTCCCTGCCTGGAGACGCAGCGCAGGAACAGGCGGGCAGTGCGTGCCCAGAGCTGAGTTGTGTTTGTTGAATGAACTCATGAGTAACTGGAGGGATTTGCCGCGTCCGTGGGGAAAGCGGTGGCGCTGATCTCACGCGGTTTTCTGAGGTGGAGAGTCAACTTGCCCCGGGGACGCGTGGACCCCGTTCCCTGGTTTTACGGGTGGATACAGTGTGCGTGTGACTAGTTCTTTACGCCCTCAGATTTGGAACTTGATGTCGATGTTATGTGTGAGCCACACAGAGAGAGGCCCGTACGCAGCCCCCCACGTGCTCTTGCCCCTTTTTTCCAGCCTTCTTTTCTTTAAAAAACAGGTTTGTAATAAACATGGGCTACTTGATTAATTACAGTACAAACAAGACTTCTGTTTGCGGTGGCCTCTGGGAGTGGGAAGATCATAGGGTCCTTTTTTCCCTTTTTCCTTTCCCGTGTTTTCCAACCTTTTGGGGATGAGCAGGGGTCTTTTTTTCTTCCCCCGACACTTTTTATGACAGAACATTTCAAACTTAAAAATAGAGCGGTGAACTTCTATGCACCCGTCACCGGCGTCGGGGGTAGCCTGCCGTGACCTGGCTTACTTTTCCTTCGTCCCCACTCAGCTTTCCTGCGGCCCCCACTTATCTGGACGGAAATCATAAATGTCATCTCCTTCTGTGTGTCAGCGCTTCAGTAAAGATAAAGATCCTTTAAAAAAATTTTTTTTAACGTTTATTTATTTTTGAGACAGAGAGAGACAGAGCATGAACGGGGGAGGGTCAGAGAGAGGGAGACGCAGAATCTGAAACAGGCTCCAGGCTCCGAGCTGTCAGCACAGAGCCCGACGCGGGGCTCGAACTCGCGGACCGCGAGATCGTGACCTGAGCCGAAGTCGGACGCTCCACTGACTGAGGCACCCAGGCGCCCCAAAGATAACCACAATGGTATCACACCTTAAAAATTCACGATAATTTCTTCACGGTCATCAAACTTCCGGCCACTGTATGCGTTCCCCTTGCTGTCTCGTGAATTTCTCTTCTCACACTGTGCTTATTTGGATCAGGAACTAAATCAGGTGCAGACAGCCTGTTTGGCTGGTGTCACTCACATCTCTTGTCACCTGTAGGCTCCGTCCGTCCCTGTTTCCCTCGCTGAAGAGATGGGCTCACTTGCCCCGTATCGTTTCCACAGCCTGCATTTGTGGACTGGATTCCCATGGTTCCCCTTACGTAGGTTAGTAGTGGGGCTAAGATCTGATCGGACGCAGGTTTGATGCTGTTTTGCCTGAGCTGCCTCTTAGGCGGTAGGGCGTGTGCCTGTCAGGAAGCAGAGATGTCTGTCTGTCTCCCCTCGCGCCTTTGGACGGTCCTTGCCTGGGCCCGTAGACTGGTTACCGCCTGTACCGTGGCCCGTGATCTTGGCGCCTGGCCGTGCCGGCGTGTGCCCCCCTCTGAAGGACATGCTGTGAGCGGCCCGTGGGAGGGCTCTCAGCTTCCGCACACGGACCGTGATGGAAGGTTACTGACTGTGACCAGCAGAGCATTTTAGCACGTACGAGATTGTTTCCTGTAGCTTCCCAGGGCTGTTCCGCCGTGGTCCCTCGAAAAGTATGGAATCAGTCACTAACCGTCATAGCTGTAGTTATCAGATTGAAGTCATTTTGAAAGTAGTCGGAAAATGCCCCAGATTTGCTGCAGACAGCAGCCTCCCAGGCAGCAGAAGCTGCTTTTCTCCCTCACTCTCGACGCCGTGCCTCCCCGTCCGCCGCGGCCGCAGGATCCCCTCGCGACCCGGAGCCTGGGTCGTGGCCGGAACTGTGTGCTGCATGGGGTTCGGGACGGGAGAGGGTGTCAGCTCAGCTCCCAGCCGCCGCGAAGGGAGACTGTGCCTTGGACTGGAGAGAAGACAGGTGGCCAGAAGGGCGTCTGAGGAAGAAACGTCCCCGTCCGGGGCCTCCCAGGAGGGAAGAGACGGTGTGGGTGTGGAGGCTGCCGGACTCAGATGTGCCCATGGAAGGAGGAGCCGCTCAGGAGACCAAGCTGTGGGTTCGGCCGCATGGTGTCCGCACGGCGTGGGCCAGAATACAGGATGCACATTTTCCCTAGATACACCCCTCGCTCTGGTTTTCTTGCCCTTTGGCAGTTGTTGTGGATCACTTGTGGATATTTGTTCAAAGTTACACTGTCATCTTGTTAAACGTTTGCTTGGAAAGGCCTTATTTCTGGGAGCGTAACCCATTGGGAGCCGGTACGCGGAATCCCTGTTAATGAAAACGTGTGCCCCTTACCAACATTCAGTTCACGCTGACTTTTTTGGGCCTGTCACCCACATAGGAAGACGTATGTAGTATTTTAGCAATGAGCCTGTGAGAAGGATATTACTTATCACGGAGCATGTGCTGAAATCGAATTTATAATAACTTTACAAAAGCCTTTGTCACTGGGAGAGGGAGAGGGCTGGTGGGCGCCCAGAGGGTATCGTGTAGAGTTTTAATGACGTTCATAGTCAGTGCTTTCGAAAAAGACAGCTATGTTTACAATTATGAGCTGAAATGAAATGAAAGCTTTTGATTTGGAGATACAGTAATTTACTGTTTGCTGTTTTTGCATCTTGTGAATGTCAGGGGATAAACTTGGTAAATTAATGACAACTCAAATTACAGCAATGCCTCATTTCCATAATTACCCTGCATTTAAAGCATTTCATATTAACAGGAGAGGATTATATAAATGCTTTTACTTTGATTTCCTGGAAATAGGCCCTTGCATCGTGACTTGCAAGGAGGTTTTGTGGGCAACATTCGCTGCCGCTGTCGCTTCTCACAAGTTTCCGGTTTTCTGGGCAAAGGTTCCTGATGGATTGAAAGGAAAGCAGATGGAATCTCTGGCCGTGCGTGTATTTCATAAACGTATAAAGGGAAGCCGTGAGGGTGTGCCGTGCACTGCCCAGGAGTCTTGGACAGAGGCCGTGAGCACAGCGGGTCCCCGCCGGCCTGTGCTGGTGGTCCTGCCACCGTGCTCCTGGGGCCTCAGCAGACCCCCTTCCAGGAGCCCGATGGCAGGCCGAAGATGTGTTAGCGCGGCTTTTGCTTTCCTCTGACATAACGGTTCCAGCCTTACATCATGAACCGGTCGCAAATGTGTGGCATCCTCTCTCCTACGAATACTTTCCGGGAGGCACGCACAGAAGAAATGGCTATTTTTACGTGGTCTGCTTAAGAAGACGCCTTTTCCCCGTAGTCATCTGTCACATGTTCCACCATGCCCAGAAAGGCACACATGTATCTTCTGTTTGTTTCCTCGGCAAGCGGGGCTCTGGTTCTTCTGCACGTGCGCGCAGAGCGGGGCTGTGACTGCGTCACCTTCCTGCTGGAAGCCACAGCGGCCGCCCGGCACCCTGCCCCTGAGCCCCGGCCCCGGCGCTGCTGAAGGGCTTCCCCTGGCCTGCCCCTCTTCCCCAGGGCACCCCCCTCCCCCCGCCTCGTCCTCTCCAGCAGGACTCAAGATGTTGCATCCAAGGGCCCTTCCACACCCTCACACGTCTGGGGACCCCGGAGACCTTTCGTTCACGTCACCCTCAACGATTGGAAGTGAGAAGTTCAAATACACGTGTTTATTGACCTGCTCAGAAAGAGCAGTGATAAATGTATCTCAAGAATCGCTGTTCATGACAAAACCACTCTATTTCCCCAGACACAGACATTTAGAGTAGGCTGTTTGGTGTTTTAAGGCTTTAAGTAACGGTTTAAGCTCTGGCTTGATCGAAGGCGGCTGGAATGTCCTGGCTGCTGTGCCTCTCGTCTGTGGGGGTAGGTGGCTTTGGTTCAGGCTGGGAAGGAAATTCAGCCTCACGCAGAGAGGGGGCTGGACGAGGGAGGGGTATCCTAGCGCCTTTCGGACGATTGTGGACGTCGTTCCTCAACGCCTCCCCGGAACCTGACAGGTGGTAGTTTCTTCAGGGTCACTTGCGGTATGGAGTCTGACACATCATCGGTGGACGTGTTCTCTCTCCGTTACATTAAAACCTGTTGCTCTGTCTCACATCTGGAATAAATCTCTCATTACCCGGCTTGGTTTTGTGACCTCATGCATTGGTTGATTATTGGGGGAAGTATCGATTGAATTACGCAGATCTCCTGATGTCAGTATGTCTTACCATATAAAGAAAAGCATATTTTGTCTTAAGTTGGGTCTGTAAATTTGAGCCCCCTTGAACCCAGCAGGACATTTTTTTGGAAAATAGAAATATTTGAAAGGATCAGACATTTTGATGTAGTGTAATTGTAACATTTGCTTTAAAAGTTGAGCGACACAGTGTATTGTTATAGAAATTAAAAAAGTCATATAATTTAGTCATTGGCCTTGTTAGCACCTCATGACCTAATTAGGCTTAAATTTAGGTGGTTTTTTTTTTTTTTTCCCCCTTGTATGGACAGTCAATTCTTGATGATTTCATATGGGGCTGTCCCATCTTGTCAGTTATTTCTGTTGTCTTCCCATAACCAGGCAGGGCATGGGGGCCCTCGTCCTTCTTCCTGGTTCCCGGGTGGTGGTCCTGCTGTCCCCCCTCAGCCACGGGAGTGGGGCCACCAGGAGAAGTCAGGGAGAAGGGTCTGGACACAGAACTGTGAGAGTCCTCACGGGGTGTCAGTGACAGAGGAGGTGTGTTTTTATGGAAATAACTCCCCGTTTGGGATTCCTTTCGAAACCCTTCTGAGCACACTTCTAAAAAACTGTGCCAACTTTCGATAAACACTGGCATTCCCTCCCTCCCTGATTTCGTATTTTCCCCCCTAGATCTCTTTTCCCTCCTCGCAGTAAATCAGTATCCTAGGGCCCAGCACTGACCTTCTGTCTGCTCAGAAGAGACTCTGCTTTCTGGGGTTTGTAGCGCAAGAACAAAAGGTACTCACTGTTTTTCCAGACGGACAAGCAGAAACGCCGAGTGCGTTCTGACCCCTCCCGGGCCCTTCCCACAGACTCGCACTGCCCCCTTTCACAGCTATTCTGGGTTTTATAAACTTCATAGTTGCGGAGTTTGGGGTCACGTGGTGGTTGTGCCTTTGACGCCCGAGCCGATCGGTGGCCTAGCGAGCTGCTCGGGAAGATGTCCACCAGGACCCCTCCCGCCCGACACTGCTGAGCCACGTGAGTGATTTGGGCTCAGGCACGTGCACGGGCAGTGGCTGGGGCCAGCTGTCCATCAGAAACCTGCCCAGAAAAACTCCCTCCTATCACATGATTTGGTTACAGTTTACCGGTGAAATTAAGGGTCCTTCTCTGTGCTACCGTGGAGCCGTGGGGGGAACACAGGCAGTGAAAAATAGCTTGTAAGCCTAGGAACCCTTCGGAGCTGATTCAGAAAGAGCGTGACAGTGGAGTCTGATGGTCCCGGTGGCAAAGCAGGCAGCTCGGAGGCTGCAAAGCTCCGTGAACAGACGTTTGTGTCTGTCTGCCTCCACCCTTGGGGACATAAATATATCCGTTCTGCTTGGCTGGTACACCCCTGAAGCTGGGAACAGTGACTCATCACAGCTTGAGGAAAACATCTTTCCCTCAAGAATAGCCACCTCCCTCTGGTTGGATTCCGTATCAACTGCGAACATTTATAGCCCTGCCTTGGCTGCTGGCATGCGAGGACACTGCTGAATATTCGGCTTTCTTAGCGGTTGTGTTTTTCTCTGCGGACTGTGGTGTGAGCAGGTTTTCCAGACCCGCTGACCCCTTGGGTTAGCCAACAGGAGGTCTCACGGAGCGTCTAGAACTTTCTGCAGTGATAGAAATGTTTCGTGTCTGCGCCATCCAAGATGGCAGCACGAGGCGTGTGTGGCTGGCGAGTGTCTGAAATGTGGCCGAAGTGAGTGGAGAACTCAGTTTTTAGTTGTTTGGTCTTTAAGTTCGTTCACGTTTACCAAGCCGCACGTGCCGCTGGCCTGGAGAGGTGGCCGGTCTGTGGGTCCCCGGGGCAGGCGTGGCCGCTGCCTCAGTTTACCCGTCACCCCCGAGGCACGCGTATTATTTTCTGCAGGGTGCTCGAGGTGAGAGAGCCCCACAGGTGTGGCCCGGGCCTGGGGCTCAGGCGGACTCCCTGCGGCTCCGGGGGGTGAGGCGCGGAGGCCGCCAGCCGTGGCCTTCCGGAAGGACGTTGAAACGTCTTGTGGCTGCACAGGCCGGCCATCCTCGTCGGCTTCTGCTCCTCGGCACCGCAGACACGTGAGCATGGACGGTGTCCGTTTTCGCCTGTTGCCCGGGTTCTCGAAGCCCGAGGGCCGAGCAGAGAAGCGAGGGACCCAAAGTCGATGCCTGTGGGTAATAGAACACGCGCGGTTGCTGGTGTGGGAAGCAGCGTTCCTCAAACTCCGTGGCCCTTTCTGGCCCCGGCTTTCCTGTGCCCGTTGGTCGTCGACAGAGTGCTTGTGAGTCCAGTGCCTTGATGTGAACATTACACTCTCACAGATTTTGAAGTTCCTTTGTGAACAAACAAGCGTGCGGCTGCCTGCACGGACGCCTGCTCACGCCCGGACGTGCTGTCAGTATGGCTGGTCATTCTCTGGTGTGACTGTTGGTCGTGGACCCCCCCCCCCCCCCCCGCCCCGCAGGGATCCGCGAGCCCACGAGGGCAGGGCTGAGCTCCCTGCACTTAGCGCTCGGAGGCCACGAAACAGGAAACACCTACTTACGTACGTAACCTTCTGTGGCCTGCTGCTTGTCGTACGGGACAAATTCCAACGTCTGGCTCACGGAAAGCCCGGAATCGGTGTTTCTGATTCGTGGTCAGGAGCCCCGTGCTCCACGTGGGAAATCGGGGACCCGCCGTCGTCGGCTCGGCTCTCTGGGCCGTGGCGGTGTCTGCACCCGGCTTTCGGCCAGCGACCAGAGCTCGGCCCCGGGCCGCTCCGCGGGAGGGCCGTGTGTCCGGGAAGAAGAGGAAACGCCCCGGTGGGCGGTCAGCCGGTCTCAGCGCCTCGGGACCCTGGCAGCGGACCGCAGCCTGTGGGCGAGTCCCGCCAGACGCCTGTCTTTGTGAATGAAGTCTTACGGGAGCACGGCCGTGCCCGTTCCTCGACATGGTTTCTGCGGCTGCTTGCTTGAGGCAGAGGCGGGGTGGCCCGAAAACCTAACAGATTCAGCGTCTGGCCCTTTACAGAAACAGCGCACACGCTCGGCAGCCCAGTCCATTCAGTGATACATTTTGCCGAGATCGTTACCGGTTTTCTTTACGTGGAGCCCCTGTGTCTCTTGAGGTGTTACGTTTAATTCTGGGTGTTTTATATATTTGTCTTGGGGATGGTCACTATCAATAATGGGATCTTTTTTCCCTTATTATTTTCGAAAGGGTTAGTGCTGACATGTAGGAAAGGAGGGTTTTGTGTGTGTGTGTGTGTGTGTGTGTGTGTGTGTGTGTGTTTTCTTTTTTTGTATGCACTTTATAAGACTAATTTATTTTTAAATTTTTACATTTTAGAAACAAGCTTCCAGAAAAATTTTAAGACTCGTTCAAATAACTCCTGTCCTCTGCCCAGATTCAATGTTTAACTTTCTGCCATGTTTGCGTTTAGTATTTTCTCCACACGTATCTGTGTTGCTTGAGGGCAGGTTACGCATACGACGCCTCGTTTTCCCTTGGAGTAGGGGCATCTTCCGTAGTAGCCGCAGCTTGGTCACCGAGTTGGGGACCTCGTGCCCCGCCCTCTAATCCACGGCCCGTGTGCCCACGCCGTCAGGTGCCCCAGTAGCACGCTTTACGGTGTCCCGGGTCCTGTCCAGCGTGGAGCCCTGTGTTTGGGTGCCCTGTCTCTCTGGCCTCCTTGCTCTGCGACAGCTCCTTGGCCGCCTTTTGTGTTGACCTTGACGTAAAAAAAAAAAAATAGGACAGTCATCTTACCGGATGCCTCTCAAATTAGATTTGACTGGTTAAGACCAAGTCCTGATGAGATTCGGGTCAGGCATCTCCACAGCCCGAGCGAGAGCACTCCCCTTCTCCAGGGCCACTCCAATGCTCGCGTCCCTCCTGGTGGAGGTGACGAGGATCCCTTGGTAGAAGTGTTGACTGCGCTTCTCTGCCCCATAGTTACTGTTTTTCCTTTTGTAGTTAACAAGTAATTTTTGCCCTTCAGCGCTGGAATAAAATGCTTATTTTGTATCTAGTCGCTGTTACCGTTCCTTGTAACAGTTTTTAAATTCACGGTTTGCATGCGTTTTCTAGGTCAAATTTTCATCCGCAAATGATGATTATTTTGTGTCTTTCTTCCACTACCTTTTATCTCCTTTCTTCTTGCATCTTGTTGACTTTGCTAGAACCTCCAGGTAACACAGAGTGGGCACCCTGATGGTGGGCTCCATTCTTGTTTGGAGCCGGACCAGGAAGGCTTATGGGGCCTTTCAGAGTAAATGTAGCCTTGCTGCTCCGAAGCTGCTTCCCGAAGGCAGTCTTCCTGGCACCTCGCCGAGGTGAGCCCGGGGCTGCGCACCCACGGCACCCCTGGTCTGGCCATCCCGCTGTTACTGTAGGGTCGGTAGTGTGTTTATCTGACATGATCTGGTGGGGGTGGGGGGTGCGCAGGATTGTGCCTTCCTCATTTACTGCTGTCGTCCCAGTACCAACCAGCGACCCCGGGCTGGGCACATAGTTGGCGCTTTGTAAGTTGTTGGCAGAATGAATAAAAAAGCAAACAGGAAAGGTCTGAGTGCAGAAATAACCTGGCAGAAGACGGTGACCAGAGGTGACAGGAGCTTAGCATCTAAAAGGTCTGCATCGTCACCCCCCAGCTGGGTGCCCTTGGGCAGGTGCCCCGACCTCAAGCTCCATCTGCGAGACGGGCACACTCCCCACTTGCTGGGGAATTCCGAGAACTAAAAGCGGTGGGCCAAGGTGTTCACCTCAGTGTCTGGTGCATAGGTGACCCCTCCACGTGCCTAGGCCGTTGCCATCGCTGCTGTGACCGTGACCGTGTAGGAGAGGCTTTGTTGCTCTGTGAGGCGTCCGGGTGTCCGAAGTGAGATCTCCTTTGTGGTGGGAAAGCTGTTGCAGGGCCCGGAGCCCGTCTCGGTGGGGTAGTCCGGCCCCCGCCCTCCAGCAGAGGTGCCGGTCACTGGCAGGGTGTCACAGAGCGTGGCATCCGGCCTGTGCCGGCTGGAGACTGGGCTTGGGTGGGCCAGGATCCCTCGCAGCTCCTCAGGCGGTGCAGTCAGAGCAAACTAGGGTTTGTTTCTGGTGTTTCTCTGAGCTGCTTGCGCAGAGGGTGGGGATTTGAAAAGACAAACTCGGGTTTTCCCGTGGATCAGTTTGAACCGCCTTCGTGGGGCTCAGAGACCGGCCCGCACTGGGGCGGGACGCTGAGAGCAAAGCCAGCCTCAGCGCGGCGGTCTGACGGCCCCTGGCTGGGACGCAGGGCACTCGGCAGGGGATCAGTGGGCAGCTGGGGACGGAAGCCCAGATCTGATCCGGTAATTGGTCTGCACGTCAAGGCGTTTACAAATACGGACAAGTATGGAAGATGACGGAACGTGTGCTCGTGACCCACGAAGAATTGGCACTTGTTCACATTGTGTCATGTGCTTTCAAGGCTTTTTAGAGTTTTGTTTTATTTTTCTTTTCTTTTCTTTATTTATTTTTGCCCAATGTAGGGCTTGAACTTGTGACCCTGAGAGATCAAGACGTGAGCTGCGATCAAGGGTCTGAGGCTTAACCGACTGAGCCACCCAGGCGCCCCTATTTTTTTTTTTTTTTTTTTTTAGTTTCGTTTATTCAGTAATCTCTCCATCCAGCACGGGGCCTCGAACTCACAACCCCGAGATCAGTGGCCGCTCGTCCAGCGGAGCCGGTCAGGCGCCCCAGGCCTTGTTTTGAATAGAGAAACAACCCCCTGCAGATGACAGCAGGCCCCGAGTCCCCCTTCCTAGCACGTTTCTGTCCCTTCTCCAGAGGCAGCCACCCTTCGGATTTTAGCTCCGGATCTGTCTCACTTCCCCTGTTTCAGTTGTTGCAGGGGATGGGGGCAGACGTACAGAAGTGGCCTCACAAATCTGCCCGTTACGCTACGTGTATTTTCCACTTCTCCAGAAGACTGGTTCGTGGGTGACACCGTCAGACACAGAGGCCTCCTGTTTCTTCACAGCCCTGCTGCTCGGGCCCCCGTCCTTCCCGTCCTGCTGCGTGCTGTCCCGCCTGTCCCCCATTCTCTCGGCTCTGGCCAGGGTGGCTCCCGTTCAGCACGTCCGGCACATCCAGCGCTCCCGCGTGCGCCTGGCTACCGGGAGCCCCTCCGTGTCTTGGCTGGAGCACCTGTGCCTGCTCTGCTCGCACCTGCTCCGGGGTGGCTCTGGGCTCCTGCCCCGTCCCGGGGCTCGTCTGCAGCCCTGCGCGGTGGCCCCGGCATCTCCACGTTGAAAGCAGACGGCATTGGGAAGACCGCCCTCAGCCCACCCCCCCCCCCTCCCCGGCCCGCATGCCCCCTGCCAGGTGGTCACCGAGGCCTTCGCTTCTACCCGCGTCCACACGTGGGTGCTCGCGGTGTGTCAGGTGCGGTGGGGGCCGGGTCAGGAGGGAGACCTCACGATCGTGAAGCGTGAGCGTGTGGTACCATTTCGGAGGGTGCAGGGTGCAGTGAGGAAACCAAACAGAGACTGTTAGGTGGGTGGGGAAGTGATATTTTGGCATCTCCGTTACGAGCAGAAGCTGCTGACTGGAAGCATCGAGGACAGAGACTTCCCGGCGGTGGGACCTGTGGGTGCAGTGGCTGGGGTGGGGGGGGGGCCGGTGCACCCACAGAGGAGGCCAGAGACTGAAGGGCCCAAGGCCCCCGGAAGGTTCCAGGGGGCGGTGACATTCCCAGCAGGGCCACCGTGGCAGCGGTCAGTAGGGTCTGTAGGGCCGAGTGCTGGGCCGGCTCTGAGGGCGTGGGAGCGGTGCGTGCGCGCATGCGCGTACATGTGCTTGCGCGTGCGCGTGCATGTGAGTGCGTGCGTGCGCGTGTACGTGTGGACAGGTCCCTAAAGCACCCAGGAGGAGCCACCTGTCCAGGGCCTGGAGTCCTCACCTCCCCCAGCTGTCCCCGGCGCTGCCTGGCCTCATGGTGCGGAAGGAAGGAAGTGTGCGCGAAAGTTCCGGAGCCCGGGGGGCTAGGGTGGATTTTATCCATCCGCGTGCCGGGGACAGAATGTCGTTGAGAACGATGGTTTCCTTCTGTGTGGCAAAACGAAAAGCTTCAGTCATGAAACCACACGACCTGAGGGAAGCCCCAGGCAGGGGCTGGCTCCTCCCTGAGACTCAGCATGCTGTTTGGACAGCGGGAAGGCCCTTCCGGACTCTGGCCGCGTTTCCAGCTCATCTTGCTGAGCGTGCCGTGACTGCTTCAGGGTAACATTGCAGATGGAGCCACGGCCTGCTGGAAACGCTAGAGGGACCACCCCAGCCACGCCTTCATCCGGGGAGGTGAGAGTCACGGACGTCACGTCTGTGCGCTAATCCCTGCCCGTCTCTGTGAGCGCAGAACACCTAACAGTGCGGGAGAATGTGTGCGTGCGCCTGTTGTTTTGAGAGTATCCGTCCGTCTGCTTGGAAGGTTGGCTACTGCTTGCTTGATAAAACAGCGTGGGAACAATTACTCGGACAGCTCGAGGTGCCGGCTTGGGACCCTGCCCTTGGAGCCCCGGCGAAAGTATAGATTCCCGAGTACTTTGTGCGTACCCCGTCCCTGATTGGAGACCGAGAAGCCGAGGCACAGGCCACGGTGGAACCGTCCGGGGCCAGAACCTGCTTATCTTCAGCCCACACCCTGGTCCGCATTTTCTTCTGCTCCCCGGGCCTGTGAAAGGCGGAGGAGAGGCCAGAAGAAGGCTTGTTGGGGAGGGCGTGCGTGCTGTTTCCCTGGCCCGGCTCGCGTGCCCGAGGGCCCTGGAGACACAGGGTGACCTCGGACAAGCTGAACGTCTCCTTGCCGACCCCTCTTGCACCCGGGGGACCTGGGCGCTGGCCCATCGCACCACTTCCAGATGGAGCCCGAAGAATGTATCGCCAGCTGCTGAGAGCCCTCTGTGTACCCGGGCTGTCCTCAGCCCCGGTCACCGTCTGCTAAGACAGGCGGACAGCCACCGGGACGGGAGGGTATGTAGGCTAAAGGGGCTTGAAGGCTGGAGTCACACAAAGGGTGGCACTCGTGGGGCCCTCTGAGGGTGACCAGCGGCAAGACCAATGCCACGGGAACAGCAGGTAGGACAGGGCCGGACTAGCATGTCTGGGGACGGGCCCAGGATGTGGGGAAGGAGGGAGGGGCTGTCCCGGCTCCCCCTGCTGCGCCCTCAGGTTCTCGGGGGCTCCGTGGGCCCCCGCAGGTGTGCCCTGTGCGGGGCGCCCTGCCCCCTCCTCTTCAAGGCCGAGTGCCCACGGCCGGAGGGGCGCTTCCGCTAACGCACGAGGGGTACACTTCACTGAGCAGCCGACGTGCCACACACTGTCCCAGGGAGCCGTCCGGCTTCGTGCCTCGGGGAGGGCAGGGGGCCAGGCGGAGGCGGAACAGCTTGTCTGCGTTACGTATTGCCCTTTCTTGTAAGATTCTCCCTAGTACTTAACTTATTTCGACTTATGAACCTGTGTCCAGTGAATTGAATTTTTCTAAAGTAGATCGGTGTGGTTTTTTAAATGCCAGGGAGATTGAGATGGGCCTTCCCGGGCGGGTGTCAAGCAGGAGTGGGAGCCCAGCCTGGGCCGCTGAGTGGGCCCGGGAGGCAGTTGCCCCGTCCCGTGTCCGGCCGGGACAGGTGCCTCTGTCGGCACCCCGGGCCCAGGAGCCACTCGCCGCAGGTCAGCTACTGCCGGAGCCCCTCCCTCCAGCTCATCTTTAAATCGTGGTGACACATACATAAAGTAAAACCCGCCGCTCTCCCCATCTCCGTGTCCGGTTCGGGGGCGTCCGGTACGCTCACGCTGCTGTCACCAGCGGCCAGCCGCCGACCGCGTGCGTCTTCCCCAGCCGCAGCTCTGTCCCCCCCCCCGGGCGCTCCCCTTCCACTCTGTCTCTGGAGCGGCCTATTCCCGCGCCCCCTTCCGCGTCTCATCTTCACTCGGCTGCCAGTCCAAGCACGTGCGCCCCTTACCGTACGTGTTCATGCACGCGTCCCCGCCGCCCTCCTGTCCTGCCGGCCTTTCCTCAGTCCCCTCTGTCCCCTGCCTGCCTGGAGCACCGTCCACCTTCTTCCGTGCAGGGCACGCATTGTTTGCGGTCTGCGTTTCTTCGGGGTGTCGGTGTTGTTTATAATTGGGCACATATTTTATAGGACACGTTCCCCTCCGCCCCTCCCCCTGCCTGCCCCGTTAAGCTGGAAGGTCTGGGACGGCGAGGACCGTGCACGCAGGTGTTTCTGCTGTGGCTCACCAGGTCGTAAGGTTCATGTGGGCCTCTTCGCTGGTGAACGTGTGGTGGCAGAGGAGAACCTGAGTAACCCCCCCCCCCCCCCCCGCCGCCTCTGTTGACCCGGAGGTGACGTGGGGAGGCTCTCAGACCTTGGTCAGCCCCACTTTGGATAGTCGTTGCCAGGATGGCTCCTACAGGCGTGCCCTGGTTCCCTCCTCCCTGTGCATGCGTGGCTTAGCGTCCCTGTGCTCTCCGGTTCCGGCACCTTCTATGTGCGCCGGCTGTACAGGGAGCTCTAGCGATACGTGCAGCCCATGTTCGGGGATGATTAATCTTTCAAGTTTCTTGCCTTCTAGCCTTTAAGGGATTGAACTGGAATTCTGACGTGTGGGGATTTGCTGCGCTTACTCAAATTTACTTCTTCTCATCGTAATTTTGTCATTTTTAAAAAATTATAACTCCACGTAGCCTTCATCTTTTATGGCTTTCGGAATGGTAATTTCATTTTGTTCACTGTCACCTACGAAGCCAGGGAGGTAAGATGTATTTTTAACAAGATAACTAAAAAAAATGGGCAAAAATTTTCAAGTCGGTAACTTTTTAAAGGAGCAGATGATTGTCTCTTCGGAGAATTCATCTATCCAAAGTGATTTTTCTCCAGAGGAGTCCAGACTGCTGATATGGTAATAAACAGCTAAAAATCTTTAATACTAAAGTTTATTTGGGAGTTTGTTTTAGAAGCCTGCGTTCTGTCCAGAAAGCCAAAAAAAGTGCCTTTTTTAGCTTTTATGTTCTGTACCTTTACTATTTCAGATGTTTTGGTGTTAAATATGCAATCCATGCTTATAGAAAACTTGGAAAATGTGGAAACGTGGCAAGAAGCCACGAATAGCTCTCTGCAGAGACACCGGCTAAGGCCGATTTTCCTTGCTTCCTTTTTAAAGAGCCTTAGCAGGAGCTTTGCTGAAACTGCAGATTTGCAATTTCACTACCGCTGGGGATCCCAATCCCACTGGTCAGACCTTAAGACGCCTTTTTTATGTTAATGTCTGTTTAACCGAGGAGGTTAGGGCCGCTTTGCCCCCCCCCAAGCTAGGAGTCCGCCTCTGGCCTCTTCGCCTGTCCCTGTGGCCTGACGCTTGAGGGGGAGGTGGGGGGAGTCCGCCGGCCAGGCCGGCGGGGGCGGCCCCAGAGGAGGCCGTGTCGGGCGGCTCCTGGCTCCTGGTCCTGCTTCCTGTGCTTCCCTCTTATCAGGAAGGGGCCTCCCCACCGTCCTCATCGGACTGGACCAGATAACGCTTGAGGTAACCCAACGCAAAATGTGATTGCTAGTTTTTTCTGGAAAGTTTTCAGAGTGGGGGGGGTGGTGCAGAAGAGGGCCTGGAGCTCCGGGCTGCAGACTTCTCACGGGAGAGCTGTGTTTGGGGGGCGAGCGAGGGGCTGTGTCCTCCGCAGTGAGAGCCAGCCCGGCCGAGTCCCCCTGGAGCCCAGGGCAGGAGGGGCTGCTGGCTCTCCAGGGTCTGCAGAGACTTGCCATTTTTCCCCAGCACTTTGGATTTGCAGGGCCGACCGATCATTTTATGGAAAACAAACGGATAACGCGACGGCTCACGGAAAGCTCTGCCCTGGAAATGGCTCGGCTGCTTTACAGCCTGACTGAACTCCATTGCGGTTTCTTTGTACAAGTGCAGACTCAAGCCTGTGCATCTGCTGCCTTCGCGGGAGAGAAAAGAGGCTCCAGCAGCCCAGGCAGGGCCCGACCAGCGGCCGGCTGGCAGGGAAAGAACGATGCCTTTCCCTCCTCCCGCTTCCTGTGATGCTACGTGTGTCCATTCATGTGTCGGGCGCCCGGGCAGGAGGGTGGGGGCAGGTGCCGCACAGACTCTCAAGGAAAGAAAAGTCTGGAAGTTAGGACCCGGAGGCAAGCCGTGCTGGGCCGGGAAAGAGGGTCTGCTCAGTTTTTATCTCAGAGAACGCTGCCGATGAGTAGACCAGACCCTTGGGATAAATGGACGTGACCGAGGGTGTGATTTACATAACAGTGAAGCCAGTTCAGGAGACCCTGGGCTGAAACCGGGCCTCTCTCGGCGGGGTGATTCCTTATTCCACGGTGCTAATCTGCTTGATGACCCACTTCCCCAGGCACATCTCTTCTCTTCACGGCACTAAACATGTTCAGAGACACGGGGTCTGCCCTAGCGGGCCGGTGGCGGTAAGAGCGGCCCACGGGATGACCTCCGCGCCCCGCCTGCGCCCCGCCAGCACCCCTCCGTCTGGGAAGGGCCCGTCGTCACTCATCTTTCCCATCCATACGTCCCCTGGTGCCACACGGTCCTTCTGACTCACGAGTGTGGGAGCTTATTTTGTTAGTGATCCTCAGATTTTCACACGCTCTCCCGGTTCTGAGTAAACACAGGGGCGAAGAAGGGGCTGCTCTGCACAGGCCCCTGGGTCAGGACCGGTTTGCAAGGACAAGGCCGGCTTTTCTGGGCGGTAGGAATGTGCCCTTTGAAGGGCCTGTCAAGGGCCGCCCCGAGCAGAATAAAGGAATAAAGGCCTTTTCAGGTTCTGTTTGGTGAGGATACCACTCCCCCGTTTTGTTTGGGGCTCTATGCAGGACGGCCGGTGTGGAGGTCTCTAAAACGAGGCTGGTTGCTTTGTAAACATCATCTGGTTGCTGGAGAGGATCCCAGCCTCCTTTCGGAAAACCGGATGTGCTTCCTGACTCTTTGATCAGGCTGCTGGGTTATCAGTGGCTGCTGCCTTGGGTAAATCGGAATTGGATCTGGGCTGCGGAGGTGGGGGGAGGTCGGGGGAAGGTTGGGGGTTGGGGGGGGTGGGGAGACCATTCCCTTAGGAAAGGTTGGAAATGTTGAAATCTAACTCGACCTTATATTACCCAAAGCGATTTTCTCGGTTTAGTACGGGATTTGACGTGGCACAGCGAGGACGAGGGGCCTGGGGTGTAACAAACCTGTGTGATAAAAGCATAGCGATTTGCCCCAAATGATAGAAGCTTCAGCTTCTTTTGTGTGCCCTGGGAAGGACTGTGCTCTGAATGTTTCTGCAGCGAAGCCACAGTGTCGCGAACAGTGGGGTGTGGTCTGGCCTCGGCTGCCCCGTGGGCTCGAGGGCTGGTGGGCAGGGGTGGCATCAGAGGCCGCCTCCTGAGGAGGCTCGTGGGAAACGTCTCTTGTGAATGTGGCCACTCGAGCACCCGGTGGCTGTGAACCCAGCAGCCCCATCCCCACGTCCCCTGGTGTCTTCTCTGTGCTGTTCACGGCCTCGAGTGCCATTTCCACCCCTGTCTCCCGGACAGCCCCCCCCGCCCCAGCCTTCCGGCCATGTACACCTTGCCTCCCCGTGTTGTGTACCAGGGTGGGGTGCAGCCCTTCACCGTGGCTCCTGTCTTTGTCGCTCTGATGCAGCACCTGTCACACGGCTGTTTATTTGCCCTCCTGACTAGGTCACAGGCCCTGCCTCCCAGGAGAAACCGTCATTTATGTTTCTCCTTGGGGCCTGCACAGAGCCGGGTGCTTAACAAACACCTAACGAGTGTTTGTGGGTGAATCACAGCCTGAAGGGGTGCGCCACGGCCTGGGCCTCCTCTGGGCGGGCCGTGGTGACTCCCAAGGGGACCTGGTGAGTGAGGCCCTTTCTGCCAACATGGGGCTTTACCCTGGCACTCGGGCTGTCATCCGGGAACACAGACCGTGTCTTCCCCACACGTGGGCACGGTTGGTAGTTTCGTGGCAGGCGTGTGTGGTCGGCCGGCAGGGAAAGGTGAAGCCTCATTCACGTAATAAAAAGTCCAAGCTGCGTATCGTGCCGTCGGCTTGAACTTCTGAGGCGTGAGCTTCCACACGTAGTGACGGCTCCCGGCTTGAGTGGCCTGGTGCGGCCCTCGCGCCCCGTCATGGCTCGCTGACAGCTTGCGGCCCCTGGTCTGCGTGGTGGCGGGACTGGCGGGACCGTGTCCCTGCAGCGGGGGGCTTGCGTGGGCTCCTGCAGGAAGGTGCGCGGACCGGTGCCCAGTGCCCCCCACGTCACGCTGAAGCTGGAGGAGAGAGAGACCAGCAGGTGAGAGAAAGCGGCCGTGTGAGATCGAGTTGCCAGGCGCTAGGTTGACTCAGCGGCAGTTCTGGTGGTTTTCTCTGTTGAAATTTTTAACAAAACTCGGTTTCTCCATTTCTGCATCTGAGGAGCTGGAAAGCCAGGGCTTAACTAGAACCTGTCAGTTGCTGCCTTGGTGACTGGATGGCTTTGGACAAGTGACTTATCCCCCCTAGGCCTCAGTTTCCTCATCTGTAAAGCAGTGCGGATGCCACCTTCCTTCCCGGGACGGTGGAAGCCTTGGAAAGTCCTGGATGACTGAGTTTCCTACCTCAGGATCTGCACACTCGGCCGGCTTCATCGACAGAGACCCGCACACGTTGGCTTCAGGACCAGTGGTGTTGGTCCGTGTTTTAACTGACATCTGAACTGGGGATTTGAACCAGGGGACTGTTTTAGACTTTAATTACCACATCACGTGGACTCCAGAGAAGCTGTGCCACCGGGTCTGACTCCCGCTAAGTGGGACGTGTGTCCCGTGCTCCAGAGAGAGGGCCACATTCGGGGGCGGGCTGGCCGCCCGGCAGCGTAACACAGGCCTGTCCCCACACTCTGTGCAGGTTGAGACTCATTTAATGGAGACTGAGCTCAGATGGAACCCCGGGCTCCCCCACGTGCAGCTAGGCACTGCACGTCCTGGCTTGTCCTGCTTCGTGGTCGCCACGGGGTTGCTGCTGGTTCTCCTCACCGTGCTTGTCCTCCGTGCTCCTCCCCCTGCTCAGCGTGGTTCTTCCTCAGTACAGACGTGGCCTCCGTCAGTGTGGCCTCTGGCGCACTTGTGAGACTCGGTCCCGGCCGCTAGGTGCTCGGGGAAACCAGACCATGAGTCACAGCCTCGAGAGGGGCTCCGAGCCGGGAAGGGCACTGAGAACTGGCGTGCGGCGAAGCTGGTACTCGGTCCTGCCTCTCCTGACCCCTGGTCGGCACCTGCTTTTGCTCCTGAAACAGACGCTTCTTCAAGGCCCCGGCCCGAGGCAGGGTTCATTCTGGTTCGGCTCCAGAAGCATTGCGCTGACGTTTGTCCCGCTGGGGCCACCAGAAACGCAAGGACGGGAAGCTCCTGCGCCGGGAAGGTTTCCTCCGTAGGGCAGCCCCGGCAAAGCAGGCGCACCAGCCAAGCGCTCATGCGCTCGTGCGTGATGTGTCAGTCAGAGGGGCCGGGGCATAGTAGCGGGCACACCCGATGACCGGTGCGCGGCGACCGAAACAGAGGAAGTGGCGGCAGCCAGCCCCTCCCGGAGGCGGTGAGGACAGCCTCTCCCCGGGGGCCACAGAGGCCGCGCACCCAGCCCGTGGGAGGGGTCGCGGCCGGGAGCGGGCGTACCCCCGTCTGCACAGTGTCGGCCCAGGAGTGGTGGGCCGGGGGCGCACGTGACCGCACGGGCTGCCGGAAGTGTTGCTTAGCTGCGGCCCCAACGGCAGACGCGGTTTCGGCAAGCAGCCAGCGGTCCGTCCAGCGCGAGAGAGCCCATCTGGATGCGGAGTGCAGAAAGGTGTGGTGCTTTTAGTGGACCTCAGACACGTTGGCAAGTGGAGCGGCCGGGAAGGTGCTGAAAATTCTGTGGCCGCGGGTGTCTGTTGGAGGCTTTTCAAGGAGGCACGTGATGTGGTTCCCAGCACGTTTAGGAACCCGAGTCGGCAGTGGCCGCGGGGGTATTGGGGTGAGGTGGCCACAGGCCTGCAGCAGAGCAGACATGACGCCCGTGGCGGGCACGCTGGCCGACCGACAGCTCTCGGCTTAATCTCGTGTGGCAGGTGAGTGCCCCCACGCTTTACGAAGGAGGGGCCCGGTTTCGAGACGTGGAGTCCCTCCCCAGGGGCACACAGCCCGCCAGGCCGGATCCCGTACACGGCCACAGGAAGGGAGCGTTCAGATGTGCAGATGACCTCGGAGGGCCGCAGCCTCCGGGAGAAGCACGCCGGGGATGCCGAGACACGAGCCGGCCTTGAGCGAGGTCAAGTTGGGTTTGAGATGAACCGAGCCTGGGAGCGGGGCAGGGCCTCCAGGCAGCGGGCGACCGACCCCCAGGCCGGGAAAGGAGATGCATGTTTGGAGGGAGGCAGGAGGGCGAGACACGCTGGGCCGTGTGCGCCGTGCGCGCAGGGAGGGTGGCAGGTGATCGGGGCGCCTCAGGAGTCCTTTCCTACCAAGTCCCGAACTAGGCTTGATGTTTAAGGCGGATCGTACGCGCCTGTTATTAGTTCCTGGGTCCGTTTGCCCTTTCGCGCAGGCCGATGGGGAGAGTGCCGATGAGGTGCGAGCACGGCGTCTGAAGTGAGGCGCAGCGAGAGCGCCCGCCGGGGACCCTCCACTCCGCCGTCGGGTCCGTCCGCAGACCTGCGGAGACGGGCCCTCCAGACAGGAACGAGCCGAGCGCCGTAAACCGCCGTCTGCCCTGCAGACGGTGTGGGGTGCATGGTACCCCCCTGAGGACAGCCCGCTCCTCTGACGAGCGGAGGTTACTATTTCCGAATCTTTCCCGGCGCCTTTCACCTTACAGAATGATCTCTGCAGACGGGGGAGGCGGAATGCTGTTGACGGGCACCGCGGAGGAGGAGGAATACGCATTTCTAACAAGCCACTGAGCACCCTGGCGCCTCAGACTTCCTCGGAATGAGTGCTAAGAGTTGACAAAATCAAGCCACTGCTCTCTGAATTCTGGATTTATTCTTGTAACCTTGAAAATGGCCCTGTCTGTCTGCAGTTTAAACGTTCCAGCCATCTGGCTTTCTCTGTACACACGGCTCGGGCTTTCCGTCTTCTTCCTTGCTAATCTGCTACTCCGATAGGTGACATTTAGTTCTGTTTATACTTGTGAGTGCATTCGGAGCCATTTATGATTAAACGCTGCTCAAACAGCAAGGGTGAGATTTATTGACACAGAGCAGGGTTGATGTGGATGGAGTGCTCGGGGAGGGGGAAGGAGAGTCATTTCTCTGTTCTGTGTATTTCCAGTTGACAAGACATGACATTTATTTTTAAACGGTGCTCATAGCTCTGTGACTTCTGTAGAACTCCAAACGAGATTTCATTTTAAAATTATGGTAAGAGGGGCGCCTGGGTGGCTCAGTCGGTTGAGCGGCTGACTCTTGATTTCGGCTCTGGTCATCATCTCACAGTTCGTGGTTCGAGCCATGTGCTGCTGGGCTCTGCACTGACAGTGAAGAGCCTGCCTGGGATTCTCTCTCTTTTCCTCTCTCTCTGCTCCTCCCCACCCTCTGTGTCTCAAAATAAACTTCAAAAAACATAAAAATGGGGCGGGGGGGGGGGCGCCTGGGTGGCTCAGTCAGGTAAGCATCTGAATTCGGCTCAGGTCATGATCTCAGAGTTCACGAGTTCGAGCCCTACATCAGGCTCTGTGCTGACAGAGCCTGGAGCTGCTTCAGGTTCTGTGTCTCCCTCTCTCTCTGCCCCTCCCCTGCTTGTGCGTGCTCTCTCTCTCTCTCTCTCTCTCTCTCTTCCTCTCTCAGGAATAATAAATGAATAAACTTTAAAAGAATAAAATATGGTAAAAAAAGGGATAATAGTCGGTACTTCTGAGGGGTGGGCCTCTCCCTGGTCCCCATCAGTTTGTGAACTTTACATCCAGGTTCACAATCAGATAACCTTGGTTTAGGTAATTTATCCAAGTGAATTTGTGACTTAAAAATAAAATTCTCTTCCTGTCCTATTAATTCTCTAGTTACTTACTTTTGTTAAATAGTCAGAAGAGAAAGTTATTAACTGTTCACAGCCCATCGTATGAGCTTCAAGTGGTGAAAAGCAATTGTTTTACGTAATTATTTCGGGCTGATTGTGTGCCAGGCCCTGAGCTAGGCCCAGGGGGTGCAGGCCGTCTGGGCTCCTGCCTTGACCAAGCTCGGGCCGTGGGAAGACCACGCGGGAAAGAACCAGGCCATGCAGCCCATGTGGCCGCTCGTTCCAGGAGAGCCCGTGAGGGGGCGGCTTCCCAGACGGAAGATTCCAGTCTGATAGCCACCGTCCGTTTGATTTCTTGCTCATCTGCAGGAGGTTTCTGCAGTCGTCCAGTTTTGAATACTGACAGGCACTTGCTTTGTGGCTCCCGGGTCTCGTCACTTTCACACAGACAGGACGCGGACAGAGGAGACGCGTGGAGTTTGGTGGGGACCCTCCCTTGGCCTCCGCTGTCCGCCAGACACGGCCCGGGTGTCAAGATAAGATCCAGGTCTTACATTTGTGTCTAAAAGTAGGGTGCTTTTTTGCTTGTTTCGCTTTTGCAAAAAGGAACATTTTACCAATGTTGATTTAAAGGTTTTCTGAAAGTTGATATGTTCCCGCAGTTCAAAACTCAAAGGCAGGGGCGCCTGGGGGCTCAGTCAGTCGAGCGTCTGACTCTTCATGATCTCATGGTTTGTGAGTTCGAGCCCTGAATCAGACTCTGTGCTCACAGTGCAGAGCCTGCTTGGGAGTCTCTGTCTCCCTCTCTCTCTGCATCTCCCCTGTACGTGCTCTCTCCCTCTTTGTCTCTCTCTCAAAAATAAATAAACTCTTAAAAACAAACAAACAGGGGCGCCAGTGTGGCTCAGTCTGTTGAGCATCCGACTTGGGCTCACATCACGATCTCAGGGTTTGTGGGTTCAAGCCCCGTGTGTGGCTCTGCACTGACAGCTCGGAGCCTGGAGCCTGCTTCGGATTCCGTGTCCCCCTCGCTCTCTCTGCCCCTCCCCTGCTTGCTCGCTCTCTCTCTCTCAAAAATAAGAAAACATTTAAAAAAATTTTTTTAAATAAAAAACTCGGTATGCAGTCCACAATCTTTTTCTTTTTCATCCTGGCTTCCCTCCCAGATAATCCGTTTCTGGTTCCTCGTGAGTAGGTGTCCCTTCCACCCTGACTTCCTTTTCTCCACGGAGCCATGGTTAGCATAATGTTTTCACGCACGCTTTCAGAAAGTCTGTGTGCGCGTGGAATTGTGAGCGGCGCATGGCACTGTCCCACGTCTTCCTTCCCGGCTGCAGGAACCAAATCACAGCAACAAAAATCGGGTTCTGCCTAGGGGTGAAAAGGTCGCTCTTCGGGTCAACTGAGTTTCTCGACTTTGTCTAATACAGAGAATCCTCAAAGGGATCGTAGGTGGAATTGTGCCATAGCGTGTGGCCGTTTCGTTTCGAGGCGCGATCCTAACGGTAGCTTCCATTTGCTGGCAAAGCGCATGTCCGAGGGACGCTGCTGTTTCAGGGTCAGGGTCACGCTTGGCGTGGGGCCCAGGCGTGGAGGCACCGGCCGAGGCCCGGGCGCGGTTCGCGGTGACGCAGTCCACGCACCCCACTCTGCCTGGCTGTCCTGCTTTCCCGCGGACCAGCTGGGACTTGGGCCCTCTGGCCGGTGGCAGAGGCTGAAATGCCTAACCTATGAGAAGCCTTCTGTTTATCAAGTCGGCTCTGGGCTCGGGCAGAGCCAAGTTTGGAATGAATGAATAGGATATTTTGAAACACTCTGGTGTTGTGAAACACGAAACTTCGAAACTTTGCAAGTTCTTTTTTCTCTCTGTAAGCGACCGACAGGAGCTGGGTCTGGCCAGGCGGCTTCGGGGGGCCTGGTAGTAAACTGTGTGTCTTGAGACAGCTCGCGGCCGGGCCCCGCAGGGGTCTCCGACAGGAGGGCTCACGGAGGGGAAAACAACGACGACAACAGCACGCAAAAACAATCCTTCCGAGGCTGTTTCCAGAACGGGAGTTGCCGGACTTCACCCTGGTCCCTGCCCCCTGGAATCCGTCAGTAAAGGACCAGAAATAAGGGCCGGGAAATAGGGTGCCTCTCTTGAGAGTCTGCGGGAGGCCGTGTCCCCGGTGGAACGGGGCGCCGAGGCCGTCCACGTCGTAAGAAAACACAGACGCGGGCCAGGCCGGTCCGCCCGGAGGGAAGGAGGAGGGGAGCCGCCCCGCCCCCCAAGAGAGCCCACGTGTCCTGGGGGCACGGCCGCCGCCAGCCGGGCTCGGGTCGGGCACGCCACGCAGGCGGGCCTAGCCCGCCAGCAGCCCACGAGCGCCTCAGCACCCACTTTACAGACCCGGAGCTGGCTGACACCGGTGAGGACGCATAGCAGCGAGGGCACGTTGTAGTCTCGTGAGTTATTTTAAGCTGATGGCTCGAGTCTTTTTTTTTTTAATGGAAGTTGAAACCAGTTGTTGGTTTGCGTCCGGTTTTGCCCTCCGGGCAAGAGGGGGGCGTGCGCTGTGTGGGGCACGGGACCACCCTGCACCTGCACCTGCCCCCCACACCCGCCGGCGCCCCTCTGTCGCCCCGGCATCTGTGTGTTCGTCTGGGACCGGCAGAGCTGGCGCCCTGTCCCCGAGTCCCGCTCTAACGTGTTACTGCGCCTCCGTGGCTCTCGCTTTAGCGGCTCAACGCTCCCTTCGAGAGTGATCGGAGCCTGCGCACGTCGTGGAGGGCGCGGCCCTCGAGCTGGTGCCGTGCTTGAGTTCTGGTCGCGGGCTCGTCGTTTCTGTCGTAAGAGCCGTGGAGCGAGAGGCATCTGCGCCTCCTCACCTCCTCTGCCTGCTGACGCGTGCGGACCGTCGTGCGTGGACGTGCCGCTGTACGTGCTTCACGTCCCTCTGCGTGGTGTTCCGGTCTCGCAGTGAAGGAGACTGAGGGTCCTGCCCCCGGGGAGACCCCGTCGGCAGCGGGGCGTGGCCTTCCACAGCGGGGCCCGGCCCCGCAGGCTCGCTTTTGCTTTTGAAGTAGGTTCACGGGGAATCGTGAATGCTTTCGGGGGGTCTCCCGTGTACGTCACCCGGTTGCCCCCACCTGTTAGGTCGTACGTGGTCACAGGACAGAATCAGAGCCAGGCAGCTGATGTGTCACGGCGTGCGCGTGGCTGTGCCGCGTGGCCACACACGTAGATCTGTGGGACCGCCACCTCCACGAGACGCACGACTGTCCCAGCACCACACGGCCGTCCCTGGTGCCGCCCCTGCAGCCACACGTCCGCCCTCCGGCGCCGGCGTTTGTCATTTAGGGTTAGGCCGTTTTCCGACACCACATCACGCCTTGTGTGCAGCTGTCACGTGTCCCAGCAGCCCGTGGCCCCTGCCGCCGAGGGTCTGAGTCCCGCCGAGCGGCTTCCCCCTCTGCTTAACCCTCACCCGCTGAGGGTCGTCTGCAGCGTGGGGGTCGCCAGTAAGGCTGTGGCGCGGGCGTGGACTGGACGGGAGCCCGGGCTGTAACTGCGAACCGGTCGGCGTGTGTTTAGGGGAAGACACGGCCCCTTTCCGTTCGTGCCGTCGGTGCGGAAGACACCCGCTTCTCGCCATCCCGCCGGCATCGGGGGGGGGCGCCGGCTCGTATCGCAGCCGTTCCGCCGGGTGCGCGGCGACGGCCCGGCGGGGTCCCCGCTTTGCAGTCGCTGTTGGCATCGGTGCTCGCCTCCTGTGGGCTCGTCTGCCGTCCGTGGTCCCCCTTCAACCGACGTGCCTCTTCGTGCTTCCTGTCCACCTTCTGACTGAGTGGTTTGCTTTTTACCGCTGAGCTTTGAGGCTTGTGACGCTCGTAGGGGTGAGCCTCTGCCCCGCGTGCGGTGCTGGGGACCTTCTGCCGGTTCCAGCAGACGCACGCCCATGGTTTCATGATGAAATCCGGTTTGTTGATTTTTTTTTTTTTTTCTTTTCCGGACCGTGCTTTTGGTGTTGTGTCTAAGAAGTCCAAGCTCTAGCTCCCAAAACTTTTTTGAATTTTGACTTTCTCCCCCCGTAGAGAATGTGTTGTTTCCCACTGACTGTTTTCAAGACAGATCAGTGTTCAAAAGGTCGGCATGGATTTCTTTGGGTTTATCCCACTTAGGATTCATTCGCCGTTCTTGAATAGGTAGGTTTACCTCTTTTTGGGGGAAATGTCAGCCATTCGTTGACTATTCCCCGATGTTCTCTTCTCCTTCTGGGGCCTTGCACGACGTGGATGTTCGATCTTTTTTTTTCTTTTTTTAATTTTTTTAACATTAATTTATTATTGAGAGACAGGGAGAAAGACACCGTGAGCAGGGGAGGGGCAGAGAGAGAGAGGGAGACACAGAATCCGAAGCGCCTCCAGGCTCCGAGCCGTCAGCACAGAGCCCGACGCGGGGCTTGAACCACAAACCGTGAGATCGTGACCTGAGCCAACGTTGGACGCTCAACCGACTGAGCCCCCCGGGCGCCCCTGGATGTTCGATCTTATTCAAAGTGCCATGTGTCCCTGAGACTCCAGTCGCCGATTTTCTGCCCCTTTCCTCTTTGTTCTTCAGAGTAATTGTCCTTCTAGCATCAGGTTGTCGATTCCTTTCTCTGCTCTTTTCATTCTGCGGGAAGCTCTCCACCAAGCCCTGACCTCAGCTACTGGTTTGCTTTTGTTCGGAAATCCCACCGGCTCTTCCACATCCGCCTTCTCTCCTGAGATTCTCTGGGTCTTTCTTTGTGTCAGCATGTCTATACGCGTCTGTAATTGCGTGAAGTTCTCGCGGTGGCTGCTTTAAAATCCTCGTCACGGGATCCTGGCATGAGTGTCGTCCTGTGCTGGTGTCTGTTCTCATTTGCAATCTTCCCCATTCTTGGTATGACAGGCGGTCTTTACGGAAACAGGACGTTTGGCGTGTGATGTTTGAAGACTTTTGGGTCTCATCCTAATCCTGTGTTTTATCAGGCCTCCGATACCACGCTGGTGGGCGCAGTGGGGGTCGCCCCTCCATGGACACTGAGGGCGTGCCCTGTGCACATGCATCGCTCCCAGCCCAGGTCGGCCTGCCTCACGAGCTCTGCCCTGGCCCGTTGTCCCCAAGTCCTCAGGGAATGACGTGTACCCCTGTCCATGGTGGGGATGGCTCGTGTCCCTGGCCCTCAGTGCACGTAGCTTTTTTTGCAGGGACTCGCGTCCACCGTGGGTCTGTGGCTGCCTCTGGGCCTCAGCAGAGCGAGGCCTCGTGTGTCCCCAGCCTCACTGTCTGTCTCTCTGTGGTGCTGTCTCTTCCTTGCCTCCTGACTCAGTGTCTGTCCTTCCTCCCCTATAGCCAAACGCTTCCTTAGATTCAGACGTGTTGTACAAACTCACGTGTAGGTCTTGTGTGTCCTTCAAATACGCTTTGTAATTTTTCTCCGTGAAAGTCTCACACGTCTCTGACTTTCAGTTTGTTTGTGTAATTGTCGTTACCATTGCTGTTGGGACCTTCCACGTGATTAACTTTCTGCCGTGAACCTTCGGGTGCCGCTCCTCACGGCCCGTTTTCGTCCAGATCTGGTTGTGGCTTATTACACAGGAGTGCAGACTCACGCAGGGTCTGGGGCTTTGGGGGCCTTGCACTGTATGTTCTAGTCAAAGTGGATGGAAACCCCCCAGAATTTCCCAGCCGGCCCCTGTGGCCTTGCGGCCTCTGAGGATGATGTAACACCCCTCCCCCCGCCCATGGCCTTGGTGAGAAGGTGGCATTCCCTGTGACAACCAGGCCTGTTTCCTGTAGGCAGGTGGTAGTTCTAGAAAACGGTCTTAATTCTAATCTTGAAGCTGTCGGCAGTCATTAAGCCAAATTACAGCAAGAGTTTTCCTAAACTTTGGGAATGAGAACGGTTCCAGCCTTCTACCCAGGAGAATCCTGGGCTGACAGCTCAGGGACAGTTTCCTTTCCTTCCGTTTCACCGAGCGTTGGCGCACCTGTCGTGCGTGCCGGGCCCCGGATACCACGGTGAACGGGCAAGGCCCGGCTCTGTCCTGGGGAGGCGGCCGGCCAGCGGGCAGGATGGAGGGGAGAGAGATGGACCCAGCTCTCGTGTTCTCACAAAGCGCAGCGCGTGCTGGGGGGACAAGAGCCAAGAGCTTGCAGAGGAGGGAGGGTGTGGGGCTGCCGTGCACGACCGAAGTGTCCTCGCTGAGCGCGGCCACCCGTGCCGAGCACCGCCTCAGGGCAGGGGCGGGTGCAAGCGTGCCCAGAAGGGCAGCCCCGGGGCAGGGAGGCCGAGGGAAGGCCCCGGATGACGTGGATGGCATCGGGGAGGCTGGTGGGGCCGGTCCTGCAGGGCCCAGAAGTTTGCATTGTCTTCCGAGAGCTGTGAACAGTTTCTAAGCTTTGGAAGGACCTGACCTGACCAGGGGCTTCAGGAAGACGGTCCCGCTGGCACGTGGAGGGCAGGGGATGGGATGGAGAGGGCAGGGCACAGGGAGCCCTGGGGGCCATCCAGCCACCCACGGAACAGGGCAGGGTGTGGGAGGAGACTCCAGGAATCTCGGTGATGAGAACCCACGGGCAGGCCTGCCTGCTCCAGCCTGGCATCTGATGAATGTTCGGGCTTTGGTGGAAGTTCATGCTAATTTAATTTTTAACTAAAAACTGGCCTGGAAGTACTTAAATTTTCCCCGAATTAACCCTGAAAAAAAGAAAACTTGCTCAGCACCGACTTAGGTGTCTCATGAAGTTGTCGAGGGTTGGCTTTGCTCCTTGAATGGTGTGTTCGCAGCGAACCTGGAGTGGGTTCCACGTGTCATTCGGTATTTCCTCCTCCAATTGGTGACCGCGGCTCAAGGTACCCCACATGACACGGTTTAAGACGCGTGATGACGGCACCCCATGTTGCACTGTGTGGAAAGTTAGTTAGATGATCCCGTAGATTTCCAGTGAAGAGCACAGGAAAATGCTGAACAAATGAAAAAATAGGGAAAGTGGGCGCCTGGGGGGCTCAGTCGGTTCGGCATCTGACTGCGGCTCAGGTCGTGATCTCGCGGTTCATGAGTTCGAGCCCCGCATCGGGCTCTGTGCTGACAGCTCAGAGGCTGGAGCCTGCTTCGGATTCCGTGTCTCCCTCTCTCTCTGCCCCTCCCCCGCTCATACTCTGTCTCTCTCTCAAAAATAAACATTAAAATGTTTTTCTAAAAAATAATCCGGTGAAGAAATGGGCAAAAGACACGAATAAACACTTCTCCAAAGAAGACATCCAGATGGCCAACAGGCACATGAAAAGATGCTCAACGTCAGTCATCATCAGGGAAATACAAATCAAAACCACAATGAGATACCACCTTACACCTGTCAGAATGGCTCACATTAACAACTCAGCCAACAACAGATGTTAGTGAGGATGCAGAGAAAGAGGATCTCTTTTGCACTGTTGGTGGGAATGCAAACTGGTACAGCCACTCTGGAAAACAGTATGGAGGGTCCTCAAAAAACTAAAAATAGAACTACCCTATGACTCAGCAATTGCACTACTGGGCACTTATCCATGGGATACAGGTGTGCTGTTTCGAAGGGGCACATGCACCCTGATGTTTATGGCAGCACTATTGACAATAGCCAAAGTATGGAAAGAGCCCAAATGTCCATCGATGGGTGAACGGATAAAGAAGATGTGGCCTGGGGCGCCTGGGTGGCTCAGTCGGTTAAGCGGCCGACTTCAGCTCAGGTCATGATCTCGCGGTCCGTGAGGGCTGTGAGTTCGAGCCCCGCGTCGGGCTCTGTGCTGACAGCTCAGAGCCTGGAGCCTGTTTCAGATTCTGTGTCTCCCTCTCTCTGACCCTCCCCTGTTCATGCTCTGTCTCTCTCTGTCTCAAAAATAAATAAATGTTAAAAAAAATTTAAAAAAAAAAAAAAAAAAAAAAAAAAAAAAAGAAGATGTGGCCTATATATACAATGGAGTATTACTCGGCCATCAAAAAGAATGAAATCTTGCCATTTCCAACCACGTGGATGGAGCTGGAGGGTATCATGCTAAGTGAAATGAGTCAGTCAGAGAAAGACAAAAATCACATGACTTCACTCATGAGGACTTTAAGAGACAAAACAGAGGAACATAAGGGAAGGGAAACAAAAATAATATAAAACCAGGGAGGGGGACAAAACAGAAGAGACTCATAAATATGGAGAACAAACAGAGGGTTCCTGGAGGGGTTGTGGGGGGGGGGGGGGTGGGCCAACTGGCTAAGGGCCGTTAAGGAATCTACTCCCGAAATCATTGTTGCACCACATGCTAACTAACATGGACGTAAATTAAAAAATAAATAAATTTTAATAAAAAATTAAAAAAAAATTTTTTTAATAGGGGAAACAGGAGACGTCCATACTGCTTTCATTTCACAATTGGGCTTCTTAAATTTCGGGGCAGCCTGTGTCCTTCGGGAGCCAGGCACAGCACCCCCCGCCCTGCCCCAGAGTAGCTACCCTGCACCCGGGGGGTCCTGCCCCACGTCCTGTGCTCGCACCCGCCCGCTCGGAGGCGGGGGTCGTGTCCCGCCCCGAGTCCTTGAGGGAACTGGGTGGGGGGGTGTCTCGGTGAATGTTCCCTGTGCCTTCCCCTGCTGCCTTCCCAGGTGTTGCTGCCCCGGGAACCATCCACACTCTCTTGTCTAGAACGTCTCCAGGGTGCTGCCCAGATCCTCTCCTGCGCTTCTGATGCTTGTTGGCAGCATTTCCTTAGTTAAAGAAGTGTTCTGGGAATGGGTGTTCCGCATCTTGGCCAGGGGGCTGTCTGGAGCCCCCACTGGTGATGGTGCCAGGTGAGTGGGGGTCCTGCTACAATGCTGGGCGTGGCTGACTTCGCCGCCGCAGAGACAGGCAGGGCTCACTTGTTACTCGGCGAGTAAGCTCTCGTGTACATCGTGGGGGGTTTCCAGTGGGCTTTCTCTCAGGAGCATGATCTACAAGAATGTTACTCAGCCACGACTGGCCCCCGGGAAAGCCAGGAGGGCGAGGCGGCTCCCCCTTGCCCAGCCCCCCACCGTGTCCCCGCTCCTTCTCCATTCTCTGCTGGGTTTGGGTCCAGCCCCCAAAATGCCAGCGTCTTGTCCCGAAGCCTCGTGCGCGGCGCTCTCTGCTGGAGGTGTGCGGTCAAAAGCACGGCAGTCTGCGTCAGGAACCCCCAGGTGCCCTCCTCACCCGCCGTTTTTCACCTTGGTGACCCTAAGCCCGGTTCCCTCATCTGTCCCAACGAGGACGACAGCGGTGGGCCTGTCTTAAATGGTGCCGTGGGAGTTCGTGTCTGGTGCTTGGAAGCGCCAGCTGGCACTGGCCGTGGCCCCCGTTCCCGCAGGACGTGGGTGCCGCCCGCCGCCCACCCCCGAGAGGTGAACGCAGTAAATGTAGGAGAGCCTGTTGGTCGGCAGACACCTGAAAACGTGGGCCTAGTTCGTCTTCTCAAAGCTGTTTCGCTTTGTTTATTTTTGAATGTGCCAAGCTGACTTCTTTCCAGGACCGCCTTTGAATAATGTCGCTGGTCAGAAGCATACTGAACGCGAAGATAAAAAAGCTTGTGCCGTGCTGTGCCGGGCGGGCCTGAACCTCCCTGTCTGGTGTCCCTAGATCTGCCCCTGCTCCCTGCAGACAAGCTTCCTGGTTGCCATGGCAGGGTCGCCATGGCTACGGCGTAAAGAGTGGGTGCTTGTAGGAATTCGGGAAGCAGCTCTTCCTCCCCTTCTCTCTTTCGGGCAGATAATCATTCAAAATAATTACCTTTAATTTTTAAGAAATTTAAGTGACCTTGTGTCTTTCTGCTTCTTAGGTTTTCAAGGGCCCTTGGCATTTTGGCTTCTTAATTTGTGTGAGCCCAGATGGTAATGGTGTTGCAAAAGGAGCTCCTGGTGTGTTCACCAGAGCCGTGCTGTGCAGTAAACTGCTTTTGAAACGTGGCCCACCCTCCTGGGGTCTGCTGTGTGGACAATAGTTCAGTCTTTTCTTCAGCAGAAAGCCCTGGTTTCTTTTCCTTTCTAAAGCCAAGCAGTTTTGTTTTGTATAAAGGATGTGCAGAGGATGAGAGGTTGGTGCTTTGCTGTGTGTGTGTGTGTGTGTGTGTGTGTGTGTGTGTGTGTGTGTGTGTTTTCAGGGTAGCTCTGCTGCCTCCGTCACAGACTGCAGTCGAGGCCCAGGCTGGGCTCAGCACATATCAAGGCTGCTTCTGTTTTTCTGTCTCACCATTCTTAGCAAGAGGCTTTCATTTTCAAGTGACCTCCTTGTGCAGGGTGGTTGCTGGTACACCGGTCATCACAGTTTTGTCCTAGGTGAGAAGTGGAGGAAGAGATGATGGGCACTTAGTGCTCACTCGGTAGCTGTGTGTCCTCCTCTTCGGGGACTTTCTGCATGGCCTGCCCATGAGGTCCCGCTCACTTTTCGTTGGTCATCCCCCACTGTGGAGATGGCTGGGAAATAGGCTTTTAGGTGGAGCCTGGGCACGGAGGAAAAAGTTGGGGGGAGGGATAAGGGAAGTGGGTGTGGGTGGGCGCCCCGCCTTCTGCACTTTCCCCGGGAGAAAACTGCCCAGGCGGCCGTCGTGCGCACCCAGCACAGCCCTTCCCCCTGCCGCCCCCGCGGAACCTCCTGCACTAGCTTTGCCCGTGCGGGCTCCTTCTGTGACTGGGCTCCGTTTAAGGCCGCTGGAGGCTGGGGGCTGCCACTCGAGGGTGACAGTCCTCAGCTCTGCTCACAGGAACACCCAGAGGTCGCCACCCCGTGTCCCTCTTGCCACAGCAGAGGACAGAAGCAAGCTTGCAGGGGCCCCGTAGGTCAACTAGAGGGTGCTGCTCTGTAAGGTATCAGCGGGGTGTCACCGCAGGAGAGCAGGAGAGCGCCTTCCCTGTCCCTGGGGGCCGGGCGGCCGGGTGCCAGCGCGCCCCGTCCCGTGCTGCGGGCCGTGGGCTGCGGGGCGCGGGGCTGGGAGCAGACTCCACACGGGCCCGGACGTCGGCGCAGAGCGCCCCGTCTGCCAACCGTGAGCGCTTCCCGGGCCCTGTCACAGGCCTTCAGTTCCCCGGGAAAGTGGCCGGACGCCAGCGCGGTTCCCAGATAGCAGGGGCAGAGCCGCACACGCCCCACGGTCCCTCCCTCACAGCTCCGTGCAGGTTTCGGTTTGCGCCTGTTGCGTTTTCCAAATTAGGAAAGTAAGCTGAGCTGGGCCTCGATAAAGCAAGGACGTGATTTGTCACAGCAGTCGGGCACCCGGGCGCTCTGCTCTCCCTGTGGTGTTTTGACAAATGGAACTTTAAAAAAATAAAAGCCCGGCGCAGACTCTTTGCTCTCGGTGGAGGCGAACTTGGAGTTCTGTTTTCAGGCTCTCTCTTGAGCTCTGCTGCTGTCCTTGGGGACGGGACCAGAAGGGAAGGCCTTGAAACACCACTTGCGACTGGGACAGGTTGCCAGTGGGAGGCGGGGGCACGGGGCCTCGTGGGTTTGCCTGGAACGGCCCTGTTCTTGGCGAACTCACGCTTCTCTGCGGAAGGACAGGCCTTGCTACAGACCTTCCGTTCGGGCGGTCGTGGTGGTGACACCGTTCTGGCCGGCCCTCCCAGCTCTGCCTGCAGCTTCTGAGGGCATTTCCTCTGCCAAGTGTAACAAAACTGAACTTGGGCCTTTTTGAGTTTCCAGAATCCAGAAAATAAACACACAGAGTTGATTTCTGCCCCGTTGTCGGTCTCTCCTCCCCTTCCTTCCACAGCTCAACGGCGGCTGCGCCCGGGATCTTTGCTCCTCAGTTCCGGGGGGGGGGGGGGGGGGGGGCAATGATAACGCGGCGGCTTTTTTGTAATAGTCTCAAAATACGCAGATTTAAATAAAACTAAAGTGTCCAGAAAAGCAGGGTGTTTGGGCCGTTAACGTGTTTAGAGCCTTCAATGTGCCGATACCTGGCACGCTGTTTTAACTGTTATGGTATCATTAGGGAACTTCGCGCTAATTAGGCCTTAGGCAAAAGACCTTTGATTTTGCAAATTATTCCCACGCAGAAGGTCTCTCCTTCGGCAGCGTCCCAGCGGCTGGCAGTGTCCTACCCGACTGGTCCTAAACTCTGAATGTCACCTGGATGTCGTGCCCCATGGGGTGGGGTCCGTGACCCGAGGAGGGCCGTTACTGGTGCTCTCTGAAAAGCATTTCAAGGCGTAAATGTGATGATCGCTTACTTTTTGGCGATTTATGCTGCTTTCCTGGGCCTCCCGGGGGTCCTCACTTTCCTGCACAAGTGCCCCGTGCTCCAGCGGCGGAGACGCCGTGCGTACAGAGGGCCCTCGGGCGTGCGTCCCTGGGTCACATGGGTGTAGGTCAGGCGGGTGCTGGTGGCTGTGCAGACCTCCCCCCTCCCCCCATCCCCGTGGCATGCTGGCCAGAGGACTCGGGGCCATAGCCACCTGAGTCTCTCGGGAAGGTGTGCGTGCGGATCGGGGCGGCCCCAATCCCTCGGCCGGGGGTGAAGCGGTGGCCCTCCGCTGCCCCGAACCTTGTCTGATTCTTCGGCCAGTTGACTCGACTAAGCACAGTGAAGGTGTGTTGTCCGTATCATTGCGACGTTGATCTAGGACCAGAAAATTCTAGTCCTTTCCCTCTGGCTCGGCGACTCCACCGGGGCCGAGATGTGGCTGCTGCCCTCCATGTTGCCGTGGTTCGTGCGGCGCCCCGATGAGAATTCTCTTCTCCTGTGTCGTAGCCATTCTCTGCTTTATACGCCTTTACCTCTTGATGGACTTTCGATTCCAGAAATACATCGTGGGGACCTTGTCGTGCGCTCTGACCAGGTGTGTGCTCTGTGTGTGTCTGTGCGAGGAGAGCAGACCGGCCGCGGTGCGGACACCTGCCCGAAGGAGCTTGCGGGGCGGTGAGCCGCCCTGAGCCGGGCACGGGCACCGAGGGGACAGAATCTGGAAGAACATAGGCCCCCGGGAAAGAGTGCTGACGTGGAGATACTGTGGCTACGTTGTAAGATCCGTAGGTCAAGCCACTTAAACTTCCTGGAGTAGTTTCTTTGGATCCGCGTGGAGGGAAAGGGAAGAGGGAACTCGAAGTGCTCGTGCTCACGGCCCCCTTGTGTCCCGCGTCGCCCCCAGGGAGCCGCGGTGCCGTTTCGGTGACTGCCGTGCGTGCGGTCGGGTCCTGTGGTCTGCGGCACAGGACGGCCCCTCCGCGGCCTCTTCGGTCTGGCACTGACCTTTAAGAAGCCAGGACAGTGGAGGTGCTGGTTCTGACCTTTGTGGCTCCTCCATTCGCCCAGCTGGAGGGTCTTTGGTGATTTTTAGGCAGGTCTGGGAGGTATATTGGACTTTCTGTCCCATTGATTTTCCAAACTATAAAGCTTGGGAGCTCGCCTTACACGGTGATTTTTCTGGTTTGTGTTAAATCCCACACATCCCCACCAAGGGCTAAGAATGCCCCTGAGAAGATGGCCGGGGTCCTCCCCCAGGGACCCTGAGCCTCCGCTGCCGGCAGGTCTGTGTCTAAGGCCCCTTCTCTGTGGCGCGATAGAAACGGCCACGTGGGGGTGGGTCGCTTCGTGGGCTTCCCCTGGGGCCAGGGGACAGAGCAGGCGTGCCTGGCCCCTCACCTTGCGTTCACCGGGGTCTTAGGTAGTTTCCCAAACATGCCTGAGCACCAGGCTTCCCAGGGAGTAAGATTCCCCCGGGGGGGCGCCCGCCAAGAGCGCGGATCCCGGGGCCCTCGCCCTCCCGGATGACTCAGTGGGCCTCAGCCGAGTGACACTGTACACATGGCCACACACTCTTCAAGGCACACCGTCGAAGTGAGCAGGAATCCTCCCAGTGATGCCAGAGAACCCGTCCCGATTTGCTAGGGGTCTCCTGGGAGCAGGATGTTGTTCCCCAGAAAGGCGGGTGAAATGAACCCCAGGTGGGCCTCCCCAGCCGCCTCCTGCAGGGGGTCCCCGGGACTGCTGTGAGCCCACCTGGCAGGACGTGCGAGGCGAGGGTGGGCCTCCAGGGGCTCCCGTCTAGGTCAGGGGTCCCCTGCCCCTTCTCTCCTCGGGGGGGCTCCTCACATGGGGGCTGAGCCTCCATTTGTACCAAGGAGCCCCGGCTTTGACCAGGCCTTTGGCTGCATTTGTTACTGCGTTTTTGATTTACCACAGGGGCTTAAATATCCTGCTATCTTTTTTTTCTTTTTTTTCCCTATAAAAGTAGATTTTTTTTGACCTGATTATAAAAATATATTCTCCTTATTTAAAAAAAATATAGATCATAGGAAAACACATAAAGAAGAAAAGAAGAAAACAAAGCTGCTTCTAAACCAGAATTCTTAAACCCGCCGTATTTCATTCCCACACCCGCGTCGTTGCTGCGCAGACAGGGACCCGGATCGGGGCCGGGTCGGTAGCCACCTGTTTCCCCGGGAGCAGCCGGCCGAGGGCACAGCCGTGTGGCCGGGCCAGCCCAGGAAAGCAAGGCTGAGGGGTCACTTCGAAGGTGGGGCAGGCTGGTGCAGAGTGGAGATTGCAGCCCTGATTCGTGGAAGAGGGACCAAGACTGAACGCAGGGGGGTGGGCTTGGAGTTTTGGGCGCTGCGTCGGGGGCCTTAGAGAGCCGGCGCCCGGTCAGGGACCGCGGTCCTCCCGCCTTCCCGAGGCCTCGGCCATCGGCTCCCCTTCGCTTTTCCTGGCCCGGGCCTGCCCTGTCGCTCCTGCCCTGCCGCAACCCGCCTGTGCTCTGCAGCCCCCACCGACGGCCCCAGCTTAGCCACGAGGGTGTCCCACAGCCTCCCTTCTGTACTTCTGGGTATTCTAGCAAAATGTGCTTCGTTTTTAGGAAAAACAGATGTTTTAGGTTGAAAAACATAAGATTGCCAGAATCCTTTGATTTGGGGATTTTATACGTAAAAGTGTCTCAAAACCGTTTCCCGAACGGTCTTGTTTTTCTCCAACGATCCAGCTCCTCTGGCATCGTCACTGCAGACAGAGGCACGTGGGGACCGCCACGGACCGCGGCCACCCCATGAGCGTTGTCTCATCGCGTCTGCCGGCACCGCGGCCCTGGGGCAGGGCGGGAAGGGAGGGCCTGTCTGTGGAGTCACGTTCGGCTGGCCTCCCGGCCTCCCCTTCAGACCTCGAGGCCCGGCCGTGTGTCCACCTTCCCCCCCACCCCCGCCCCCGGAGCCAGACCGCACAGCAGAACTGGGCCGGGGTCGGTCCCCCGTGAGTTTTCCAGAAGACCCGTCACACCTCGCAACATCCCGAAGGACTAGTTATCAAGTATTACTTTCCCTCCTCCCCCAGATTCTTGAATGTCTCATTTCTGAAAGGACACGGTAACACCGAAGGAAAATTCGAAACCGGGCGGCGGGGGAGGGGGGGTCCTGGGAGGCCGCCCCCACCCAGGGCTGCTTCTTCCCCTCTCGGCCGGCCCTTCTGATAGCACCACCACCCACATGCCGTGCCGCTGGCGGCTGGCGGCTGGCGGCTGGCCGAGTGCCGGGCCTCGCGCTCTGTGTCGTTCCTGCGTCCGGGCTGCCGCTGCGCGGAGACCTCCCCGGCCCCCCGACGCCATCCCTGCAGCCCATTCTCAACCCAGGCCTGTCTGATTTCGGATCCCACACCTTTCGCCACCACTCTGAGCCACTGGTCTCTGCGCTTTGACTTATCACCGCGTCTCACAATGGGCCAGCGCTTTGTGGGCCTTGGGCCTTTCTGCCTAATACTCCAAAGAACCCTACGAAGGATTTTCTATAGTTACCCCGTTCTCCTCGATGGGGAAAAGAGGCGGATGCGTTCGAGATTTGCCCAGAGGTGCGCGGTGATGAAAAGTGTCCTTTTAAATGGCCGCGTGACGTTCGTCCATGAGTACACGGCATAGTTTGCACAGTGGTTCCTATTAGAGAGCTCTTTAGCTGTTTAGAGTTAGGGTGTAGTTTTGGTTTTTTTAACTAAGGTCAAAAAACCAGGGTGAAGCTGGGGTGCCTGGGTGGCTCAGTCCATTAAGCATCTGACTTCAGCTCAGGTCATGATCTCATGGTTTGTGAATTTGAGCCCCACATCAGGCTCTGAGTGCAAAGCCTGCTGAGGACTCTCTCTCTCCCTCTCTCTCTCTGCCCCTACCCCATGCTCGCTCTCTCTCTCTCTCTCTCTCAAATAAACTTAAATATTTTAATAAAATCTCTTAAAAATTACTTTTTAACTTTTTTTTTTTTTTTAATTTTTTTTTTATTTTTGGGACAGAGAGAGACAGAGCATGAACGGGGGAGGGGCAGAGAGAGAGGGAGACACAGAATCGGAAACAGGCTCCAGGCTCCGAGCCATCAGCCCAGAGCCTGACGCGGGGCTCGAACTCACGGACCGCGAGATCGTGACCTGGCTGAAGTCGGACGCTTAACCGACTGCGCCACCCAGGCGCCCCAAAAATTACTTTTTAAAAGAGTGAATAAATAAGCTAGTTTAAAATTCAACTTACATTGGGGCACCTGGGTGGCTCAGTCAGTTAAGCATCCGACCTCAGCTCCGGTCATGATCTCTGGGCTCTTGGGTTTGAGCCCTGTGTTAGGCTCAGTATTGACAGGTCAGAGCCGGAGACTGCTTCAGATTCTCTCTCTCTCTCTCTCTCTCTCTTCTCTCTTTCTCTCTTTCTCTCTTTCTCTCTTTCTCTCTTTCTCTCTTTCTCTCTCTCTCTGCCCTTCCCCTGCTTGTGCACTCTCTCTCTCTCTCTCTCTCTCTCTCTGCCCTTCCCCTGCTTGTGCTCTGTCCCTCCCTTCCTCCCTCCCTCTCTCTCTCTCTCTCTCTGCCCTTCCCCTGCTTGTGCACTCTCTCTCTCTCTCTCTCTCTCTCTGCCCTTCCCCTGCTTGTGCTCTGTCCCTCCCTTCCTCCCTCCCTCTCTCTCTCTCTCTCTGCCCTTCCCCTGCTTGTGCACTCTCTCTCTCTCTCTCTCTCTCTCTCTCTGCCCTTCCCCTGCTTGTGCTCTGTCCCTCCCTTCCTCCCTCCCTCTCTCTCTCTCTCTGCCCTTCCCCTGCTTGTGCACTCTCTCTCTCTCTCTCTCTCTCTGCCCTTCCCCTGCTTGTGCTCTGTCCCTCCCTTCTTCCCTCCCTCTCTCTCTCTGTCTCTGCCCTTCCCCTGCTTGTGCACTCTCTCTCTCTCTCTCTCTCTCTCTGCCCTTCCCCTGCTTGTGCTCTGTCCCTCCCTTCCTCCCTCCCTCTCTCTCTCTCTCTCTGCCCTTCCCCTGCTTGTGCACTCTCTCTCTCTCTCTCTCTCTCTCTCTCTCTCTCTGCCCTTCCCCTGCTTGTGCTCTGTCCCTCCCTTCCTCCCTCCCTCTCTCTCTCTCTCTCTGCCCTTCCCCTGCTTGTGCTCTCTCTCTCTCTGAAAACTAAACATTGAAAACAAACCCAGGGTGAAGCTGGTTATTTTTTGCACGTAACAGTCTTAATCTAAGCTGACACAGCAGCTGCAAGCTCTTTTCTGTTATGTTGTCCTGTTACCCGATGTCCATTTATTGTATGGCCCATTACGGCTGCTGCAGCTCCTGCCATTACACTGGCCGTGTGGCCAAGGGGAAAGGAAGAAGTGGCGACACTATTCCTCCTCAGGGCGTAAGTCTTCACATCCCACTGACCAGCACAGTCCCTTGGTTGCAGGAGAGGCAGAGAAGTGTGCACAGCTGTCCAGCTAGTTCACCGTAAGAGCAAGAGAGGACGTGTGTCCAGGGGACTGGCTGTCGCTGTCAGAGTCCGCCTTTTGACCACCCACATGCTTATGTCCCTTCTTCCAACATAAAAACACTCATCCCCACCGTTACAGGAGTCAGCCCCAAGCCCCCCTCGGTGACTGCAGCCCGTAAAATCCAGGATCTCTGGTGACAAGCGCGCCCCTCTGTCAGGGCGCTCCAGGTGATCCCAGCTCTTATTTGGGAAAAAGAAGAGCAGGAAACCCACCCACCGGTCACGGACATTCTCCAAGCCTGTGCCCCACAGGGCCCAACCCTCCATCTGCATTCTGGAAGGATCTCTGCCCACCAGCCTCCCTGGCCCCGTCTGCAGCGGGCCCGGGAGCTGATGCACTTCCTAGTGGCCCGTCCCACCTGATGCAGGGCGGGGTGGGAAGGTCGCACCTCGCGGGCCGGGTTTGTGGCTTGTTGGGCTGCAGTTTCCGCAGAAGCCCGGTAGGCGCCCCGGCTGCTTGCTCGGGTCCTGTCCGCGTCCAGGGACCACGGCAGGGGGCCTCCGGTGCCAGGTTTCATCCTGGAAAACGGGTCTTTCAGTTACTGGTATCAGGCGTGGGCCTGTCTGCTCCATCCCGGGGGCCCCGAAGCTCGAGGCTCAGCAGCCTGGTTCCCCATTCTCTAGCCCGGTGAGAAAGCCTGGGCCCTTCCCAGTGCTGCAGCCCGTACGTTGGGCGTCCCCGCGGACACCGACGCTGCACGTCCCCACGTGTCCGGTCACGGTGGCGGGCTCCGTCGCACGGGGCCCGCTGTCCGCTGCCGCGGGGGAAGGTGCACAGCCTCCAGCTTCTGACGTTCGTGTCCTCACTTCCTGCTGGTGAAACAGCGCCTGTGTTTGGAATCAAACTTGGGGACGTCCCCAGCTGCCTTGCAGCAAGCTCTGGGTTCTGTGATGGCCGGGAAGCAAGGTGCGGTTCGGAGGCCACGGTCTGTGTTGTGGGACCAGGAGCCTTCCTCCCCGTAGCTTCCTGAAAGGGCTTCTCTGAGGAGTGGGTCTTGTCCACATGTGAACCTCCCGGCCTGAGCCACCAGTTGTCTTTGTCTTTTCGGGAGGTGACTTCCCGTCTCATCCAGCCTTCCTTCCCAAGATTTATTTTCCGTGTACGTCTGGTTGTCCAGGGGGTGCCTTTTGGGGCCCTCAGCCCTTGGGCAGCTGGGAGACACAGGTGGTCTGCCTTCCCCTCTGCTCCTGAGTTATCTGCTTCCTCTGGGCCCCCCGGTTGTCTGGTCCCTGGCTTCCTGTTGCAGATGCTTCCCAGATGTCTGTCCCTCCCTGTCCACGTTTAAGAGCGAGGTGCTCACGCTGACCGCTGACCGCTGCCGCGAGTGCCGGGGTGGTCGGCTGGCAGGTTCCTTGTCCGATGGGCTTCACGAGGGCCACAGACGCCGGGTCTGCCCCCTGTGCCATCCGCTGGGGGGTGTGAGAAAGGTTGGGGGAGCCCTGGTTGGCCTGCAGAATTTCAGTCATTCGTTTGCAGCGTGGGATGTCCTTGCCTGCTCGTTGTGAGATGCCCAGGAGTGTTTCTGTGGGTCACCCTCTCTGCGGGGACACGGTGGGGCGAGAGGCGGGCCCCGGGGAGTGGGGGCAGTAACAGCTCTGGAGATGAAATCTCTATTGCCTTTAAAAAAATTAAAAAAAAAAACAAACCCTTTTCTGGAAGCTTTCACCTGTACTTCCTTCTCTTTCTGATTATTTCTTGGGTCTAAGATGAAGACCATGGTACTTATATTTGTATCAGTAAAGGATTAAATGAGCCACTTTCATCTGCAACAATTTCCTGGCTGTTAGGGCAGGCAGTGGGATTCCCACGTAAGGCCCAGGCGGAAGTGAGGGTAAGCAGCACCCCGGCCCCCCAAATCACTTAGGCTCATTCGAGCTTGAGCAGCAGCAGAGCCAGACTTCCGTGCTGTGATCTTTGACCTGATGCTGAATAGGGCCGCTTCCGGGGAACCAAGGCATCACCCAGGAGCCTTTGGCGCCCAGATGGCCCCAGGACCTTTGCGAGCCTGGGGCAGACCCCAAGCATGAGGGCTCAAGGGCAAGAACATTTTTTCAGAAGAGCTCAAATGAGCTACAATTCACATAGCACGCAACTAACCCACTTAAATTGTCCAGTTCAGTGGTTTTTAGTCTGGTGGGCAGCTCCTGCCATAATCAATTTTAGAAGGTTTATACCACCCCTGCAAGCCGGCTCCCCCGCCCCACCCCTCCCCCCAGCCCTAGGCCGCCACCCACCCGCTTTGTCTCTGTCCATCAGGACAAGGATGCTATGGGGAGATCTGAGGGGCTGGCCCTCCCAGGTAGGCGCTTCCCTGGCAGAGCTGTGCTGCAGGCCGGGGCGGTGATTTCTAGTGAGTTCTAGACACACAGGCTTACCTGCGGTCGGGGTCCCGGGCACTGAAGGCAGGTGTGCAGCGTATGGTTGGGGTGAGATCGAAAGGGAAACAGCTCCAAGAGAATAGCTTTAATTACAAAACATGCTCATTAAAACTCCAACTAGGGCCCTAACCCAGAATGAAAGTTTTGTAGGGAGAGAAGTAATTGGCGAACCCGGGAGCACCCTGGGGAGATGTCTGTTTAAAATTACGTAGCTTCCTGGTGTTTCTCCCAGGTAGGAGACAGTCTGCCTCGGGATAATTTTTGGAAGAGCGAGTCAGGAGCTGCTTTTGAAATAGCTGTTACAGCAAATAATATGAAAATGTTTATTGTTAAACCCTAATTGGAAATGACTCTTCCGGTAGGAAATTGCCCTGTTTGAATCAGTTCTGGATGGTGTTCGATTTCGCTACGAATTTGCTGACCGAAATCCCTGACCCACGAAATGTTGTGTTTTGTTTTACTGAGAAGTCCACCCGTGCGCGTGTTGTTATCTGGAACCTTTGGTTTTTGAGCTGGAAAGTGCCTAAGAGATCATCTCTTCTGTTCGAAGCGTCTGCTTTTGTAGGCCAAGAACACCGAACCCCGTAGAGGTTAGGGCACTGAGCTCCCTGGAGGTGAGGTGGGGCCCTAAATCACCCTCTTCCTTCGCCTTGGCCCCCTGTGTGTCAGCACCGGACCCGGAAGTGGTGCCCTCGCTGGGCGCCTCCATCACCTGCTGAGACTCGCCCTCTGGTCCCGCAGTGGTATAGCCCCGGGCCAGACCCTCCCGCCCGGAGCCTGGCTTTCCTGTTCCGGGTCCAGGGATCCCGCGCCCCCAGCTCTTGTGTTCCCCCGAAGCCCTGTTCCTGACATCGCCCTCTGCCTTGCGACCTCTGTCATGGGCCAAAGCCACATCCTCCCTCTGGCTGCCCGGGCGACTCTAGTACACTCTGATCTCGCTCTGACCTCCTGTTAGCGTGGGGGCTTTCGCGGCGCGGGGCACGGAACTCCATCCGCGCGCCCTGCTGGCGGGTGGCAGCCCCTCGCCGTGAGGATGTGCAGCTGCCGAAGGAAGGGACAGGAGAGGACGGAGAAGCTGTCTGTAAACGTTCCTCGTCATCGCTTCCGTTGCCAACCCTGCAGGACGGGGGTGTGCGCGTGTGGAGCCCTCGGCCACATTCCCGGTTCCGGCTCCTTCCTCCCCCCTCTGTTTCGGGGACGGCGGCCCACCCTCGGGCATGAGCTGGGACGGATGTGGGCTCTGTGCCCTCAGAAGCCGACAGGCCTCCAGGTCTGGAGACACCACGGGCCTCATCGTCATAGGAGAAGGTGTGACGTACCTTCCTGGCCAAAATACCCATGAAGGAAACGTCTGTTGGGTTGTGGGAGAGCTAAGGGACGTGGAAGCGACATCAAACGGTTCAGACCGTGGCTTTTGCAAGAAGAAGATTACCGAATATTTTGAAATGGCCGCGGGTGGCCTTAGGCAGAACCGCGGGGGCGATGTTGACGTGACGGGACAGACCGCCCCCACCCCCACCCTGACGTGCTGGCGTTTAGACCGCATCCCCCACAATCAGCCCGGGAGCGGGAAACCGCGTCAGAATCCCCTCGTTCTGGTTTTAGGTTCGGAAATACAGACCTGGCGCCTGTGGGTCAGAGTCTTGGGAGTCTGCGGCCCGGCTGCGGGGTCTCCCCCCTTTGCCGAGACGCCCAGCCCCTGCGCCCAGGTGTCTCTGGAAGAATGGGTCCCGGCCGGTCGGGCCGGTTTGCTGCCGGTCTCCCCCGTGAGGCGCAGGCAGCTTGGCCGTCAGAGCGGATGCCTGCCTGCGTCGCTGAGTCTTTCGCGAGAAGCCGTCCTCCCCGGTGCAAGGCCCAGGCGTACCTGTGGGCTCGCAGCGGGCCCGTTCGCGGCCTCGCGTGGTCTCAGGACCTGTTTTGACCTGTGCTTAAATCTCGCTTTTTAAAAACTACTTGACTGAGAGGAAAAGGGGGCGTCGGCCGCGTCCATGGCAGTTTGGAGGTGTATTTGCTGCGTAAACGCGGGTACCGAGCCGGAAGTACGGCAGGAGGGGGCCGGCAGCCGGCCGGCGGTGGCCCGGCACCGTTGCCCCCGGGGCGACCCTGACCCGCGCCCGAGCTGTGACTCGCTTGGCGCGACGGCAACGCCTCTCCGAGACTGTGGCGCGCGCGTCGGGGGTGGGAGCCCACGTGTGCCGCCTCCAGCCCCCCCGCCGCACCCCCCGCTTTTCCCGAAGAGCCTTTTCTAAGCACTTGCCACCGGCGAGACTGCCGCGGGGGTGTGTGGGCAGCCTGCCCTCCTTTGGCCCTTGGGTCTTCGCTTCTGTTTGTGACTTGTTGAGGGCCCGTCCGTCTAGAAGGCAGAGGGCGCGCTGGATGAGTGATGTCTGGATTTTAAAGGCAGACGTTTCTCGGAAGGAGGCCACCCTGGGTTCCTGTGACACGCGCGGGGGCACGCGGGGCTTGACTGGGATGCGCGAGGCTGGGTTTGCTTGCGCGCAGTCACCTGCCCGCAGGAGAACCGGGGCCCAAAGTCCGGCCCACGGTCCCGTTTCTCCGTGAGGCTCCCGCCAGCCTGGGGAGGGGGCCCTGCCACTTCTGTCACGCTTCGCAGCGTCTCGCAGCCGCAGCGTGGGCGTCTGTGTGTCAGCTCGCCGTGTGAACGGCGACCATGGCTTCTCAGTTTGCAGACGGGCGTTGTCTGCGAGCCAGTGAACCCCCCTCAGGTCCCCCTGCGGCCATCCCAGGGGACGGGAGGTGGCTCTGTGTGTCCGAAGCTCCGCTGGGGCCCCGTCGGGGTCTGTGTCTCTCTTCACACGTGCAGGGAAAGAAGAACCCGTATCCGCGTCAGCGAGTGTCCGTGACCGCGACAGAAAGAGGATTTCTGGTTCGCTCTGTGAACCCAGAGTGACGGACGGTGGGGGCTCCGTTACCTGGCGATCCAGAACCCTCCCCCCGCCCCCGACTCTCCGCCCTCCTCCGCATCTCGCCCGCGCTGACGTGTGCTCCCCCTTCCCTTGCAGGTGCACCCTTCGGTTCCCTAGCACGGCCATCAAGATCCAGTTCACGTCGCTGTACCGTCAGGAGGAGGCCCCGGCGTCTCCCCTCCGGCCCCTCTACCCGCAGATCTCCCCTCTGAAGATTCACATTCCGGAGCCGGATCTCCGCAGCCTGGTCAGCCCCGTCCCTTCCCCGACCGGCACCATCAGGTGAGCGGCCTGCCCTGGCCTGTCCGCGGGCCGCGAGCCCTGGCCACGCGGTCCCCGCCACAGGACCAGGGTCCCTGCGCCCTGACAGTCTGTCTGGGAAAGAGCACGGTGACGCGGGTCACCCAGGTCTCCTACAGCATCCTGTGTCTCTCTGGAAAGCGGGGCGTGGCTGGAAATTTTGAAACTATTTTAAGTGCGTCCGAGGGACCTGACTCCTTACAGAACCCGTCTGGAGAATTCTCTCGTCTGGTGAGGGAGGAGTCACTGCCTCTTGACTCACTCTTTCAGGCGGCAGCCGTGTGGACTCAGGGCTTGCGTGAAAACAGGCACGGGCGTGAGTTCTTTAAAGACTGAAAACGTTGCGAAGTCGCCTGTGCGTACCAGGATTGGAACTTTGTTTTTCTCGATTCTATTGGTGAGGTTTCAGGACTCTCGTCCGTGGCGCAGTGCACAGAGGACCCTCGGGGGGAGGCCGTGGGGGATCACGCACAGAGGGGCGGGGCGGGCTCTCGACTCCCTGTGCCACTCAGGTCCTGCCCTCTGCTGTGTCGTCACAAAGCCCAGTGAAAGACGTGTCTGAGGGTCACCGTTTAACACAGGTTGAATGGAGTACTTGGCTGCTTCATTAGGGACATTTTCAGCGAAACTCGCTTTCTTTTTCTTCTTCGCTGCGTGTGTGACCCCAGAGGTGCAGTGACCCCCGTGTCCTCGGTGCCGTGCCTCGGCTCCCGCACCGGTACCTTCCCCTGCGGCTGCCGCCTTGGTGACTGTGTCAGCCCTGGGAGAGGCAGGTTGTGGCTTCGTCTTGCTGCGAAGATGGTTTTGCTTTCACAGGCCTCCCGGCGGGGTCTCGGATCCTCAGGGGTGCCTCTGAGCCACACTTTGCAAACCGCCGCGGCACGGGCGGGCGCTCTGCCGTCCCGGCAGCCTTCCCTCGCCACGCAGCCACACTCTGGCGGGCCTGGGTTCTGGAGCCGTGTGCCACTCGGCCTTCGTGTAAGAATCATGCCCCACTTGCGCCTTCTGTCTTCCTGCTGGGACGTGTCGGTCGCGAGCTGGGAACCGTTTGCCCTGAGCTGGCGTCGAGCGCGTTGCCTGCAGGGCCAGCGAGCAGGTGTGTCTTTCTCTTACGGAGAGGATGGTAGGGGCAGTGTTGAACCTGGCCTGGCCTAGAACCCAAGGCTGGGACCTGAGTTCTGCTTCTGGCCGTGTACCCAGTCAGCGGGAGCAGCGGGGGGTGGGGTTGGGGGGGGTGGGGGGGGGTGGTCGTCGCTGAGGCCAGATCTGCAGGCTCGGGAGAACCACGTGTGTGTTGGGTCCTGTGTTCAGCGCCGTCCACACCTGCCCCGTCTCAGCCTCGTCCTGCAGCTCTACAAGGAGGCTGCCTCTTCTTCAGCTCCTTCCAGCTTTCTAGAATGGCCCTATGGCCCCGTTCTGAAACCCACCATTGGGCGCGTGATCTCGTTGTTCTTTCAGACAGCTCACTTGAGTTTAACCTAGAACGTGGGTTTTTTTCTTTAAAGTTGTTTTATTTTTGGGAGAGAGAGAGTGTGTATGAGCAGGGGAGGGCCAGAGGGAGAGAGGGAGAAAGAGAGAAAGTGAGACAGCCAACGGGGGAGGACAGAGGATCCAAAGCGGGCTCTGCGCTGACAGCAGCGAGCCCGAGGTGAGGCTTGAACTTTCGGACCGTGAGGTCATGACCTGATCCGAAGTCGGACACTTAACTGACTGAGCCCCCCGGGCGCCCCTAGAACGTGAGTTTTATGCTCCCACTACGAAAACGTTCCTACGCCGACTCGTATGTGTGTAGTTCATACCGAGATTTGAAAAGGTTACGGGCCGTGAAGTGACGTGGCCGCTTTGGGAAACAGACTGGCTCCGCCTCACAATGTACCACGTGACCTGGCGACTCGGAGCGTGAGGTCCGGGCAGACACTGCACACGAGGGCTCGGGGCACCGTGAGTCATAATAGCCCCAACGGGAAGACGACGCGGCCGTCTGTCAGCTACGGGGTGGACGAGTACAACGAGGAGTGTCCTTACCGCGGAGCGTTACCTGGCCGCAAACGAGGAGCGAGGGACCGATAAGCTGGTATGACGCGGGTGGCCCGTGAAAACAGGCAGATGCAACCTTGGCAGGAGACGTCCAGAACGGACGGATCTGGAGAACACGGGGGGCTGCCGGGGGCCTGCCACCCGTCCCGGGGGTCCTTTCTGGGGTGACAGAAGTGCTCTGGAATCGGAGAGCGGTGAGGATTGCGCGGCGTGGGAACACGCCCCGAACCACTGAATTGTACGCTCCGGACGGGCGAATTACGTCTCCCTGACGCTGATGCAGGGACGTAACACGGCTGACACCTCCACCCAGCTGCCCCCGACGCAGCGGTGGGCACGGCGGCCGAGGCTGTCTCGCGCCCACGCTGCTGGCAGCCGAGGGCTGGTCCCGCCGTGGGGTGGGGCCGCGGAGGGCCTTGGGCGCGGGGTTGTTGATAATCGGTTCACAAGCCAGCCAAATGGATGCTTTTGAAGGAAGAAAAATGTGCTGGTTTGTACCTGGAGGGCTTCAGAAAATAGATGTCTTTCCCAGTCGTGTTCCACATGAACGCAGTAGCCCCCCGGGGAAGCTATTCAAGCCCGCGCGCTGACTTTGCTTCTGTGTCAGAAGGGAGGTGGTCCCTCCCGGAGCAGTGGAGCGGTTAAGACAGGCTCCTGAGGGTCCTGGGCTGGGCCCCGGTGGCTGTGTCCCCACCCCCAGGAGAGACTGCTTCTCTTTTTCATCTGGCAGGATATTTGGGGGAGAAAGTAGTCACTTTGGGACTGGCCCTCTCCGTTTTTGGCCTTTAAAGTATCACAGAAAGGATTTCTGTTTACATTCATTTATCTCAGCGCCGCGGAATCCAATCGAGTGTTTAGAAACCTCGGGGCCCTTGTGGTTTTGCTAGCCAAGATCCTGTTCAACTTTGGCCAGTGCCGGGGTGGAGCCTCATGTTTACAAACACCAGCCACCCTTCCCCTCCTCCCTGGGATGCCCCCTCCCTGCAGCTGCGGGGGGGGGTGGGGGGGTGGCGGGTAGGGGACGAGGCTGCGGCTGTCAGCCTGGGGCCCTGAGTGAGCAGCCGTCACAGCCCCCGTCCCTCCTGACAGCACAGCAGGAGGAGAGGTTCCTCTTCTCCTAGTTTGGTGTGCCTGTGTCCCCGCTCGCGCCATTGGCCTGTGTGCCTGGATCCCCGCCCGCCCCGGGCCGCCTGGGGGCCTCTGTTTGGGTTGCTTCCCCCCCTGGACCTGGTTTCTCCAGCACCCTGCCCAGCCAGAGCCCCTGTCTCCTCCAAGGTTTTCCAAGTGGAGTGGTGAGAGGCAGTCCCTGTAGGAAGATTCTCGATTCTTGCTAATAAACAGCCCTGCCCCGCCCTCTGGACCCCGCCTGCCTTCCTTTCTGTTTGGCCTTTTTCTGCTTCCCTCCCCACCCCCCTGCTGGCTAGGGGGTGTGGTGCGCCTGTGGTTGGGTTTTTGCTTTGTTTTTGGGCGTTTGTTTGTGTTGTGTGGGGTGGTTTTTGTGTGTGTGTGTGTGTGTGTGTTTTTTTTTTGTGCTGATGTACTCCACCCAGAAAATGAATGAAGCTCTTTGAAATAAATTCTGCTGTCTTCAGCAACATTTTATTGACTTTTTTTTCTGCTTTGCAAAGAAGTGGTGTTTTCAGGAGAAATTGGTTAATCATTTTCTGGGTTTTACAAAGCGAGAGACCAGTATAAAAAAGGCTCTCAGAGTTGAGTTTTGGGGAACGTGCCGACCAGAAGCCAGAGAAAAGGCAGCGCAGGAGGAGAGGGGCTAGTCTTCGCCGAGAGCCAGCCTCAGGAGCTGTCCCTTTTAAGAAGGCGCTTCTTGAACTTTTGCAAGGTCGAGACGGAAACCAGAGCAGTTTGTTTTGTGGAGTCTGGCGGAGTCTAAGCTGCTGGTTTCAGAACGAAACCACCTTTAACCGTGGTCTTCGATCGCCAGTCCACCTCGTCACTGGATAGAGCTCGGCCGCTCTCCGTCCCCGGGAGAAAGGCAGACTCGGGCCCTTCCTTGGGGTGACGTTTCCTGCGTCAGGGTCACGGTCAGTCACGGCTTGCCGCCACAGCCTTTGCACGTGCTCCGGCACGACCTGCGGGTGAGTGTGGCTCTCCACTCAGGCCAGCAGGGATCCTGGCCCGCCGGTCGGGGAGCCCTGTCCCCTGTGGCCCATCTGGAGGCCACTTGACCTCCGAGCACCTGTACCTGTGGACCTCACACCCCCACCTTTCCCTGTCTGAAAACTCCAGGGAGATAAAACTGGTTCATCCACACAGAAAGGTGGGCCCTCCCCATACTTTATGTTTTCCCTTCGGCCGAAATCGGGGCCAGGGTGTGTTCGGGCTCCAACATGTCGAGAGAAAGTTCTTGTCTTTCCCAGGGTGGCCGTTTCCCGGTTCTCAGGGGGGGCCCTTTGAAGGTTCACGCTTAATCCCGGCCCCAGCCGGCCGTGTGCATAAAGGCTGGCTGTGTGCATAAGGGCCGTGTGCATAGGCGGCCTGCTGTGCTGCTGCTCCCGCGGGCACGTGACCTGGGGACAGGGCCCTGCCCAGGCCTCGCACGCTGGGAAGCAGGAAGCGGGAAGGAGCCGGAGGCCTGCAGCTGAGGGGGACGTGGGGGTGGCCTCCCCGCAAGGTCCGCTCGAGCCGGGCCGCCCCTGGGACGTGCACACCTGGTTAAGTCCCGGCCGAGGAGCAACTCGGGCCGGTTCGCGGACTGGGCACCGGGGCAAAACGCGCTGCAGAAACCAGGCGGGCCCTTGAAGTCGCTTCCCAGGACTTCACAGCGTTGCGTTTACCTGAATCGATAAGACAGGTCTCAGAAGCTGGCCTCTGGATTTTCTTCGCCGGTTCTTTCACGTCTTGCAGGTGACAGCAGTGCCGTTAAGCGTCACGCGGAGCTCAGACATCTCTGGGAGCGCAGCTTCCCCGCACCGGCGTTCCCGGGACGGGGGCGCGGCGTGCACCCGCTCCAGACGTTCTCATGGGGGCTGCTGGCAGTCGGTCCCCCCCACGAAGGCCCCGTGCGGCCCAGTGTCCTCCGCACGACCCTTTCCCCTCTCGCGCCAGGTCTTGGGAGCCTTTCCGCGTCGCCACACCGCAGGGGCCGCACGAGTGTTTTGTGAGTTCCCTCCCGGGCGACATCCGAGCCCTTTCTGGTGTCCTCCTCTCAGGGGCCATGCCCGGTGGTCTCGCTTTCCGAGTCAGCTGCGCATCTTACGCTGAGGCAGTGAATTTCTCAGATTTGGTTATTTTGTTTAAGGTATGCTGTTTGGGGTGCCTGGGGGGCTCAGTTGGTTGAGCATCGGCCTTTTTTTTTTAACGTTTATTCATTTCTGAGAGGGTGGGGGAGGGTGGGGCAGAGGGATGGAACCCCAAGCAGGCTCCACACTGTCGGCACGGAGTCTGATGCAGGACTCGAACTCGTGAACGGGAGCCGAAGTCGGACGCTTCTCTGACTGAGTCGTCCAGCGCCCCGGTTGAGCGTCTGACTCTTGATTTCAGCTCAGGTCATGAGCCCAGGGTCGTGAGATCGAGCCCCACGTCAGGCTCCGTGCTGAGCGTGGAACCTGCCTAGTAAGATTCCCTCTCTGCCTCTCTCTCTGCTCCTCTCCTGCTTGAGTGCACACCATCTCTCTCTCTAAAAAAAAAAAAAAGTGAAATAAAATAGGCTCTTTAAGAGTCACGAGCCACAAGAACAGTAATGAAAACAGGAACTGTTACCGACGCTCACGCCAGGCGTGCTGAGGGTTGGACGCGCGTCTGCCCTTCGTGTCCACCGTGACGCTGGGAGACCCAGGCGCTGCCGTCCCCGCTCACAGATCAGAAACCGAGGCCCAGCAGACTGTACGGCGGGCGAGCATGGTGTTTGGCTGGTGCCCGCAGGGATGGTGCCGGCACTAACTGATTTCCCTTAAGCTTTCAAAAAGCTGGTTTTTATCCGGGGAGGACGTGAGGTGGCAGACGAACTGAAGCGTTCCGCACGTGGTGACAGGAGCACTGGCCTGGCCTGGCCCACTGCGGTGGCACCGTCGTGGCCGTCCTGCCCCCACCCCGAGCGCCCTGCCGGTTTGCTTACCTCTGCGCGGTCCGCGACGCGGCTCTCTTGGCTTCTCGGGTTTCGGCGTGTGCCGCGTTGACCTCCTAGCTGGAAATAGGGGTTCTGTCGTGCCTGCCCGCCCCGTGCTCCCGAGAGGATGGCACCAGGGCTGTGGGTGCAGTGGGCAGCGGTGCTTTCTGAGTGGGCCGGTGGCAGCCCCAGCCCCCACCGTGCCCTGTCTGGGCGTTGGCGGTTCTGCCGGGAGTTTGTGTCTGGTGCTGTCTCCACGTCCCTGTGCCCAGCACGGCCACCCTCTGCCCCGCGCGGCCCTCACACCTGCCGGGTTCTTCCTCAGGAGCCCGGGCTCCCTCCGCCTGGACCCAGCCTGGGGCACCTCTGACCTTGACTCCCTGTGCCCAGCAGGTCTCCCCAACCTGCTCCTTGCTTTTAGTGGAGAACGTCCCCCGGTTGCTTCCTGGGAAGGGGTACAGGACAAGTAAATGTAGGAAATCATCGTTTTTCTTGGTTGCACTATGTGGAGAATTCTCAGTGGGACACATTCTTCCCTCGGAATTTAAAGTCATTTCTGGCTTTGAGTGTCGCTGTTAACGAGTCCGGTGCCCCTCTGGATGCTGACCCTTTTGGACCTGCCGTTTGCCCTCTGAGCTCAAGACTCCGTGGGTCCGTGACGACCTTACTGTTGCCGGGGGGCCTCCGCTTGTGTCCTTACCCCCTCTCCCGCCTCTCCCGCCAGCTTCCTGGAAGGCTCTCCCCTCCCATCCTTTATTGAACTTCCTTTTATCCTCTTTTTAAGATTTTAAGAGCGTTTCCTTGCCCCTCAAAAGTGCCTTAGCAGCCTTCCCACCGCTCATAAATGCGGTCTGTGCCTTTCTGGGGATGAGGTCAAGGCCACACTCCACATCCTTCCATGTGCGGACTTCCTGGGCTGGCCTCCTGTCCGATTGGTCTTTCTCAGCTTGAATTCTTATCGCCACAGTAAGATGCACTTTCCCATCAGGCTGTTCCTTCTTTTCCAGTATTTGTAAACATAGGACGCAGTGTCATCGGCAGCTGTGACCTGCGTGGTCACAGAGGTCGACGTTCCAGGCCTGGGCTGTCAGAGCCAGTCTGGGTTTGCCCTGGCGAGACAGTGGCCCCAGTCCAGGGTGGCCGCCACTCAGCACCTTAAGTCTCTCTCGCCTGAAACAAAAATGTGACTCAGGAGCACTTTTCCCATAAGAGGGGGGTCGGTGAGCAGTGGACTGAAATGCACGTTCAGCTTCGTTTCCACCTTTAATCTCGGGTCGGGAACAACAGACACTTGTTTTACGTGACGCCTGGTAGGTCACGGCTGCTGGGACTCAGCTGCTGCTCTCCGGTGCTCAAATTCAGATGTCCCGTGTTCCTGGGCAGTTGGGGACACCCCCCCCCCCCACCAAGGGAGTAGTTCTTTGCTGAAGTCTGGCATCCGAGGAGGGCCCCACCGTGTCCTCTCTGTCCCGTCCCCTCTAGAGATACACAAGTGCGTTTATACTTTAAGAACTTTTTCCAGGGCCCCTGGCTGTCTCAGTCGTAGAGCACGCGACTCTTGATCTGGGGGTCATGAGTTCAAGTCCCATGTTGGGCCTGGAGCCTACTTAAAAAAGAAGAAGAAGAAGAAGGAGAATGCTTTCCAGATTTTGCTAGTAGTCAGGGAGATTTTCAGTGGGGTCGGCTCCAGCTCTGGTATGGAACTCTGAATGTCTGGGTGGGTTTCCCCAGGGCGGGAGCCTGGCTTTAAGCCCAGGCCCCCAGGCCCCCACCCCACACCTGCTCCTCTGAGGCCTGTCCTTGAACTGAACTTTGCTCTGCCTGAGGCCTCCCTAAGCTCACGTGGCCTCTCTCTGTCGTCCTTCCCTTCAGATGGCGGTGTGAGATCAGGGCGGCCGGGTACCAGGCACAGCCCTCTCGGCCGAGGCGGCCTGCGGGGACAGCTGATTGGGGCTCACGGAGAAGAGCTAGCTGCTCTGAGGCCGCAGGGCTGTGCGCACAAACACACGTCCACCTGGGACGGGCCTGCTGGGCAGCTCTGGGCCCAAACCTGCCCCTCTGCGTGCCCCCAGGAGCGCTGGCCAGCACGAGCCGCCGGGCGCCGTAGAAAGTGCTATGGGGCCGCCCCCACTTCTCCTTTTCATGGGCCTGCTTTTGCTACCCTATACGTCACTTCCATTTGCAATCTCTCTTTGGTGAATGACAGACAGCCTTTTCTCTGAGTTCAGTGAGTTCAGTGCAAGTTTTCTATAGTCTTTTACAAAACGGTGACTTGGGACGGGCGGCGGGAGCCCGTGAGCCTAAGCCCACGGGCCGCCGTGTGTCCTCTCCACTGTGAGGGCGGCACGCGGTTATGGGTCCACCAGCCACCCGGCCGGGTGTGAATCCGTGTCCGGGAGGTATGTTTCCGGGTCTCGTCCCTCGTGCTCTGGAGGAAGGTTCACCGTTTGGCTTTATTTGCGTTCAGGTCCAGACGGGGCGTGGAGCGTGTCTGGGAATGATGCGGGGTTGATGGGGCTGCCTTTGGCGGGTGCCTTCTGTGCTGCCGCACCGTTTGGCAGAGTGCAGGGCAGAACCTTCGGGAAAAGTCCTCACGTCAGGGTTGCGTGACCGCTGAACCACCGCCTGGTGCCACGTGCGGTGACTGTATTTGAGCAGCTGGGTTTCGAGTACGTGAACGTGGCACCAGTGACCTCCTTTGTCTTCCCCTCACGCCTCATGTTGTAAGTTTGGGGTTTGTGTATTTGGTTCCAAATTCAGTTAAGAAAAAGTTGCTTTTTTTTAATTGTTTCCTGCCTTTACCAAAGGGAGACAGACCCATAAGCCGGTGGTTGCCGTCCTGCGCCCGGGGGAGGAGGAAGGTTCTGGACACTGAGGGGCAGGACACTCAGGCAGGCAAATGGGGCAGAGCACATGGTGTGTGTTCAGAAAACTGGGGCCTTCTGGATGGTTCCTGCTGGGGTACTGGCTTTGCAGGAGCTCTCCTGAAGCCGGGGGCCCGTCCGTGGTCTGGTCAGGTCCCAGCAGGGGCACCTTTACCTGGGCTTGTCACCCACTCCCAGTGTCATTTGTTGCCTCTGAAAATTTTATGACAGAACTGGTTTTCAAAATGAGAATGTTGTTGTAGTTTGATAACCAAAGTCCACCTTGTTCACGAGACCAGAGCCCGCCGGTGAGCCGGGCCGGGCGGGCTCCAGCAAGGAAGCGGCCGGGGGCCCTGCAAGCCACTCGGGACCCGCCGGGAACGAGAGTGGCCTTGGGCCATAGGTGGTTCCACTCACAGCCAACGTGAGTGACAGAGGTCGAAGCCGTGGCCGTGGCTCCGGAGGAACTGGGGAGGGCCCGACCCAGAGGTGCTCACGCCCTCTCTGAACGCCACGGCTCCCCAGCCTTTGCCCACAGCGCCCTCGTGTGGGCCCGTGAGTGCCCGACAGCAGCCACGGGCAGGGTCAGCCCGGCTGTCTGCAGTGGGGACGGGAGCCACCCGGTGGCCGTCCCGGAAACCTGCCTATCAGGGCCCACAGCTGCCCACCGCAAGCAGAAACTGCTGCTACGCTTGCTGTGCGTGGACACGAACTGTCTCCAGTCACACTTGGTCCAGCCTTTATCAAAGGGGAGGTGCCGTGTCACATGACGTAGAGAAGAAGGGGGTCAGAGTTTCTGTCCCCCTGCGTCACCCAGGTAGGTCCTGAGATCCTGCACCGCCAGTCGTCCTTTTCGGGGTCAAGAACTTAGGACGTGTCATTTCTCTCCGCAGCGTTCCCAACTCCTGCCCGGCCAGTCCACGCGGAGCGGGGTCCTCCGGCTACCGCTTTGTTCAGAACGTGACCTCAGACCTGCAGCTGGCCGCAGAGTTTGCCGCGAAGGCCGCCTCAGAGCAGCAGGCGGACGCGTCCGGAGGGGACAGCCCTAAGGTCTCGGGACTCACGGCGCATGTGGCCGCGCGGCGGCCGGGCGTGGGGCACGGAGCGGGCGCGGAGGCGCCGGCGTGAAAGCGAGGCGCCCCCGGGGGGGACGGGGCGCTGCGGGAATAGCCCGCTTCCTGGCGGCACGTTTGGGCACCGCGGGAGCTGCTCTCTCCCGCCCTGCACCCCCTTACTGTTCGCCCTCGTCCCGTCTGCCCGTGACGGGATGGCTTCGGGGTGTTAACTTAATTAGTCTTTGAGGAAAAATGACAAGTTTTTCCTTACAGCTGTGTATCTTGGCTCCTTCCCGTCCGATACCTGTTTTGAAATCCTTTTGTAGAGGAAGTGAGAGACTTCTGCGTCTTCCCCGCGTGGGGCAGGCGCGGGGCACTGCTCGCTCGTCGGGGAAGCGGGTGGCGGTCGCTGGGACGGGGCTAGGCGGGCACGCCGTAGCCGTCGGTCCGTGTGGGAAGGGCGCCCTGCCGGAGGGGCCGTGGGCGGCCGGGGCGTGGACGCCCTTCTGGAGCCGCCCACGCGCTGACCACGTGCTGCCTGTCTCCTCAGGACGAGTCGAAGCCCCCGTACTCCTACGCTCAGCTGATCGTGCAGGCCATCTCGTCAGCGCAGGACAGGCAGCTAACACTAAGCGGCATCTACGCCCACATCACCAAGCATTACCCTTACTACCGGACGGCTGACAAAGGCTGGCAGGTGAGGCCTCGAGCCCGAGAAGCCGGGCTCTGGGTCCGCTGCCCCGGAACAAGGGCGCCCACGGGCGGGTCGTGTTCTGAAAGCCCGAAAGCGGTACAGGGGCGTCCTCGACGGTGACCTGTGGTCTGTCTCCAATGAGCCACAGCCCCTGGGAGTCAAAATAGTCTCCTGTCCCTCCAGCGGCCAGAGCAGGGAGGGGCGATACGTATGCCTTGTTACGTTTTCACGCTGACCGCCCCTCGTAGTCCCAGGCTACTTTGGAAATGGGCGCACACGTGGGCCCAGACGGCGGCCCGCGTGCACGGGGACCGTCAGACCTAACTCAGCTGTGTCTCTCACTTGTTTTGCCCACGGTCGCTGTTTCCCGCTGGCTACTTGGTTTAGTACAGGTTTCAGACTTGACATACTCCTGGCCTATGGCTTGTCTGTTTCACTTTTTCTGGAAAGAATGCTGTGCTCGATTTTGATAGAAAAAAAACTACCACCGTGCCTTTGCACTTGCCAGTAAAACACACTTACCTTGCCGGCCTGTGGAGCGCCCTCGCTGGCATCACCTCCGGGCCGTCCCATCATCTTTGGTCTCGTGTCTGTCGCGTTCAGATACGGAGTTTGTTTTGCCGCGTGCTAACTGGCGAATGTCTCTGCTTGTCCACAGAATTCAATCCGACACAACCTCTCTTTGAACCGCTACTTTATTAAAGTCCCTCGTTCCCAGGAGGAGCCCGGGAAGGGGTCTTTTTGGCGAATAGACCCCGCCTCAGAAGCGAAGCTCGTGGAACAGGCATTCCGGAAACGGAGGCAGAGGGGCGTCTCCTGCTTCCGCACGCCCTTCGGGCCGCTGTCATCCAGGTAAGCCTCTGGGCCACCCCTCGGTCAGGGGCCGGCTTCCACAGACGGCTCGTCACAGTAGCGTCTTGGGTACTTTAAACCTGTCACCTGTATTTCTCGAGCGAGACTGTCTGAGGACCGGTGAGGTCTGTAACAGCAGAGTAAGTGGACAGCTCGCTGCCCCTCTGACCTGTCAGCTCTCAGCAGCCAACGCTGTGACCGAAGTAGGAATTGGAACAAAGGCGATGTTCACGTTGGTGAGGTCGGAATTCGGGACGTTTGAACGGAGCTCAGATTTTCCGGATCCCACGTTGCTTGGTGGGAACATGGAGAGAAATTCTGTGAGAGTGACAAGGGTTAGTTTGTGGGGAGAGTACCACAGGCCCGGCCACGGAAACGTCAGCCGCCCTTATCCCACGCTTCCGCGGCCAGAGGCCACGGGGGCGGCCGGTCGCGTCCTCTCCTCCAGGCCTGTCCCGGCTTCCGGGGCTTGCTGGCCACGACCGGTGCCCCCCAGGCTTGTGGGAGCATCACCCCGACCTCCTCCTGCATCATCCCGCCCTGTTCTCCCCGGGCGCGTGCGTCTAGAGTGCCCCTTTGAGGGCTCCGGTCACTGAGCTGGGGACCATCCTAGTGACTTCATCCAACTCCGTCACTTTTGTAAAGAGTTGACTCCAAGCAAGGCCCCCTTCTGAGGCACTGGTGGCTTCTGGGGACACAGTTCAAACCCTAGCAGTGACCAGCACTACGTTTCACTTGTAGATGAGCCTGTCCGCCAGCTGGGGCAGTGGTTACGGGGCTGGCCTTTTGCGCCCAGCACTGCCCGGAAACCCCGATAAGGAGTGTCTGTGGGAGGGCGTGGGGCGGGCCTGCCCCAGGGTCACCCTGGGAGTTGGGGACGCCATCTCGTGACGTGGCACAGGGGAGTGGCAGGCGGGAAACCCTCAGGCCGGGAGGGCAGCCCAGCACGGCCTCCGCGTGAGCTGTGTGTTACGGAGAGGGGGGCCTCTCGTGGCTGCAGAGCCCGGGTGGCCGAGGAGGGAGGCAGTGGGTGTGTTTGTGCTGGGTGGGAGGCGGGCAGGAAGCAGGGTGCGCTTGGTGCAGGGTAAGGTCCTGCTAGAGAGGGCTGACGACCGTCGCAGCCTCGGGGACTGGGAGGGACCCAGGCCGACCACCAGTTGGAGCATGGGAATGAGCAGACGGGGTCCAGGCCTGGGTTGGAGTCAGACGAGCCAGCTGGCAGGTGGGAGAAGCAAGGAAGACTGGGGGCCCAGGGGGGCGGACAGGGTGCCAGGTCTGTGCCCGGGGAGACCAGGGTGCCATTCACGAGGGAGTTTATGGTGATAAATGAATGCAGAGTGAAGGCCGCCGTGTCCCCCAGCTGCACCCAGGCAGTCCCATCGTCCTGCCTCTGAGGGTTTGTGTTGACCCTGTGACTCAGCTCGCGGGACGTGAGTCCCCGTGCTGTGTAGCCGGTCCTGGGCCAGCCTCACTGGCAGGAGCCGGACGGGATCTCCGTTTTCGAACCAAGAGAACGGTGGCGGAGGCAGCGGCCTTTCCTGCGAGATGAATAGCCTGTAGGTGTGTCCTCTGTCCTGGTGGGGGCTTTGTGCCCATCCCAGCAGAGCTCGTGATTTTCACACGGAACACCGAGCCACTTTTGCGGAAGCCTGGCGGGTCCCTTTCAGGAAGTAAATGCTCTGGAGCGTGGCTTTTGCTGGGAAGCCACGAATAACGCGGCGTCCTCCCGTTCGCTGGGTTCAGGGCCCGGTTGCCTTTCCGTGTATCGGACAGCATCGTTGCTGGTGCTGGAAACTCTCCGCAAGAGCAGAAGAGCGTCAGGAAAAGCTGGCGCAGGTGACGTGTGAGACGCGGATGCGCCGGCGTTCACGTTCAGGTGCCGTCTTGGTTCCTCGCCCGCGTGCTTACCGCCGCGCTCCGTTCTCTCGTTGCTTCCGTAGGAGTGCTCCAGCCTCGCCCACCCACCCTGGGCTGATGTCCCCTCGCTCCAGCGGCCTGCAGACCCCAGAGTGCCTGTCTCGAGAGGGCTCGCCCGTGCCGCACGACCCTGACTTCGGGTCAAAGTTAGCTTCCGTTCCAGAGTATCGGTATTCCCAAAGCGCACCCGGTAAGAGCGGTTTGGGGCCTTTACGCGACGTGGCGGAAGCGGGCCTCGCGTGCGCAGGCTCAGCGGCCGTGCTCCTCCTCCGTGCAGGTTCTCCCGTCAGCGCCCAGCCGGTGATCATGACCGTGCCTCCCCGACCGTCCAGCCTGGTTGCCAAGCCCGTCGCCTACATGCCCGCGTCCATAGTGACGGCGCAGCAGCCCTCCGGCCACGCCATCCACGTCGTGCAGCAGGCTCCCCCTGTCACCATGCTCAGGGTGGTCACCACGTCCGCCAGCTCCGCCAACGGGTACATCCTCGCCGGCCAGGCCTCGGCAGGAGCCGCCCACGAAGCGGCGGGCACAGCCGTGCTGGACCTGGGAAGCGAGACAAGAGGTGAGGCAGTCGTGTGGTCCCTGGGCCGGGCTGGTGCCCGGAAGGTCGCCCGTCAGCCTGGGCTACGAGGCTGAAGGCCCACGTGCTGGGGACACGCTCTCCCTCCGGGGGCCGAGGGTTCTCAGGCTGCTCCTCCTTGTCTCCCTGCTGCGGGTTTCTTGGGGAGCGCGTCCTTGTAAATCCGTGCTGTTTACCCTCCTCGGCGGTCGTGCCTTCGGGTGTACGCGACCCCGAGGAAACGGTGCGGGGCTGTGGGGCTTGAGGCCATGGCCGGGGTGGGGGGGTGGGGGGAGCATTGCTCAGGGGCCCCCGGTGGGGAGTCCTTGGAAGTCGTTTAAAAACCGCTACAGGTTCCTACGGGAGGCACGTCGGGCCCAAGGAATAACGGGTGCTCGCGAATGCAGCCCGTGGCACGGAAGATGCTGGCGGGAGCCTGACTCCGGGGCCTCCTTCTCGCAGCCCCCACGCCTGTCGATCGCGTCATAACGACAAAGGCGTTTTGGGGAAGGAAGTCTGTGACTCCAGATGCAAACCTTTTCGTTCCAGATGATACCGTCCCTTCGTCTGTTTTTATGTTTCGGGTTGGTTAAAGTTCAGGCTCCGGCAGTGTTTTCCTAAAACCCTATTCATCGTTTTTCTCGTTTCAAATGTATTTCGTCGGTAGGATTTTTCTTTTGAGAAAAGTGTTTTCCCCAGCGCCGCCTTAAAGCCGCAGTCCAATCCCCCCCCCCGTAAACAGACTTCCTGCCGCGGCTCGCGTGGGCATGGGCGCGGGCCGCCGTGGCGGGCCCGCGGGGTTCGCACACACTGTATTCCTGCAGGCCTGGAGGAGAAGCCCACCATCGCCTTCGCCACCATCCCCGCCGCTAGCCGCGTCATCCAGACGGTAGCCAGTCAGATGGCCCCGGGGGTCCCCGGCCACACGGTCACCATCCTGCAGCCAGCCACTCCGGTGACCATCGGGCAGCACCACCTACCGGTCCGGGCCGTCACTCAGAACGGGAAGCACGCGGTCCCCACCAACAGTTTAGCCGGCAGCACTTACGGTGAGGCCCTGCCCGGCCCCTGCCCCTCTGCGCCCGGTCGCTCTGCGCGGAGCGCCTGCCGTGCGAGAACGTCCGGTCGATCCCTCTGTGTCCTCGGCGCGGGGGGCTTGCCGGTCAGGCCGGGGCCGGCGCCCTGCCGAAGGCAGAGTCCTCACGGCCCAGCGCTCACACCCGTGGGGTCGGAAAATAGCCGGAGGTGGGCGGCGAGTCCCGGCGGGAACTGAAGCAGGGGTGCAGCTGCAGGGAGGGGGCGGGGGCCCCGGGTGTCCGCAGAGATCAGCAAGAGGAGGGCCCCCAGGCGAGAGCAGGGTCGGGTCGGGGAGGGCGCGGCCCTCGAGGCCCAGCCGGCGAGGGGCCGGGACCCGGGTGCCCGCGTGGTCGGCCTGGCGCCCTCGCAGCGGCTCCCCGTGTGCCGCCCTCAGCCGTTCGCCAACGCGCACCTCTCTTTCCTCCGCTCCCAGCCCTCACCAGCCCCCTACAACTCCTGGCGGCCCAGGCGAGCTCATCCACACCGGTGGTGGTCACGCGGGTGTGCGAGGTGGGGCCCGAGGAGCCGGCGGCGGCCGCGGCCACCACCGCCACCGCCCCGGCCACCGCTGCCTCCGCCGCCTCTTCCACCGGGGAGCCCGAGGTCAAAAGGTCGCGCGTAGAGGAGCCCAGCGGGACTGTGACCGCGCAGGCCGGGGTGATCACGGCCGCCGGCCCGCAGGGACCCGGAACCGGGGAGTGACGACGCCTGCCTACGGGCCGAGTGGGACGCCCGCCATAAGGGATTCTGGAGCCAGGCCCTGACCGCCGACCCCCTGCCGCTTGCGGACCGCGACAAGAAGGCTCCACGGTGACCTGCGCACGTGCCAAACGGACAGGACGGTCTCGGCCTCCACCCGCACCTGGACGCACTCGTCCTCCCTGTTCTGTCTCCTGCCCCTGCTGTGGTTTAAAACAAAACACATAAACAAGTTGAGACCGCTGATTGTATGATTCAGGAATTGTTTGTTTTTATTTCCTTCTCTCCTGCACCGTCTTCTCTCCTGGGCCCGTGGCCGAGGGCGTGGGGGACGAGGCCGCGGCCCAGCGCCTGGAGGAACGGATCACGGGCAGACTTAGCCGCGAGCAGAGGCGAGGCTGCCGGAGCACCCGTGGCCCCCGGAGGCCCAGACGGAGGCCGTCGTGCGAGGGAGGGGACGGCAGCGGCACGGGTCCTCTCTGCGGCGGATTGGGAGTGCGCAGGAGAAAGGCAGGCGCTGCCAGAGCCCGGAGCGTCCCGTGGGGTTTTCTCCCTAAAGTAGCGACACAGAAAGCATTGGCATTAATCTGGGGTGCGGGGCTCAGGCTTGGCTTTCTTATTTTGTTGGAACGGTGGGATTCAGGCTTCATCTCAAAATCTGAGATAAACACAAAAGGAAGCAGGTGTCTGTGAGGTCTGCGTCTGTGGACAGCGTGACGGCCGTAGGCCTGGGCTTCTTACTGGCATTAATCCTGTGACGAGTCAATCCTGCCGCTCTGTCTGCTAACTTCAAGAAAGATCGACGGCCTCCCAGACTGGCGTTCGGGGCGGAAAGCTGTGTGGGCGGGAGCGGCCGAGGGTCCTCGTCCAGAGGCCCCGAAACCGGGAATCGGCGAGCCCTGTGTCTTCAGCGGGCCTGAGGCCCCAGTGCCTGGATGCCGTGGGACGCACAGCGCTGGCGGGCACCTCTCGGATACCATCAGCAAGTGGCGGTCGCTTTACCACCCGACACGTACCTCCTGCTGTAAGTCAGGCCGTGTCCTGTGCCCGCAGCGCCGGGGCCACACCGCCCCTGTGCTTGGCTCTTGCTGCCTCCATCGGTCTTGCCTGCGACCTGGCCGCATGACCAGCGAGTGACGCCAGGCTCCCCGGGGCCGAGGCCCTGCGCTCACAGACGCCCCGTGCCTCCTGGAGCCGTCACCACAGCCGGAGGTGAGGCCGCCGCACTCCTGGTTTATAGCCCAGTTTGGGGTCCACGTTCTAGCTCTTCAGCTCCTCTTGGAGAACATTCTCAGGAAACGTCAAGTGGTCTGTGAAAAGCGACTCTAAACTTGGCCGGCCGCCCCAGCACTGGTTTTTCTGACGGTGGACACCGGGCCCTGCACAGAAGTCCAGCAGGAACAGTTTTTCTTCCTGGAAGTCGCCTGTCCTCAGCATCGGTCTCCAACCAGCAAAGCTGCCTCCCCAGGCCCCCGCCCCAGCGGCAGCGACAGGGAGCGAGCTCGGCCCCTAAAGCCCCCAAGAGAAGGAGCGGGCCTGGTGGGCCGGGTCAGGCGCCAGCTCAGAGCGAAGGAGAAACCGCAGAACAGTCTCGAGGCCGTTCAGGCAAGACGGGCTTATGTGCCAAGCGTGGCCGGGCCGTGGCCGGGGCGGGCGGACAGGCTCTGTCTCACTGCCGTGGTCGTCAGTCGCCAAGGACAAATCCAGAGTGTCCTGTCGTCCGGCCTGTGACACCTCGTCTGACATTCTTCAAGCCCCAAACCGCTCGTGTCTATGGCACCAACTTCAACTGGGAGAGAAGCTCTTCTGTGAAGTCCCCACCCACTGCCTCCGGTGACACTGGGGTGCAAGTGGCCAGGCGTGCCGTCCTCGGTGATGGGAAACCTCACTCTGTTCCGCGTTGGCGATTTCTGCTTCATAAACTCTGTCCTTTGCCGCAGCGTCTGGTGTGTGTGTGAGAGGGCAGGTGGGGTGGTGGGCGTTGCACAGGCAGTCTGCCCCTTGCGAGGGCCTCACCTGGGAGGATCCGAACCCAGGGCCTGCCTTCAGGTCGGCTGTCAGGAGGTCCTGCCGAGGGGACTGTATCTGCTCACCGGCCGGCAGGACGGCCCCAGGTTTGCCCCCGTGGGAACGCTGGGCCGGCAGCCTGCACGGGACACGCAGGACAGCGTGGGCGCGGAAGAGCCTCGGGCCTTCGCCAGGTCTGGTGAGCCTGGCGCCGACCCTTTGCTTGCCCGGCTTTGGAGACGCTTTGGTTTCCGTTCATTTTTGGTGATGACCCACCCCATGTTCGGGCAGTGGTTCCAGGAGAGGGAAGACGAGAGAGGGCAGGGTGTCCATCGGTGGGTTCTGCCACGTGGGGAGCTCACGGGACTGAGAAGGGGACCCTGTGGGGTCAGCTCGGACGGGCGCAGGGCAGAGGGGCAGGGCTAGGCCTTGGGGGAGCTGCCCGTCCGGGCTCACAGACGGTGGGCGTGTGGGTGGGTTCACGGTCCTCTGACCCAAGAGCGGGCCTGCTCCTGCCCACCCTTGGCCTGGGACTGGTGGCCGGAAGGCTGAGGGCAGCCTGCACCTGGGGACCAGATGCACCTTAGAGCGAAAAGGTCGTTCCGTGCCCCTGGAGCCAACCGAGTGATGGTCTCCCCCCACACTGGAAGCAAGAGTGCCAGGCTATAAATGACCAAGGAACCGCGGCCCTCAGAATCTTGGCCACGTGTGACCCGCCACACGTGTGGGTTGCAGAGGGGGGGCCCGCCCCCACCCCCCCACCAGTGGGGGAGAAGCGGAAACAGCTCGATCCCGGCACCATCCTGGTGTTGGTGTGGTCTCAGGGGTCTCAGAACCTTCTCTTTGGTCACCCGGGGGCCCGGGTGCGTGTGAAGGGGGCGGCCAGGCAGTTGTGCGGGCTTTGGGAAGGTCCCGTCTCCCCTGCGTCGTGACACAGGGCACTTGGGCCCTCTCCCCCTGGTACCCGGCTTCCCTTCTGTCTGCTGCTTGACCTGTCGCCCCGTCGACCGGCACCAGATGCAGGAAAACACCCTCTCTGCACAGGAAGGAAGTCACAGAAGTAACTACTCAGTAGCTGAGCGTTTCCCAACTGGACGGTCTGGTGGGCAGTGGAAGGAAAAGGCCTGTACCCAGAGCTCACGGGGCGTGTCACAGGGCCCAGTGAGTGCCACGGTGCAGGGCACAGAAGGCCACAGAGGCACGGCCCCTGCGACCGTAGGGTGGACCTCACGAGCGGTCCGCGTCTTTCTTGCCGCGGACGCTGTCCTGAGTGGTGCAAGGACAGGCTGAGGCAGAGCGCCAGGGGCTCCAGCAGATGTCCTTTTCCACTATCTCTGTAAAGTCGTAAAGGTAACAGGGCTCACATCCCCCGGTGAGGTTATACACCTGCCAGAACCGCCCCCACCCGTCCTGGGACACAGCCCTCTGGGCCTCGGCCCATGCCCTGGGGACCGCAGGACCGATGGCCGGGTGCACTGAGCCCCGCGCTGGGGGGGAACGGGTCCGCGTGCTTACAGCCGCTCCCGTCAACTCCCCACTCTCGGTCTGGTGGGTTCATGTTCAAGGTTTGCGGTCTTCCCTTTGTTCTCTGTTTAACAGCCAGGCCAAATTGCGAAGGTGGCGAGGGATTTCTGAGTCACTAAAATGACTATTCTGTGATTCTCGAGCTGGCGGGGTGGGGGTGCCGCCACGGCCAGGGGGCGGGGGCCCTGCCGCGCCCCGATGGGTTCAGCGGGGACCTGCTGGTCCCTTTCCTGCTCCTCACCGGGGCTGGCGGAAGACCAGTTTGGGGCCGTGGGCATGATTCGATCAGTGCTCTCCTTTCCTCTGAGACTGGGTCTCCGTGGAGCATCCAGAGGGAGCACACGAGGTCGCTCCGTTCATTGTTCAGAAGGAGAAGGCGTGCCTTTGGCCTTGGGGTCAGTTTCTTTATAGAGACAAAACAGGCCTCATTTGAAAAAAGATGCTTAGTTGAACGTGTAGTTGAACGTGAGAAAGCGTCAGGGAAGAAACAATGTTCCCCGAGCTCTTAGAGCCCAGAAGTGAGTCCCGTGGCTGTGCGTTTCTCCAAACGCCTCACATTCCGCTTTGCCCTTGAGCGACTGCGTGCGGGCGGGACGCAGGGCCATCTCGGGGTCACACAGCGCCGCCCCCCGCGCCCCTGAGAGGCGGTAGCTCCCCCAGAAAAGGGATCAGGGCAGCTGTGCTCACAGATGCTGAAGGGATCGCGTGCTGCTTATTTTAGGCACCGCGACTCTCTGCGGGTCCCAAGAGGCAGAGCTGCTAAGAGGAAGCCCGGCCACGTGGCCGCCAGTCCCCACCAGGCCCCCCGACCCACGGTCCCCACCAGGCCCCCCGACCCACAGTCCCCACCAGGCCCCCCGACCCACAGCCCCACTGCTAGCTTGGCTTAAAGCAAAGAACGTCTCCTCCCAGCCCCCCCGCAAGCCGCCTTTGTGATACCTCAGCCTCGAAGCAATATTTTCTGAGAAGAATGTAAGTTTGTCCGCGTGCCCGTGTGGGGCCGCCCTCCAGACGGGCCTCCACAGGGGTGGCCGCGCCCGCAGTCTCTTGCAGGGTGTCTGTCCCTCGTTTTCAGCTTGTTTTCCAGTTTTATACGGTCCTTTCCTTTTACGCATTCTGTCCCGAGGCCTCGCCTCCCGCGTTAGGTTTTAAATGCTCAGGACCTGGCCGGGTGGGTCCTCGGCAGCCCCAGGAGCTGGCCGAGGTCTCCACTGTTGTCCCTGGTGCCGGCTCCAGGACGGGACTTTGTGACGCAGCCACAGGCGCGTTCTCCAAACTGAAATAACACAGGCCCGCTTGCCCGGCTGCGTTAAAGGAAAATCGTTTTCCTCCCGCGTTGAGCGAGGCCACCGCCTGTCCCGCAGAGTCCTCAGGGGCCCCAGGCCGTGTGGGGCCGTCTCTGCCAAGGCGCTCGGCAACCCCGGCTCGGCCCTGCGGCCACTTGGAGGGACGCTCCACGACCTGCCTCTCCACCGTGTCCTAGGAGGTCCGCACAGAGGCACCAGGGCCCCAGGAAGAAAATAGGGGTGCTGCCTGCGCCCGCTCCCCCCAGGAGGGGGGACACAGGACAGCTAAACGGAGGTCGGACGTCCGCAGGATCACTTCTGCGAGCCTGACGGACCCCACGGTGCCTCCGCCACATAAGAGCGAGTGTCCGTGCCGGCTGCTTGCGGGAGGCCCGGTTCCCATCTAGAAAACAACCCCTGCCTCCACCCCCAGACACACGCCTGGTCCCCGGGACGCTGGAACGCAGCCAACTATTGGTGGGAGGCCCTCCTGCCGGTCACTCCCAATCGGGGCTTCCTCTGAAGCTTTGCCCGCGGCCCGGGGCTGAGGCCGCACTGCATTGCTACACAGGATTGGGAGGAAATTCTTTGCGTTAGTGACGCTTGGGGACCCCGTCTCTTTCAGTTCTCCTAACCGCTGGTTTTGGCCGTGAGGATTCAGCCAAGAGTGAACGGAGCAGTGACTTCATTTCTGGGCATGTCTGTCCCCGTTCCTGGCACCTGCTGGCATCTGGGTGCACTGGGGAACGTGAGGAGCAGGCCCCGGGGGCCGGCGGGGGGGGAGCTGCATCCGCCGCTCCCTCCACAGGTTCTGGTCTCATCCCAGGCGGGCCGGCGAGTCTCCAGGTGGCTCTCTCCTCTTTGCTCCAACCCAGATATTTTAGGACTCAGATGATAATTGGAAGAATTCTGGCTTATTCTCTTTGGGAATCTCTTCTGGAATAGTTTGCTCATTTGATCCATCTGAATATTTATTGGTGGTTTACTCCGCGTCAGAAACAGTAGAAAGTGCTGGGGAGGCCAGGCCCGGGAGGGATGTGGCCGTGTAGACAGGCCACGTGCCCTGGGTTGCTGTTACATCGTCTGGCACGTTGCACAATGTTTTCCTTAGCTGCAGTGGCAGGGCTGTTCCTCTGAGCTGTCTCCCAGAGTCCCGAGGCGCCCAGTGACCTGTCGCCCCGAGTGCTGAGCCAGCTGGCCGCACTGCAAGAGGGCCTTGACTCGGGTGGGTTTTCCCCGCACAAAGTTAACCGGCGTGAAGGATGTCAACCTGTGCCTGCTGCCTCTTAAGCTCATCACGTCTAACTTTCTGTGTTAACTGACCCAGATTCCTCCTCCTCTCCTTTTTTAATCCACAAATATGGGATTTAAAATCAAGCATTTTAAATTTGGCCCTTCCCTGCTTCCCTCCCAGCTCCCTGCCCGGAAGGCTTTCTGGATACCCGGATACTTAATTTACGCGGCTCAGTCTGTATTTCAGGATGGGGTGAAGGAGGAATGAGACAAAGGTGGGACCCAGACTCTCGCCCGGATCAGCCCCGCAAACCCCGTGCCCGCAGCACGGCCCGCATGATGAGGGATTAAACCAGTACAGAGGCTTGTTACCTTCCCTGTAAAGTGACTTGGGGGGGGCGGGTGTTGGGGGTGTGTGCACGCGTGAGCGTGTTTGTACAGTGGCTGTCTGAAGTATCTTTTCACCGTATGTTTCATCATCAGTGCTTGAAAAGCGGTGGTTGCCCACACAGTGGAGACTCGGCTCCCTGGGCCCGCGGCGGGCGTCCGTCTGCGGGAAACCCTCCCGGGAGGGACCCAGATGCCCCGGCAGGTGGCAGGTGGCAGACGGCCCGCGGTCCCGTCCGCTCCCGTCCTCAGAAAGACGAGAGGCCCACCTCGCTGGGCCTGCCTGCGTTTTCGTTTCAAATGGGATACAGTATTTTTTTAATAAGGAGCCATACTTTTTTTTTTAAAAGTTTGAGATCTGAATGTGATTTCTAATTGTATCAGACGTTAATGTTTTAAAGCTATAACAAAGTTGCAAATTTCTACTTTTTGTTTTCCATTTATTTTAACTGTCCTTTTATCTATTAAATGGTTGTATGTGGATGGGGAAGTTCTGTTTCTCCTCTTAGCATTTGTTTCTATAACCAGAAATAAAATTATATATTACAGAAGTGACCCGGGGCTCTGTGTGGTCCTTGTGAGTGACTGCTGAGGGACAGACGGGTGGACACCCAGCCACTGTCTGCTCCCTGGCGCGGGGGGGGGGGGGGGGGGGGGGGGGGGGGGGGGCGCCTGGCCCCAGGGGGCCGTTCCTGGGGCAGGTGTGTTTTCTCCCACTGTGCCCGGTAGCCCTTTCCCGGGAAGAAGCCAACGGACAGGTGCCTGTGATTTCCTGGCCTGGCCTGGGCCCCGGGGAGTTCCCTGAGTGTGCGTGTTTGCAGCTCCAGGGACGGGAGGACAAGCCACATCTGCCCCTGGACGGAGAGGGACCGGCGGAGCCTCTACCGGCTCCCAGGCACCGACGGCGAAGCTGGGGAAGCCCACCGACGCCCGTAGCCGCCTCGCGGGTGGGCCCTCGCACCCACCAGGGGCGGAGCCTGGACAGACTTGGGTTCACAGTTCAGCGGGGGGGGGGGGGGGCTTCCACCTCCAAGAAGCCCTGTTTCTTCATCTGCAAACTGGGGCCCCTGCCTCACAGTGTTCTGTGCATTAAAGGCCATCGTGCACGTCAGCTGCGGTGAGAGCCCCCCCTTTGCAGAGCCCGGCCGGGTTTACGATTTCAGCCGTCGTAAGAAGGGTGCCAGTCCTGACTTGGGATTTCATAGAAACGTGCATTTGTCACAGACGCATCTTTGGTCAAGGTTCTCCAGCATTTGTGCACGTGACCCCGTCCCCTCGCCGAGCCAAACAACTGGCCTCTCTCGGGTTTTGCGGTTGCCTGCGGTTGTAACTGAAGCTTGAACCCTGCTTTCCTTCACCTCACCCCACCGCCACCGCAAGATGCTAACTGTAAGCCTGAGCTCAACCTTAACAGAGTCGGGACATTTCAGGATTTTAGCCGAATAACGAGCAAGAGTGAGAATAAGCTCTGTGAGCTGCGCTGGCTAGTTAGCGTCCTTCTGAAACGTGTAGCTTTTTAAGCCTCGGTTTGTTTTTCTTTAAGTTGTTTTTTTTTTTTATTTTTTTTTTAACGTTTATTTATTTGTGAGACAGAGGGAGACAGAGCATGAACAGGGGAGGGTCAGAGAAAGAGGGAGACACAGAATCGGAAATAGGCTCCAGGCTCTGAGCTGTCAGCACAGAGCCCGACGCGGGGCTCGAACTCACGGACCGTGAGATCGTGACCTGAGCCGAAGTCGGACGCTTAACCGACTGAGCCACCCAGGCGCCCCTCTTTAAGTTTTTTAAAAGTGATTTATTTGGGGAAAGAGAAGGGGAGAGGGGGAGAGAGAGAAAATCCTAAGCAGGCACTGCACGGTCCGTGCAGAGCCCCATGTGGGGCTCGAACTCCCAAACCGTGAGATCGTGACCTGAATCAAAATCAACAGTCGGACGCTTAACCGACTGATCCACCCAGGCGCCCCAAGTTTCAGTTTTGATCAAGACGACCATTTCTCACTAGTAAGACCTTAAGATGCCAGTTTACACAAATGGAAACGTTGTTGTAAGAAGCAGTCAAATATCACCCTTGGGAAGGTGCCTAGGGTGTGTGTGCGCAGAGAGGGAGGGAATGGCCCCGGCACACAGCCAAGCTCTCGGTGCAGGCAAAGCCGCTTCGTGAAGCGGGGTGCGTGCCAAAGCCAGCGGGCGCACCCCCCGCAAACGACAGACTGCGTCCCGGCTGCGTGCACAACTGCCAGAATCCGGAAACCAACCGAGTCATTCTTCGCCGACAGTAGAATGGCGAGCGGCGACCCGCCCTGCAGTCACACGCCGAACACAACACGGCTCGAGACCGCCACACGGACGCCTCTCGGGGCGTCGGGCCGAGCCACGGCGAAGGCTAAACGCCGTCGGCTGGCACGTGTAGGAAGCGTGAGCAGGCAGCACTAAGGCACAGTGACAAAAGCGAGGCACCGCGAGCCAGTGGGGCGGTGGCCGTGCGGCCTCACATTGGTGTGCGGGGTCCGCTCGTGAGAGCCGCCTGCTACACCTCCGGGAATTTTGTGAGCCAGTTGCTAAAGCCATCAGTAAAAATTTTAATTCTCTAAATTACATTGGAAACAAAGGTAGTGAGTACTCGACTCATCACTCGCTGCTACCTGTCCCTGTGTTCCTGGGCCACCCCCACCCATGGCGTCCGTAACTGGCTCCCTGGGCTGCCCAGTGACGTCGCGTTGGCAGCTTGGAATTCTGCCATTTGGGGAGTATTTACACCACGGAAATTATCAAACGCTACGAGCCAGCCCTGTGCCCCCCAACGAGCTAGCTGAACGTTTACTTCCGTACCACTGAATAATAGAAATGAGAGAGCTCGTTGAGTTCACTCAGAATTGGTGTTCCTCATATGTTTTACCTCAATAAACATTTTCTTAAGCTATGAAATTGTACTTGAACTCCTTTATAGGTCTCCAGTTTTGTAGGTCTAAATGCCGTTAACCTTTGAATTTTAAATTTTTTTCACGTTTATTCATGTTTTGAGAGACAAGAGACAGTGCGAGCAGGGGAGAGGTAGAGAGAGAGGGAGACAGAATCGGAAGCGGGCTCCAGGCTCCGAGCTGTCACCACAGAGCCCGACGTGGGGACTCGAACCATGGACCACGAGATCATGACCCCAGCCGAAGTCAGACATTTAACTGCCCGAGCCGCCCAGGCTCCCCAATGCCATTAACCTTTGGGCCCGATGTCTATGCCGTGGCCCAATGAGCCAGTAAACTCGCACCAAAACCACGGGTCATTAGTGAGCTATCCGCTGGTATTTTCACACCCAACTTCCTGTGCGTTCGTGATTCCAGGGCTGGGGCTCTGCAGATCCGGCCCCGCGGCGCCAGCCTCTCCCTTCAACACGGAACACGGGTGCTCCCGCAAGGCGGGAGGGTGCTTCCTGCTCCTGGCCGCTTCCTGCAGCAAACGCTCCAGCAACGGCAGGGCAGTGGATTGCAGTTAGATTTTGCAGCCCGGCCCGGACCAGCGGCCCGCAGGTGCCTCCTCCCCTCCAGGCTCCACCCCCCCCCCCCCCCCACCTGCTGCCCATTCCCCACTCCCGGCAGCAGCTGCGACTCCCCGTGCCTACGGGGTCGAACAGAACAGCCAGGTGCTTCTCGCCTGACTGGCCCCGACCCGTGCCAGCTGGGCCGAGTCCGTGCCTGCCCCGCGCGCAGGCTCAGCGGCTCTCAGGACTTGACCTCCACGGCCCCGCCTTCTCCCAGACGCTACTTCTCTGGCCCTTCCTCTGCAGGCAGCGCACAGTGTGGCTGCCCCGGGGATCCCCCGCTGGTTCCGAGCGCCTCTCCGCTGACAGGTGTGTGACCTTGGGCGCCTTCCCCAGTTTCAGCTTCAGTCCACCCATGCTTCAAATGGTGGTAATAAAACCACTCAAGCTGTCCCCCGGTTCGAGGAGATCATTGACCTGCGGTGCTGCGCATGTGGCAGGCCTCCCGTAAAGACCTCCCAGGACAGACTCCCTTCGCCAGCTCCCTTCCTCGTCACTCTGTGGCCCCGTCTCCAGGTCCCCGGCACCAGCTGCCCTCAGCACCTCCTGGGTGCCGGCGCGGCATCTCAGACCGCCACGTCCGGGATTCTGGCAGGTGAGTGCCTGGCTGGTCCTCCCTCCACCCTCTCTCCGGCATCAGGTGTGTCCTTACTGCTCATCCCTCAGAGGCCCCCCCTGTCCCACCACCCTGCCCAGACGCCCAGACACCCGACTTCCCACAGCGCCCTGCTTTCACTCAGCTTTTTCTTCCCTCCATAGCACTTACCACTGCTAGGCAGCTGTGCATTTGCATAGTCGATCATTGCCCACCTGCTGACTGTAAGCTCCCCGGGCCCCCCCCCACCCCGTTCCCTTGTTCTCCAGAACCTGAAACACTAGCACAGTGAAGGGACTCAGTCATTGCTCGCTCGTTGAATGAATGACTCCCCAAACTCCTCCTCTTCTGCCCCAATCCCAAGGGAATGGCACCTCCCGGAAAGCCAGAATCCTGCTGTTGCCGTGATTTTTCCCTGTTCGCCCTCCTGTCCCCAAATCCGTCCCCAGGTCCTACAAATACTCCCCGTGAACGGTTGCTGAAACTGCCTACTTGCCATCCTGGTGGCCTTTGCCACACTCGGGCGACCTCCCTGTCTCCTGGGCCACCCCATCCACTCTCTATCCTGCTGCCCCTATCCTGCTGCCCGACATCAGTCCCCCCGCAGGTGCAGCAAGCCCCAGGAGGTAGGCCTGCCCCTCCCCACCCCTAGGCCCGAGGGCCTCTGGGATCACGCTGGGCTCCAGTCCCTCTGGAAACCCTTTCCGCCAGCACCCTGCCTGCCCAGCCCAGCATTCCCCACCCACCATGGTCACCGCCCGGGGCATCGCCCTGAGCCTCCACCCAGTCTGCAGATGGGAATACTGTGGCCACACCTCCCCCAGAACTACTCCTCTCTAGGCCTGCTGCCCGCAGCCCGGGGTTGTGGTGGGCATCGAGTAAGACTTTCTAAAGCACCACGAGAGCCTAGACCGGTGCCACACAGAGGGGAGCCTCAGAAGAAAACACTGCTGAGGCGTTCGTTCGGCTGTTCCCTGCAAACTGCCACACGCCGCAGTTTCACGTTTCGGGTCCTAGTGAGCAGCGGACCCGCACAAGCCGGTGTAGTCTGTGGTCAGGTAACCACCTACAAGTGGGACAATGGCGCTGCGGCCGGAGGCAGGCCGCCTCCTAACGCCACCGGGCACCCGGAATCCATCGGGGAGGACCTGGGGCCTTGAGGTGCTGAAGTCACGGGGTGCTGGGGGTTGCGGGGTCGCGGGAAGGGGCGAGGTTCGGGGGTCTCGGGGCCCCAGGTCTCAAGGTTCCGGGGTCCGCAGCCCACTAAGGCAACCAGGAACCCACCTGGGCCCGTGGCGCGAGCGCTGACGGCCCCGCCCCCTCGGACTTGCTCCACCAAAGCCCATTGGTCGGCGGCCTGTCCGCCCCGCCCACGTGACGCGACACGTGACGCGACCCGGAAGTGGCGGGCCGCGGGCCGGGCTGCGGGCGGGGCTCCCGGAGTCGCCGGTGTTGGCGGCGGCGGCGACATGTTCACGGCGGGGGCCGAGAGTCTGCTCCACCAGGCCAGGTGCCCCGACCTTTCCCTGGGGGCTCTTGGCGGGGGGGGGGGGGGGGGGGGGGGGGGGGGGGGGGGGGTTGTCTCAAGCGACCCGTGCGTGGCGACTCCAAGCAGCCCTCCTGGACCCGCTCTAGCGACCAGGGGGACGGGGAGGCCACGCCGTCCAAGTCTGGGGTTGGGGGCCCGGGATGGGGCCCCGCGGACTGGCGAAGGCTTGTGGGTGAGAGCCACCCCCGCCCCACGCCCAGCAGGAAGTGGGACAGCCAGAAGCTCCCACATGCTTTGGGGTCAGGAGCACAGAGCCATCCAGAGGCTGGAGAGCCTGGTGGGACTGAGCCACAGCAGCGAGCACAGCGCCAGGCTCAGGAGTTTGATACCATCCGAGGGGTGGGGGAGCCAAGGGAGGATTTTGCGATTTAGAAAGACGCCTTCCTGAGGAGGGGTTAGATAAGTGGAGAAATTACCCACCTGCTTCTGGCCCGCAGCTGGCCCTGGATCGCCACTAACTCATCGGTAGCCCTTTGCCCATCAACTAACCAGTCATGAGACAAAGCAGAAAGGGGGCCAGGGCTAAAACGCCACCGTCATCAGATGGTGTAAGACTTGAAGCTACTTGCATCCAAAAAAATGCCCGTGGTCAACTTTTTTTAAAAACCCCCAAACTCGATCTGGCGCTGGACCGATTGGTGGGAAGGATTAGGATCGCTGAAGCCGCTGTAATTTAGTGAAGTGAGATCTTGAATGTATATTAGGTTCTAAAGGCTGTGAACGGGGCAAAAATATGTGGCCAAAATCACCCTGCTGGGAAAGTGCCTCATCGATTTGTGGCCCCGTCTGTCTCCATCACTGTTGGGCAGATAATTCCAATATTCAAGTTCCAATGTTAGGGTTCTTGTTCACTTGAATTTAGGGGTTGTAGGAAGTGAAAATAGGTATCTTTAAACACCAGCCTCTCTCTCAAGATGCAACATGGTCACGCCCACGTTCTTGCGAGATGACACTAAGAGCAGACACCCACTCAGAACTTCAGTGGGTTTACTTCTCCCAACTCCCCTCTGCTCCTGGTCATAAATTTCGTGGATAGAAAGGCAGGATGACTAGCCCTCACCATCTTAATATTTCTCTCGCGCTGACTTGGACAGGTGAGTGTGGGTGGTTTGAAGGTAGAATGTGGTTCGATATCCAAAAGTGAAATACACGTGTGATGCAATTCCTCTCTCTCAGCGTTTGAGGAAAGCTAGTCCCTATCAGGTGTCACTGGTTTTCACTCTGGCTCTAATGAAGCCTGTGATTTGGGGGGAGCACTTTAAAATAAGTTGCTGATGTCCGGGAGTTAGGATTTGCAGTGAGTTTTTGTTTCTGAATTCTTCAGAGCTGGAAAGCAAGGGTGGAAAAAGCGGCCAGGAGCATCGCTTGTGAGCTGAAGACTGAGTGAAGGACAGGGGCTCTGAGAACGGGTGTGCAGAGTGCAGCAAGTCAGGGGGCAGTTCCAGAAGCTGCAGCCAACTGGAGGCTCTGCATGAGGAGATAACCAGCAAGGGATAAAGTCAGGGGTATTTCAGGCAGAAGGTCCATGCTGGGGGGGGGGGGGGGGGGGCGGCGGGGGCAAGAGCAGGGGAACAGAACTGCGGGATTCTTAGACCAACTAAGGAAGGCCAGGGACCCTCTACTCATTGTTAGGGTCGGTAGGAGCTTGGCTCTGATGGCCTTGGGGAGCCACTGAGGGGTTGGAGCAGACTGGGTTTTAGAAAGCATCCTGCAACATGGGGAACATGCTGGAAAGGATTCATTTGGGAGGAGGAGCCTCCCATATTATTTTGAGACGGTCTGGTAGCTTCAGTCCCATTAACCCGGTTAGAAACGACCTGGCCCGGCCTCTTGTCTTTCTGTGTCCTCCCCCCACAGCGCCGGTTACGTGGTAAGCCACCGAATCCGACTCTGGCTACGTCAAAGGGAAACAAAAATGAAAATGGGCTGGGAGGTGAGAGGGAGACCTGAAGTGGTGGCAGATTCATTGAGATTTATCCGCCAGCCTCCAAGTAAGAACAGGAAAGACGAGATGCTACCCCAGGACCCCAGCTCCCGATGTCTGCTTAACCTTCTCATCAGCCCGAGTCTGGAGATGCCCCATCTGTAGTGGTTCAAATTTCCAGACTCTCCTGAGTTCGAGCATCTCATGGGTCCAGCGGGGATTTGGTGGCCTTTAGTCGTGGCTCGGGGAAAGATGGGGGCCCTTCTCCGAGACCCCCCCACCACCACCACCCCGGAGATCCGTAGGACCGTGTCTCCTTGGCATGTTATCTTCTCTTAGCTTCTGGACTGAAACAGAACTTAAAACCGGCTTTCCATTTTGAGACTTTGTTCAATGTCTTACCAGTTGTCAACGCTCAACAGATACTATTTTTAACCAGGCAGATTAAACACTGGAATAAGAAGCTGTATGTGGTAGGCATACCTTACATGTCACTGCACTTGTCCTTTAATACATGAGATTCTGCTCTTGTCCCACAAGCTCAAGGCTCGTTGAGCGGATCTTTTGAAAAGCAACTCACTTCAAGCTCAACCTCCCTTAATATGGACTCCTAAAACCACTCGGTTTTAGTTCTTCCGCTCCTGGGACAACCAAATCCGAATGCGTGTGGTCTCTATCGGGGCTTGCTGTCGGGAGTGGTGGTCTCCCCCCGGCCCTGCCCGCCAGGGGAGGGGGGAGGGGACCCGGTGATGGCTGGGCCCCAGGGAGGGAGGGAGGAACCAGGCCGGGTAATCAGGTGGGTCCCCACGAGAGGCAGAGGTGCCACGGGATGGTGGAATCGCTCTCTCGCCCACACCCGGCCTACCCTGCTCGATGGGCATTTCCTCCCGTGCGAGAGCTGCTCTGTCCATGGCTCAGGGCAGCACATCAGGTGGCTGGCCTCGCTCTCTGCTCAGGGACATCCGGGACGAGGAGCTGAAGAAGTTCTGTTCCCGGGTCGTTAACCTGCTGCAGAAGGAGGAGCTGGGGCCCGACGCCGTGGACGCCCTGCAGAGGCTCTTCCTCATCGTGTCAGCCACAAAATACAAGAGGAAGTGAGTGTGATGGTCTCTGGGGTGCTGCGGGCCCCGGGCCAGGCACCCAACACGAGAGGCCGCAGGCGGATACCCGTCAGCCCTTGGATCCAGAACGTTCTCTCTGCCTGCCGGACGGTCCGGGGCGGTGGCCCCGGGGGGGCTCCTGTTGGGACACGGCCCCTGCTCACACGGCCTTGCCCCCGCCCCCAGGCTGGAGGACACCTGCGTGCACCTGCTGCAGACCACCCTGTGCTCGCCCAAGTGCCCCGAGCAGCTCCAGCTCCTGTGCGCTTCCATCCTGAGAGAGATGTCGCCCCGCGACGACCTGAGCCTGTCCTGTGACCACGTCCAGAGTGCCCGGCAGCTGAGTCTGGTGGCCTCTGTGCTCTTGGCCCAGGTAACATGGCCGTCCCTGCTTAAGTGGGCCTCCCTGCCCTAGGTCACCCTGGGGTGCCAGCGCACGGCCCCTGTGCGGGCGCCGACCTGCGGCACAGGCGGGCTCGGCTTGGCCTCCCCTCCATTCGGCCGTGTTTCCGGCTGTCGCTCGTGTACCAGTCCTCCGACACCTGTGTGCTTGTAGAAGCGACAGAAACACCTACCTCTCCCCACCCCCCCCCCGCCTCCCCCTGCCTTTCCCCCCCCGCCTCCTCCTGCCTACCCCCCCCGCCACCTCCTGCTTCCCCCACCGCTGCCTCCCAACCCCCCACCTACCGCCTCCCCCTGCCTCTCCCCACCGCCTCCTCCTGCCTACCCCCCGCCACCTCCTGCTTCCCCCCACCGCTGCCTCCCAACCCCCACCTACCGCCTCCTCTTGCCTCCCCCTCCTGTCTCCCCCCCCCACCTAACGCCTCCCCCTGCCTCTCCCCATCGCCTCCTCCTGCCTCCCCCTCCTACCTCCCCCTCCGCCACCTCCTGCTTCCCCCACCGCTGCCTCCCCACCCCCCCACCTGCCGCCTCCTCTTGCCTCCCCCTCCTGTCTCCCCACCCACCCACCTACCTAACGCCTCCCCCTGCCTCTCCCCATCGCCTCCTCCTGCCTCCCCCTCCTACCTCCCCCCTCCGCCACCTCCTGCTTCCCCCCACCGCTGCCTCCCAACCCCCCACCTACCGCCTCCTCTTGCCTCCCTCTCCTGTCTCCCCCCCCACCTAACGCCTCCCCTGCCTCTCCCCATCGCCTCCTCCTGCCTCCCCCTCCTACCTCCCCCCTCCACCACCTCCTGCTTCTCCCCACCGCTGCCTCCCCACCCCCCCACCTACCGCCTTCTCTTGCCTCCCTGCCCCCACTCCTATCTACCCCCATCTCCTCCTGTCTCCTCTCGTCTCTGGGGAAGCATCAGGGCTCTATGAAGGCCAATCCAGGCCCCAGTCCTGGACACGGGTAAAAGGTGACCTCACTGAAAGAATGATGCTAGCAGAGCAGCAGCCTTCAGAACTGGACGGTCCTTTTCCAGAAGTTGTCAGACCAAAATGACTTGTCGCTCTCACGCCGACGTAAGTCACTGCTTTCCGGTCCACCTGTGTTCTGTTTGAAGGGTGACCCGAAGGGGGAGGTCAGGAGCGTGGGCCAGCGCGTCTTCAAGATCCTCGAGAGCCGGCAGCCCGAGGGGCCCAGTCCCAGGCACCTGCTTCCCGTCGTGTCCAAGATCACCCACCTCGCCCCGCACACCCTCCACGAAGGTATTCGTCCTCCCTGAGAGGCCCATACGGGTGGCACAGAGGGAGGCGGTCCGGGGCACAGCACCCTGTCGGGAGCAGCTGCTTGTTTTCTAGAAAGACCTACGAGTGCCCTTGCAGCCCGCATCTGTGGATTTACGTATTTCCCACCTGTTATCCCCGCTCCCCCCCCTCCCCGACCCATAGACCAGACCAACCAGCTCAGCAAGCGGCTGGTGGACTGGCTCCGCTACGCCAGCGTCCAGCAAGGGGTGGCGCACACTTCCGGAGGCTTCTTCTCCACACCCAGAGCCCGGCAGGTGAGCCTGGAGACTCCCACCCTTCCTGTCCCTGGGCGGCCCCGGGCCACGTTGGCCGGCCTTGCCCGCAGGGTCCCTTCAGCTCCTCCCGTCTTTCTACCCGCCTTGGTTCCAGAATGATCCCTCTGTGTCTCCACTTGGGTGAGGGAGTTTTGGGTCTCGCAGGGTCACGGCCCCCCAGCCCGGGACGTCGTGTGCCAAACGCGCTGGCGAGCATCGCTTACCTGCCGGGGCCGCGTCCGCTCGGGCGCTAGCGTTTATGCATCTCCCGGGGGCCGCCCCCGCTTCTCGAGTGTGGACGGCCACACCCGGTGTGAAGGCGGGGCTCCCTCCCGCTCCCGCGTGGTCTCCGCCCTCCCCGGCCCGGGTCCCCACAGCGCTGCCCATCCTTCCTTGCCTCCCGCAGCCCGGCCCGGTCACCGAGGTGGATGGGGCGGTGGCCACGGATTTCTTCACGGTGCTGTCCACGGGCCAGCACTTCACAGAGGACCAGTGGCTGAACGTGCAGGCCTTCTCCATGCTGCGGGCCTGGCTGCTGCACAGCGACCCCGAGGGCCCCAGCGCCCCGGACGCAGGTGGGACGTGGTGGGGGAGCCACGGGAAGGGGGGCCCGGGGGAGGCTCCAGGCGACGCCGGCAGCCCCGGCCGAGCCTCAGCGGCACCGAGAGGCCCTGCCCGGTCTGGGGCGGGATCCGGAGTGATCTCGGAGGGCGGACGTCATCAGGGTGTCCGGAGAGAGCTCCCCCGAGCCCCTTCTCCTCCGCGGTCTGACCGGCGGTGTAGACCGGCGGGACTCGCGGGCGGGGCACACCTCGGCTCCACGGGGGCGTGTGCTGAGGGTGAGACCGGCCCCGGTGACTTTCACGCCCCCGGACGGGCTGGCCTGGGCGCCCTTCGAGTGCCTCGTTGTCTTCTCCAGACGACAGGTCGGAGCTGGAGGGCTCGACGCTGTCCGTGCTGTCGGCCGGCTCCACCGCCGGCCGCCTGCTGCCCCCGCGGGAGCGGCTGCGGGAGAAAGCCTTCGAGTACTGCCAGCGCCTGGCGGAGCAGAGCACGCGGCGTGAGTCCCGGGGCCACGTCCCAGGCTGCTCGTGGGGCCCGTGGGGCAGCCTCTCTTTCCCGGGGGGGGGGCTTTGTGTTCCGGACGTAGACCCCGGGGAGCCGGGCAAGGGACAGAAGCTGTCCCCGGCCCTCCCGGGCATCTGTCCCAATGTCTCGTCCACCCCGGGGGGCCGCTCTCTGCTCCCGGATGGCTCCCCGCCCTCTCCTCGAGCCTCCAGAACAGTGCGCCCCTCGTTCACTGTTGTGACGCTGACAGAGACCAGGGGACCGTCTTCCTTCTGCAGGAGCCCTGAGGAAGGGGGACTCAGACCTGCAGAAAGCTGTAAGTGCGGGGTGGGCAGGGCACGCCGGCCTCCCCGGCTCCACCCAAGCCCACCCCGCGTCCCCGTGTCCCCGCGTCCCCGTGTCCCCGTGTCCCCGCAGTGCCTGGTGGAGGCCGTGCTGGTGCTGGACGTGCTCTGCAGGCAGGACCCCTCCTTCCTGTACCGCACCCTGTCCTGCCTGAAGGCCCTGCACGCGCGCCTCTGCGGGGACCCGGCGCGGGTGCGGACGCTGCTGCCCGTCGCGCAGTTCTTCCTGAACCACGGTGAGCCTCCGCCTTGAGCCTGGGGGCTCAAGGAGAACCTTCCGGTTCCCGGCCCGGGACAGCCTGTCTCTTCTCGCGCTCTGAGGGACTGTGAGCAGCAGGTAGTGTCGTTTTTCGGCGGGTCGATGTAGCGAATGAAAAGGTAGCGACTTCACGCTGACCTCGGAACTCCTGGCCGTGAGGGTTCACCGGAGTTTCGTGGGAGGGGCCGTGGAACCCAGTACCTTCCAAAGAACGTTCCGCATCACGTCCCTCAGAGGGATCGGTCTGTAACCAGAAACTCTCGGGAAGAGCTGAACGTAGTTCAGCCGGTTTTTCTCGTGCGGGGTGCACACCCCAGAGCCCCTGGTGTCCCGGAGACACGTGTGGCCTCGGAGGCCTGGCCCGTGACCCCGAGGGACCCCAGCCAGCGGCAGAGGTGGGGACGCACCTGCCGGGGCCCCGGCCCTGACCTTGCTGGCGCCTTTCAGGGGAGGCGGCCGCGGTGGACTCGGAAGCCATCCTCCGGCACCTGCTCACCAGGACCCCCTCCGAGTTCTTCCACAGCCCCATGCTGGCCTTCGAGCTCACGTGCTTCTGCAGAGACAACCTTCCCCTGTTTGGCAGGAACCTGGACATTCTCAAACGGAGCTTCCCCAACCTCTTCAAGGCACGTGTCGTCGTCCTCGGCCAGAGCCGGGGGCTGGGGGCCGGGGGGGGGGTACAGGGCGGAAGGTGAACCGTGGGGCGGCCTGGGGGTCCGTGCGTCACACGGAAACAGCACCTACGCCGGTGGGGAGAGCCCTGTGCTGACCCCCTTCAGAGGAACAGGGGGCCTGACAGCGGTTTATTCTCACGGGTTTGTCCAGATGGTCACATCCGGTCAGCCCTTCATCCAGGAGCCTTGCCTGCTGTGCCCAGCCCTTTGGTGCTGTTGACTTCCGATGTCTTTTGTGACTGGTCACGGTCACTGCGTGGCCTTTGCAAATTCAGCTAGAGACACTGTCCTTTGATTAGAGGGGGAAAAAAATCCACGGCAGGTGGAAAGAGATGACGTTGATTGTCAGGAGAAAGCGAATGCAGAATCGGAGCAGGGACAGAGGGCAAACAGGCCGGGGTGTCTCAGGCTCCAGGATCACAGGAGGGACCCTCCCCCGGCCGATGGGCAACCCGGGACCCAGGCGTCCTCCCTCTGCGGCGGCCCGTGGGCTCCCAGACGACGGCCCCGCTGCTGGGCTGTGCACCCCACACGGGCCCCCCCTTTCCCATCGAGCCGCCTCGCTTGTCACTGCAGCTCCTGGCCTGGAACAGCCCGCCGCTCACGGCCGAGTTTGTGGCTCTGCTGCCGTCGCTGGTGGACGCGGACACAGCCGTGGAGGTGCTTCATGCGCTGCTGGACCTGCCCTGTCTGACTGCGGCCTTGGACCTTCAGCTCAGGTGAGCCCCGGGGGCGTGCCTCGGCCCCTCCCTGCCCCTGCTGCTCTGCCCGATGACAGCGCCTCCCTCTGGCTCTTTGCCTCCCGTCGGCGCCATCCCGGGGCCCTGGAGCCCCCAGCCCGTTTCTCGCAGGTGGAGCCTCGCCCTGCAGACACCGCGCCCCGGGCCTGCTCCCGTCACCCTGAGGCCCGCTGGCTCGGGTGCCGTGATATCCCGGGGACGTCTGCTCTGTCTTTGCACGAGCTAAGCCCGGCCTCAGGCACCTGCTTGTTCACAGGTTGTCGCCAGCCACATCCGAGAGGCCGCTGTGGGACCCCTCCCTCAAGATCCCCAGCTGCCTGGAGGCCTCCCGGGACCCCCAGTTCCAGGGTCTTCTCCAGCACCTGTTGCGTGCCACGGCCAGCGGGACCACGGAGAGGTGGGAAGCCTCTGGGGTGCGGCACCGAGGCCTTGGGACCTGCTGTGTGTGGCCAGAGCCTGCTCCAGGGATGGGTGGGACCCTGCTTCTGCCCCTGGGCCTCGTGCCTCCCGACGCGAAGAGGCAGGCGCGGCCGACCCCCGCTGCCCCGCCACTGCTGCAGTGGCCACGTCATGGGTGCTCCCTGGACGTGGGCCTCGTGCTCGGCTCCCCGCCGGCTCCCTGGGTCAGTCTTCGTGACCCTGCGAGGTACGTGCTGTGGAGATTCCGTTGCACAGAAGGAGAAACTGAGGCGTAGCACGCCCCGGGAGGAGGAGCCTGGGGACCAGAACAGGGCATCCTGACTGCAGATCCCTCGCAGCTTGGCCCCACTCCGGCCCTCCCTGTGTTCCATCCTGATGACGGGGGCAGAGCTGCGGTAGACGACGCTCGTGGTGACACGTGCCCTGCTCCGAGGAGGCTGGTGTCACAGAACGTGGCCCGGGCCGTGGCGCTCTGACCGCCGTCTCTTCCCTCAGGCCCCGGCCCACCGTTCATGTGTTGAGGGCACGTGTGTGGGCTCTGGGGCGCGTGTGGCGGAGACTCAGTGGGCCACGCTGTGTCCTCCAGGTTGGGGCCCCTCCACCGGCTGCTGCAGCCCCTGGCCAGCTGCGCCCGTGTGGTCCAGTGCGCCCAGGCCGTGCCCACCTTGCTTGAGGCCTTCTTCTCAGCGGTGACCCGGGTGAGCCTCACACACCCGCGGCCCCGGGGCAGCCCGGAGGGAGGACGGGCTGCACATGCGCCCAGGGATGGCATCCTCGCAACGGACTCGTGCAGAGCCTGCCTCGGCCAGAGTCACGGGGAAGGGTGGGAGCCGCGGTGGGGCCGTCCTCCTCCCCAGAACGGGGGCCCTGGGACCTGCCCGGGACTGGCGCACACGGCTGGGACCGGAGCAGAGCGTGGCGTGAGGTGACGTCACCGGGACCGGGACTGAGTCGGTCTCCCTCCTGCCCCCCAGTTTGCCGACGGGGCCCTGACCAAACAGCTGGCGCTGCTGCTCCTGGAGAGAAGCGACTCCCTCTTTCAGGTGCCGCAGTACGAGGCCCATGTGCACAGGTGGGCCCGCACCCCGCGGCTTCAGTGTCCCCTCTCAGGTCCCATGTCCGGTCCCCGCTCCCCCTGTGGCTGACCTCCTTCCAGCTGCCACCTAGCGTCACCCCCAGGCCCAGCTACCAGGCCAGCGCTCCGTCCCTGTGTCCGCCCCTCGCCCCAGGTCTGTGATCCCCGTGCTGGCCCAGGTCCCTCTCCATGGAGCCCTCTGGGCTGCCCGTTCTCCATTCGGAGGGCCCGATGCACACGGGCCTGTGGCCAGGCCGCTCGCCAGCCCCGGCCTCCTCCCCGGGGGTGGAGGGGCTGCGGGTTCCTTTAGGGGCCAGAACTATCTGCACCCCGACCTGGTGCTCAGAGCCTTCCGTTTTGTCCGCTGGCTGTGGTTCTGGGTGAGGGGCCGCGGCCTGGGGCCTGGGGGCGGCCACGGCCCACCTGGGTCCTCCCCGGGCAGGGTGCTGAGCTCGCGGTTCCTGGCCCTGTGCGCGCTGCACCCGTCGCTGGTGGTGGAGCTGGCGAAGGAGCTGCTGGAGTTCGTGGGGAGCGTGAGCGGGATCCAGGGCCGAGGGGCCATGCTCGCCTCCGTGGTAAGGCCGGCCTCCCTGCCAGCACCCCCGCTCCCGAGGCGGGCGGCCCGCAGGGGGCTGAGGTCTGTCCCTACCCAGGTGTGGGCCATCGGCGAGTACCTGTCCGTGTCGTGGGACCGGCGGTGCACCGTGGAGCAGATCAACAGGTTCTTCGAGGCCCTGGAGGCCGTGCTGTTCGAGGTCACCCAGTCCCGCCCGTCGGCCGCCCTCCCCAGGTGTCCCCCGCAGGTCGTCACCGTGCTCATGACCACGCTGACCAAGCTGGCCTCCCGGAGCCAAGACCTGATCCCCAGGTATGGTCGCGGCCGGACAGGGAAACCCTCAGGCTTCCCGTGGGGAAGGGAATGGGCCCCGGATGCCTGCCCGGTCCCCGATGTCCGCTCCGCGGGGGGAAGGCTGCTGGCGTCGCCGCCTCGCTTCTCCAGCTCGAGCCCCACGAGCTGGGGGCCCCGTTCCACGTGCGGGGCACGCCTGCAGCGGACCCGGGTCCCTTCATCCTCAGGGTCTCTCTGTTCCTGTCGAAGATGAGGACCCCGGCCCAGAGCCCAGCCCCGAGCTCCACGAGCTGCGAGGAGGACGCGGGAGCCGTGCGCACGCGGGCCGCTGAGCTGCTGACCCTGCTGAAGATGCCCAGCGTGGCCCAGTTCGTGCTCACGCCCAGCACGGAGGTGTCCGAGCCCCGCTACCACCGCGACGCCAACACGGCCCTGCCCCTGGCCCTGCGCACCGTCAGCCGCCTGGTGGAGAAGGAGACCGGCCTCCTGCCGGGGTGAAAGGACGGTGACGAAGAGCCCGGCGTGAGGGCCGGGCCTCGGCTTCCGTGATCAGAGGGGACGTGAGGAGGCCCGGGTGGGTCTGGGTCCCTCAGTGCTTGCCAGGACCGTCACGTCCTCAGTCGGTGGCTCTTTGTGTCTCTCTCCAACCCTGGTGGGCTGTGTGGTAACACAGGTATGATTTGGGGCTGGATGGCATCTGCTTGGTCTGTTTCGGGCTGTTCCTGGTTTCGGGCAAGAAAAGGTACAGCAAAAATAAACCTCTTCCCGCAAGTATCTGTGTGCACAAGGCAGGGGCTGTGCGCTTTCTCCACCCAGGGGGGCAGGGCCAGAAGTGGGGGTGCACTGCTGGTCTGCGAGACCTGGCCCTGGGGACCCTCGTGCAGCTGCACCAGACACCGGAGGCCGTTCCTGCCTGCTCCGTCCCCACAGCGTCCCGGAGGTCCCAGAAAGAACCGCCCGAATACCGGCAGGGAGGAAGCAGGGTGACCCAGGAGTGCATCTGCCCCCAGAAGGGCCTCAGCTCCGCGTCCTTTCTCGCCCGCCTCCTGCTAGATGGGCCCTGGGGCCCCTGCCAGGTGGGCTGCAGGTGCTGTGACTTCAGGCCTACAGCCTCCTGCCGTTAAGAGGGGGCTCCGGCCGTGGTTCCCGGGGACCGCGCTCGGAGCCTTAGAGCAAGGCGGGAGAGACACGCTGGGTGTGGTGGGGCGAGAAACCGCCCCCAGCCTCGGCGCCTCCTGCCCCCGCGCCACTGAGGCCAGCTTTCCGCCTCGCACGCCAGCTCCCTAGGCTGCTCCCCAGCTCCACCCGGTGCGAGGGGGCCCCCGGGCCACCAGGTGGTGCTGCTGCTGCGCGAGTCTCCGGGCCAGCCCCGCCCCCGACTCCGGCCACGCCCCCAGGCCCGGCCCCGGCTCCGGCTCCGCCTTCACCACGCCCCCAGGCCCGGACCCTGCCGGTGAGCCGCTCGGGCACCTGTAGAAACGGCGGCCGCGGAGGTGGGTGGACGCGGGGGGGGGGGGGGGGGGGGGGGGGGTGTCCCGGACCCGGGACTGGCCGGGCAAGGGGTGCCCGCTTCTGCTCCGACAGTCGGCCTCAGGATGACTTCCGGCAGGCGACAGGTGACACGCCCTCGGAGCAGAGCGCTGGGTATCGGGGCGGGGCGCGCCAAGGGATACCCTGGTCCTCCCGGGATGGGGCAGACCCGGCTTTGCTGCTCCCCGCACCCCTCACCCCTCACCGACCCCGCGTGAGCCGCGAGCTCCAGGCCGGGGTCCGCGGACCTTTCCCCGTCCCGCGCCAACCCCACGTGGGCCTCGAGCTCCAGCCCGGAAGGCCAGGGTCGAGAATATATGTTTTAGAGAAAAGTATTATTTTTGCAAGGTGCCTGCGGTGCCATCGTCAGCGCGCAGCTCGTCCGCACACAGTGTGGGTCCCAAACCTGCGTACTAACTAGTTGGTGAGCGCAGACTTGGAGATGGGTTCCCTGCTGCACACAGAGCTCAGGCAACCCAGACACTGCTTTCGCGTGTTCTCGGCCGGGTGAACTGTTGCGGTGCCTAAGGGTCCGGAGACAAACTACCCGAGTACCGATCCCGGCTGGCTCTGCAGGGGCACGCTGACTCGGTGGCCTCGATTTCTCTTTGCCCTGGGTTTGGGGTCCATACCCGCACCCTTGCTGTGGCCTGATTGGGAGTGGGGGGTGGGCCGCGGGTGGCTCGTTGATTGCGGGCTTGGCGGTCCCACCCGCTTTGGCGGACAGACTGTGGGCAGGAGTGATGGGGGCTTGAAACGTGCTTGGGAGCTGGGCTCGGCCTCTTGCGCTTGTGCTCTGCAAGGAGAACGTTCCTGGCTGGTCTGTTGGTCTAAGGGCGGGAGAAGCGTGGGGCAGACCTGGCCCCCACCTGGAGTGGGAAGCACCTCCGGCTGAGCCGAGAGTCGGTGCCGTTGCCTGGAGACATGGGGCTCCGTCATTTGTTCCCCCAGAGCGTTATTGAGGTAACGGCTGGAGACAATCGGTCTTCCTGCACACGTTTCCTCGTCTGGAAAACGTGTTGATCGTCCCACCGCGGTGTGGCTGGGAGCGGTTCGTGAGCTATTGTGTGTAAGGGGCCCGGGGAGCTCGGCCTGCCGTGGGCTCTGCTCTCGTCGCCTCTCCCCGGGCACCAGCCCCTGGGGGCCTTGAGGTGTGTGGGCCCCGGCCACGTGGCTCCACGCTCCGTCACCTCCTCTGCACAGAGCAGTGAGGAACCGAGACCTGTAATCCGGCCGGCCGCAGGCTGCCGCTGGCCTCTCCGAACTGGTGCCCTTGTTGCAATTCGGGGCTCTCAGAATTTCTCTCTTAGGTTCGATCATACGTTTCAAATGTTTTTTGTCTAGAGAGCGAGCACGCAAGCGGGGTAGAAAGGCAGAATTTTAGGCAGGCTCCACGTGTAGCACAGAGTCCAACGCGGGGCCCGATCCCTGACCCTGGGATCACCACCTAAGCCGAAACCGAGTTGGGACACGAAAACGATGGAGCCACCCGGGTGCCCCTAAGATGAAACTCGTGCCAGTACATCTTACCCGGCGTCTGGGGCACTCAGCAGAGGGTGGTGCTTCCAACCAGGCGGAATCTCGGAGCCTCACGTTGAAAGGGCCCGGGGCAGACGCAAGCGCGCCTGCCTTCTGCGCTCGCCAGAGGGCAGCAGGGAGCCGCGCCAGACCTAGGACACCACTCGGGTGGCCGTGCACCCTCCAGGAGACCCCTTTCCACGTGAGGGGCGGTCTGCCACTGACCAGCCGGAAACCCCTTCTCCCCCAGGTGTCTGTTCCTGTCAAAGATGAGGACCCGGGCCCAGAGCCCAGCCTTGACTTGTGAGGACGACACGGGAGCCATGGCTACACTGGCCGCAGGACCCTGCTAAAGACTCCCAGCGTGGACGTGTCGGAGCCGCGCTATCACCACGACGCGAACCCGGCCTCGCCCCTGCACGCGCTCGGCCGCCTGGTAGCCAAGGAGGTGAGTTTCCTGTCCGGAAGGGACGGTGACCAGGTGGATGCCAGCCCCACGGCAGATTAAGAGCTTGGTACTAGGGTCGAGCCTCAGCTTCCACAATCCGAGGAGAAACTGGGAGGGGTCGTGAGTCGCGGGGAGGAGACCCGGGTACTCAGGGTGGGTAAAGGCCCTCACTGTAACCTTCTCCGGGAGGTTCTAGACCATTTCCTGGACGGGTGCCGAGCCTGTGATTACCAGGAGGGCCCCGCACCGGCGTGCCCACTGCCCCCTCCCCTCTGCTCCCTCCCCTCTGCTCGTTTCTGGGCAGGGTGGGGGGCAGACGGACTCCCTTAAAACCGCGATCCCGTGTCCTCCCAGGGTCTCTCCCAAGCTGGCGGGGAGGGGGGAGGCCCTGGGGACCCCAGCACGGCACCCCCCCCCCCCCCGCCCGGCTGCACGCAGCACCAGCCTCTCAGAGTACGAAAGATAGTTTATTGAATCTATACTTTTCCGTTAAAATTTGCAAACATAAAAGCTCTGTAACAAACGTCACAACTTCGTATCGTCTGTCATATAAATAAAATATACACTAAGATGTACATTATCCACGGCAGGGGACGCGACCACACGGCACGGCCGCCACAGCGGTCCCTCCAGCCCGCCCTAGGGAGGCGGGGTGCGGAAGCGGATCTTCTTGGCCGTCTCCACGTCCGATTTGGCCACCAGAAAGCGCATCTTCTTTCCTCCGTGTCGGATCAGGTCCACGGCCCTGAAAGCCGGCCCGGGGAGACGCTTGGTGTGGCCGATCTGCCACGGGTCCAGCCTCGGGGTGCGTGGGGCTCCCGGGGCGCCTGGGTTGGGGACCCCCCCCGTGACCCCGAGGGGCCCCGCTGGGGCTGTTGTGTTGTCAGAGGTCGAAGAGTGGGCTGGGGCCCGAGCCCGCGCTCGCTCTCGTCTAAGGTGGGGGCCGGGGGTAAGGGGCCCGGGCTCCCTAACGGCTGGGCGGTCCGGTCCGGGCCCGAGGGCCGGCGTACCTCAGGTAGCCGACGCCCATCAGGCTGCTGCCGTTCACCTCGAGGATGCGGTCGCCCAGGGCCAGCCGGCCGTCCGCTGCCGCGGGGCTGCCCGGGAGCAGCGTCTGGATGTAGAGCCCGGGGGCGCCCAGCGGCGTGTGCTGCGGGCCAAGTAGCAGCTCAGGGCTGGGCAGGCCCCGGGGGGGGGGGGGGGGGGGGGGGGGGGGGGGGGGAGGTCGCTCTCGCGGCCTCCGGCGTGTCCGCACGGGCAACACCGGACACCACCCATCCCCCCACAGGCCCGGGACCGGTACCCTGAGGTCTGGGGACAGAAGGGACATGGCCGGCCGGGGAAGCGGCTGCCGCACGGGCCCTTCTCTCAAGCGCCACCGAGCTGCCCCACCGAGCGTGGTCCCGAGCCTGCGGCCGGCCCCGCCCCGCCCCGCCCGTCCGTGGTCTCCCAGTGACCGCGCGAGCCGTGGGCCTGCGTGGGGCGGTCCTGAGCAGGAGGAGCCCAGGGGGCCGCTCACCATCCCGTCGATCAGGCCCATCCCCAGGCCGGAGGGACCCCGCTCCAGCTCTACCACGAACACATAGCAGAAGTCCTCGGCGCTGGAGCTGCGGCTGGAGAGGGCGGGCGGGGGCTCGTCCGCCGGAGCCACGCCGTCTCCTGGGCAGGGGAGAAGAGAGGCCACCGGTGGAAGGAGAGGGCAGCTCGTGCCCCCGTCGCCACTGTACTGTCCCGCCCTGTCCCCGCCCAGCGGGCTCCGCCGCTCCTCCAAAGGGAAACGCTCCCGCGGCTCCGACAAGATGCCCATCTGGGCACAAGGGGGACAAGTCCCCTCCGACCCCCGGGGGGTGATGGATCCCGGCCCCGCCTGTCGGCCACACCCCCACGTGCCTGGAAAGGGTGTGCGCCCTGCCCCCTCGTGACCGCCCGGGACGGCAGCTCCTCCCAGAGCCTGGCTGGTGCCAGAGGGTGAACGGTGGGTTCTGCTCCAGGGCCCCCCAGGGCCCCCTTCCCCTCCCTCTACCGTTAAGCGGGTGACTCTGCCTCCGTTCGCCCCCTCCCCCGCCCCCATGTCTGACCCCGTCCCTGCCGGAGCTGGGACTCTTCAGCTCTGCGGCCCCCCGCCCAGGGTCCTGTGCCTTCTCTCCCCACCGGTCAGATCAGGCCTTCAGGCAGAGCGTGTGGCTGCCGTCTCCGCACCAGCAAGCCGGTGCCCTGCCTCGGGCCCGGATCTGCCCAGGTGACCCCTGCCCTTGGGGCACACCCAGAGTCTGCAGGGGCACTGCCGGGGGCTGCTCTGCCCTGCACTTCATGGCCCACCCGGCCCCACTTACACGCACACCCCACCTCCTTGCCCCCCCCACCCCGGCCCTCCCCCCAGCCTCCTCCCTGGTGCACACCACCTGAGCCGTCCCTTCCTCCACCCTAGGGGGAGGGACTTCGTCCCACAGGCGGCTGTGCGTGCACCCTGTGCCCTTGGACGGGGGCCTGAACCACCCTGAGCCCGCCTCACGGGGCCCCTGGAGCCTGCCCAGCACGGGCTTCGGGCGTTCGTGGGCAGGTACTGGAAGCCCAGGCCAAACGTGCCCCTAGGGCCGCACGGCTGCAGTGACCCAAAGGGGCCCCGCCCAGGTGCCCGGGGGGGTACTGGGGGCTGTCGGGAGCCTGGGGACAGGTCTTACCTTCCCCAGCTGCACCTCCAGGGCCACTCTGCCCGCTCCGCCTCCCTTCCGGGAGCGCTTTCCCACAGGTGCCGCCGGTCTCCGGCCAGTCGGGGACAGCGGGCTCGAGGCCGAGCGGGGTGCCGGGAGGCGTGAGCAGGCACGAGGAGTCCACGTGCAGGACGCCAGCCTGGGGGCCCCCGCGGCTCTGCCTTCCTGGAGGGCCCTGTGCGCGGGGAGCCCCCGCAGGAGGAGGAGGAGGGCGCAGCTGGCCGGCTTCGCGAGCTCCCCTGGAAACCAGCGGGCAGCTGTGGCCCCCCGGGGGCCCTTCGGGGGTGTGCTGCGGGCCCTGGGGGTGGGGGGATAGGGACAAAGGCCTCAGGTGCCCAGCGGCCCGCCACGGCGGGAGACCCCAGGGGCCGCCCCCGCCTCTGGCGACCCCCAGGCGCCCCAGAGGCAGCAGCCAGGCCCCGTGCTGGCTGCCCTCACCAGCCCCGTTATCAAAGCCAGAGCAGCCCGGGTACCTCAAGGCACCCTGGCTGGGAAGTCCCGGCGCCAGGGCTGGGTTTGCTTCGCAGGCTCCACAGGAAGTGGCGCAGGTACAGAAGCTGCTGGTAGACGCCGGCGTCCGGGCAGTCCGCTTCCAGATCCACCTGGAAGCCCTCGCTCGGCAAAACGATGGGCGGGGGGTTCTCGTAGGACTCCAGGACGTCCTCTGCCGACGGCGGTGAGGACGGCGTGACCGCGCTGGCCAAGAAGAAACGCCCGGCCCCTCCCCGGGCCCACCAGCCACCCCCTCCTGACACCGCAGGTACCGGGGACACGGGAGCGTGGGACCCAGGCAAAGGCAACCCGCCCAAACCCCACTCTGGGCCCTTCTGCATCCCAGGGAGCACCCAGGAAGAGGCCCGAGCTGCCTCATCCCCACTGCCCCGCCCCCAACTCCCCCTGCCTCTGTACCCCCCACCCTGTCCTCCTGGTGCTCCCAAGGCCCGTGTTGACTGCACCCCGCACGGTCCCCAGGACCCCGAGTCCCAGAACACGGGCACGCTCAGACGGCGGGAAGGCCAACACCTGCACCAGCTCTGAGCAGAGAGCCCACCCGGGGACTGGCCCCGGCAGTGAGGAGGGGCGCGAGGGGCCAGCGGGGCCCAGAGTCCTGCTCCAAGCAGTCCCTCCCACCGGCCATGCCCTGGGCGACGGGGCACGGGAGAACTGAGCCCGAGGCCCTGTTTCTAGCTGTATCTTCTATCTTCTGTTAATTGTCGTTACGTGCATCGTGCTAACGACGAGACGTGCATCTGTTCGTGAGAAACATTACGTGCACGTACACGTACACTGCGTGTGAACAGATATGGGTGCGGGGCCCGCACACCATCTTGGCACTCGACGCCGAGACCCCGTTCTCCTCCTGGTGGGCTGCGTGCACCAAGCGAGGCCCTGCCATCGGTCCCCATGTGGGGTAGGACCTTGGGCCTGACCCCAAAGTCGGAACTCGGCTGTGGGCTCCCTGACCTCCATCTGTGATAGCCTCCAGGGCACCAGGGTGGAGGAGACAGGCTCTGTAAGCTCTTCTAGAAGTCCCCCCAGGAGGCTCTCCCCTGCTCCCACCCCGGCCCCCACGGCCCCTTGTTCCCGCCTCTGATCGGGCTCACCTGACTTGAAGGCCTCGGGCCTGTCCCGGGCATCGGGCTCCCAGGCGCTCATGGGGCCCATGGCAGAGGCCAGCTGGTACTGTGTCAGCAGCCGGTGCAGCTGCGCTGGGCTCAGGGCGGGGAACGCAGCCCTCAGGCTGGCCCAGCTCATCTGGGTGACAAGAAGGAGCGTGTGGTCAGAGGCCCCACGCGGCACCACCACCCCCCCCCCCCGCCCCCAGGGAGGATCTTCTTCCTGGGTGCTCTGGGGGCCAGGGTACAGGGTCCGAGCTCCCAACCGGCACAGCCCGGGCCGTGGCCCCCGAAGGGCCGGGGGTTGGGCGGCCGGGGGAGCGCCAGGTGGGACGGCCGTTCTGGGGAGCGGCCAGCAAGCATCACCCCGAGGGCTGGGTCCCCTGAACGTGCCTCCCCCCGCGGCACCGCGTGGGGCTGAGACGCCAGGAAAAGAGCCCGGAGATTTGGGGATTCCTGCCTCACAGTATGAAGAGATCCGACCCCTAGAGCTGAAGACGCGCATGAAGTCAAAGCCTTCCAGGACAGGGAGGCCTCCTGGAGGGGGACGAGCAGCCCAAAAGGGAGGAGGGGAGGAGAAGGGTGGACTCGTGCGCCACAAAAGAGAACGGGCAAGGTTACCCGCGACCCTGCTCTCCATTGGCCAGGGATGCCCCTCCTCCCTTGTTTTCTGGAAACTTCTCTCCAATTCTCTGAGCCAATCCCCATTTCTGTGACACAGACGCTCCGGCAGCTTCCTGACCAAGGTTTCCCGAGGACCACTGCTGACCCCGCAGTCGGCGGGCCGGCCCACGCTGTCGCCCTCCACGGCGGGTATCCCCGGCTTCTGGCGTTGCTCTTGAAAGTCGGACACCACGCTGAGGGCTAGTCTTCGGGACGCATCCAGTCTTTATCCTTCCGGGGATTTCTCGGGCTCCTCTGGCCCACGGTCTCCACACGGCAGCGCTGGGCTTCTCTGTGCAAGTGCAGCCACGGAACTGCTCAGCCATCGGCCACGCTTGCCAGCACCTCGGGGCAGGTGGGTCTGGGGGTGGGCGCGGCCATCTCTGACCCCCTGGCTGCCACGTCCCCGCTCTTTCCCCTCCCGTCTGGCCTCCTCTCCTCGGCTTCCCTCTAGCTTCACTTTACCGCCAAGGTCACGAGGCCTGGGCCGTGGGGGGCAAGTGCCTCCAGCAGAGGGACAACCGTTTCCTAAGGCTACTTTGGGGGGGGACGTAGGGCTGCGGCTGGGAGCCCCATCCCCCCACACTGGCCCCGTTCCTTCTGGTTTTCCCGGGTCCTAGAATCCAGACTTCCCTCCCAGGGCTGTTCCTTGTCTGGGGCCGGTGTCGGGAGGGTGCCAGCCATCGGGCCCAGAAGCCGCCAGCAGGGACCCAGCACGCTCCCCTGTCCTTCATACCATCTGTCTACTGTCTGGGAGCTTTCCCGGACCATCTTCCAGTCTTGCCACTGGACCCTTTCTCTTTACTCTCAGGGTTCGAATTTCCAAAAATCCTTTTGGTTCTCTTATCTTCAGGAGAATATAAATTTTTAAGCTTTTTCTCCCGGAAAAGTTTTGCACGCCAAGAGTGGTGTTCACATTTTTTAAAGGGCTTAAAACAACGAAGAAGGATTCTGGACGGTGACTATTCGTGCCCCACAAAGGCTACATTATCTACCACCTGGCCCTTTACAGAGAAGTCTGTCGCCCCAGGATCTGCGTCCGCCAACATCCGGCTCTCGTGCGGGAAGCGAGTGGGTGCTCAGTCTGCCAGGCTGGCTCGTGGTGGGACAGGTGGCCACGTCCTCCAGCCTCTGCCTGGGTGTCACTGACGCCAGCGTTGTCCGGTCAGCCCCCTCTGACAAAGAGCACGGGGCCTCCTGCAAGCAGCAGGTTCTCTGTCCTCCCTCAGAAGCCCTCCTTTTCAGGATGACACTTCTGGTGTCAGGATGACACCCTGTCTTAAATGTTCCAGAAGTAAGCACAGGCGTTCGGCCAGCGCAGGGGGAGGGCCGGCCTGGCCGTGCGGGAAGGGGCCGCCGAGATCCAAAGCGCACACAGAAACCGCACAGACGTGAAGCACGACAGCCTGTGTTCCCAGCGCAGGGCAAGAGCGGGGAGTGTGTAGCCGCGCGAGGAGGCCCCTGCCCGGCAGGCCCGTCCCCTGCTGCAGCCCCGCTTGGCCCGCTCTTGCGTTCCAGACCCCGGGAATCACCACCTGTGCCCCTCTGGGCCTGTGGCTCAGCCTCGTATTTAACGTTGGCCTGGGCCTGGGCATTCACGCTGCTGTGTGGAATTTCGCTGCGAGGAATTTTCTCGATTTTTTCAAGATTTCAAGTTTTTACTATACGCAGGCCGAAGGCTCGAACTCACAACCCCAGGATCAAGAGCCGCACGCTCCACGGACCTTCAGTCCCTGCCGGCCCTGTGCTCGAGGCTCCACGTCTTCTGCGGGCAGTCACCCCCGGCCTCCGCTTTCCGGCCCCCGCGGTGTTTCTCCTCCCCGGGCCTGCTCGGTCCCTGTGGGCTTACGCTTTGCTTTTGTGGAGTGGTATTTGGGGAGGAGGCCAAAAGCACAGGTTCAGGTTGCAATCCGTATGCAGAGGTCCCCGTTTTCTGCATTGTCTCTAGTGAATTCCTGCTGCGCTTTTAGAATTAAAAGAACAAAATCAAGTAACTCAAAAGGCACTGGAACAAGCCATGGCAGATTGTGTCTCTGCCGAACCATCACCGGCCGTGGGACCGGGGCTTAGCCAGCAGGAAGCAGCGGTCACGGGAGGTTGAAATGAGACGACGCGCTACGCGGGTCACACCTCGGAGGTGCTCGGCAAGGCAGCCGCGGCCACCATTACTAAGAGCGACAGTGACAACACCCAGATTTCTGTGCCGCATCCTTGAGTGGAGGGGAACCGCTCCGGTTTTACAGCAGACGGGAAGGTCCACCGTCCCCCCAGACTTGCATCACCCTCGGCACACGCGGTGTCCTGCAGGCAGGGAAGGACACACTGGTTTCATTGATCATCGGTGACGACCGCCCGGTAGCTCCCGCGGGAGGGCACCGTGCCGTACTCGCTTCCTGTCATTCTTCCCACAAATGACCGTGCGCGCATCCTCTGCGGTTCTGGGGGCTCAGACCCCGAGCCGGCGTCGGGCCCACACCTGGGACTCAGCAAGCCTCGTGTGGGTCGTGCGAATTCAGGTCCTTGTGACGACAGGACGTAAGTTCCCCTTTCTGCACTGGCCCGCAGCTGAGGGCCATTCCCAGCTTGCGGAGGCCGCGACGCCCCACGGTCCATCTTCAGAGCCAGCCGGGCGGTCGGGGCCCACCTCCTGTGCTCAGTCTGACCCATCTGTCTGCCCTTTTAAGCACTGGCGTGGTTAGCCCGGGCCCACCGGACGGGGTGATCTCCCGTCTCGGGGTCCGTGCCGATCCCCGTGCCATGTGGGGTCGGGGACTGGGGACGCAGACCTCGGGGGGGCCTCATCCTGCCTGCAGGTGGGACCAGAGGTGGAACGGAAGCAACACTGCCCCGAAGCCACATCCATGGCCCACGCCTGGTCCGTGAGCTGGTGACCCCAGAAGTGACACCTCGTGCGCTCCTCCTACCTGGATGAGCTGGGCTCGGGGAGTGGCCAGCAGGTTGAGCGTGCAGGAAAGCTTCCGGAAGAAGTGTTCCCCGGCCTCCCCACAGCCGGTGCTCCTCATCCACTCCAGGAGCTGCTGCAAGCGGGCACAGGCCTGGACACCTCTGGGCCAGTGGAAGCAACTCAGAGAGGGACCTGCAGGGGGCAGGAAGGGGACGCCGTGCTGGCCGCCTTCTCCCAGGGACGGCCTGTCCTCTCCACCTGCGAGCCTCTGACAACGGGCCTCGGCACCTGCTGTCGGTTTCCAAGGCGACCGGCCCGCTTCTGGGCCCCTCTTTGGGTGGGGCGGGGTGGGCCTGGGAGGGGGCCGTGAAGCGGGGTGGCAGAGAGGGGTTGTGACAGCCGCCGAGTCCCGAAAGCAGAGAGGAGCGCACCCCTACGGCGCGGCCCCGTCAGGCCTAGAGCCCGCCTGCGGACCCCGACCGGCCCGGGAAAGCCACACGGGCGACACACGAGGGCCACAAGTCCACACCACTCTCCTCTCCCCGAGTCGGGGCAGGGCCCCCAGCCGGAAGGAGCTGGCACCAGAAGCGAGGAGGGTCTGGAGGGCAGCAGGCAGGGTCACGGACCACGTCACTTGTCTGAGCCCCTCCCTCCGCTCCCAGCCACGGGGCTGGGGGGTAAAAAGGACCAGGCAGGGCCTCTGCGGGCCCCCACCCCCCAGCCTCACCCTTGTCCAGGAGCTGGTTGAAGAGCAGCGTGCCCGAGAAGAAGAGGAGGTAGGCCAGCACCTGGGAGGCGATCTCGGGGTGCACCTGGAACTGCCGCAGGAGATCCAGGGTGGCCTGGTAGACGGACGCCACCCGGCGCGTCTCCTCCGGCAGCGGGGACGCCGAGCACCAGCTCTCCCGGCACTCCGTCTGGAAAGGGGGGCACTCCAGCAGGGCCGGGAGGCAGACGTACAGCGACTGGGGGCAAGAGGGAAACACCAAGCGCGTCTGGGCACCGGGGGCAGGTGACACAGGTGCAGGGAGCCTGGCAGGACTGCTGGCACAGCCCACAGGTCCTGATCCATCAGACAGAACGGGCCGGGGGGTCTGCCGGCTGGCCCAGGACTACCGCCACCCCCCTGCACCAGGAGGCCCCCCTCCCGGGGAGCTGAGCCCGGGGCAACAGCCTGGGGGCTACGGCCACGGTCCCGGTTGAAGGCCGGGGGGGCAGGACTGCGGGCGCCCACACTCATCAAGGGCCGGGGGGGCGGGGGGTCCTCGCAGCCACCACACCTCAAGGGGATCCTGGGATGACAGACCGCTTAAGGGCGGTACGCAGCCCTGCTCGGACCCCTGGGGCGGATGTGAGTACATGGGCGGGGGCTCCCTCCTGTTGGGCCAGGACATGAGCTCAGACCCTTCACTCAGGGCCCCAAGCCGCCGCCAACTGACCACAGAGCTGGCGGACTCGGGTGTCGGGTCTCCACGCAGAACAAACGGGGAACTGTCCCCAGAGTGCCCCGTCCAACCGGCCCCTCTCGCTTTCCGCCGACGCATCCCCAATAATCCAAGTCAAAGCTCCGTCTCGGCAAGTCCCCTTGGATTCCCCCGCTGGGGCCACCTGCCACAGGGGCTGCTGCTCTCTCCACTCCCCCCTGCACCCTGCTCTGTGTGCTGGGACGGGGTAAGCGACTCCTCCGGACCCGGAGGCTAACACCACCTCCGGTCGCCACAACGAGCACCGACGTCTGCGTCCCCGAGCAGCCGCCCCTCCTGCTCCCCGACGTTGTGGGCGCTTGCGCAGCCACCGGCTCCCAGGATGAGGGGGACGCGGGCCGGGAGGGAGAGGACCTGAAGCTGGGCTCAGGTGTGCCGAGGTGGCAGTTGGGAGCTCGAAACCCTCGGGTGACGGTGGCAAAAGCACCTCCGTCCTTCCCAGGTCCCCAGCCCTCCCCGCCCAGGGGAGCGTGAGGCACACACCCTGGCCTTGTCGTACCTTCGAGACGTAGTACACGCACTGCTGGAAGGCGTACAGGATGACCTCCTCCAGCACCGCCATGGCCTCCTCGCTGGCCGTCAGCGTGCAGGAGAGCAGGGACTCCCTGGAGCCTGCGAGGACACGGAGTGGCACGGTCACCGCCTGCTTACCTCCCGACTGCGCTCGCCCCCGGCCCATCTCGGGTCTGGGGAGCCGCCTCGCGCGGCCGGCTGACCCCCGGCCCGACTGCCACCCCTCCCCGAGGCGCCCAGGGATGAGACGCCGGCCCAGATGGCCGAGGGGTCCGGGCACCGCGCCTCCGAGCCCATCGGTGCTGAAGCGTCACGCGAAGGGATTCTGAAGCCCGTTGACAAATAGATCCCAGACACGTTTCCTGGTAGAACCAGCGGCCCCAGCAATACGGATTCTGACCCAAGGGCCTGCGGTCCCTTCCCACTCCGGACACAGGTCGAAGGAACACCTGGCCGAAGCTCCTAAGGAGACCATCACTCCACGGAATTGGGACATTTTGCCAAGAAGAAAGAAATCCAAACGGCCTACGAGCCCCATTCTCCCCCCAGCCTCCCGGAGAGACCACAGAGAAGACGCAGCCGAAGCCCGGCTGCTGGACAGCCCCACGGAGGGAGGCAGCCCGGCTCCATGCGGCCCCAGCGGGTGGGCCTCCCCAGACGGTGGCTGCAGCTGAGCCCCGGGGGCCGGCAGGGGGCCCGCCCAGCGTGGCAGGAGGGGCTCCGCGGACGCCAGGTGATTCCTTGCTTCTGGCGGTTCCCGTGAAGTCAAGAGGCCACATGGGCCACAGGGACGCCAACACCAGAGAACCCCAACAGGGCAGAACCGTCCCGAAGGGCCTCCAAATGCAGGAGGCACCCGGTGTCCCACCGGCGCCGAGCAGGGCTGCCCGGGGCCTGGAGGCCCCGCCTCTGCCTCCGCCGCCCTCAGATCCTCACTTCTTTACAGGAGCTGCGACCGGGCAGCTTGGACGGGTCTGTCCAGGGCAGACGGGCACCCGTGGCTCCCGGCCACTGTTCATTCTGCTACAGCCTCTTCTTTTTTTAACGTTTATTATGTATTTTGAGAAAGAGCACAAGCAGGGGCGAGAGCCACAAGGGCTCCCCAAGGACTCCCAAAACATCCCCTCCCGAGGGGCCCACCTTCCGTGTGCTTGCGTGAGCAAGGCGTCCTGGGTAGAGCTTCAGACAACAAAGATTGTTTGCGGAACGAAAAGGCGATTTTCCAGCGTTCAGGACGTGACATCTGTTTTCAGAATTCTTCCCACAGAAATTTCCCGCTGCAGGTCAGGAGGCCGAGACGCGGCTCTAACCTTGCCTTTGCCCTCTGGTGATGTTATTTTTTCCTCAGTGCTCTCCAGCGCCTGTACCACACAGGACGCTGTTTGTGGGACGTTCAGATCCTGCCGTGGCTCCCCCGGCCCCGAGCGGTCCCAGGGGCGGGTGGAGGCGGGACCCCGGCCATCCCTGTCCTTGCTGTCCCAGCATCCACTGGGCTACGGGACACCCAGGCCCGGGACCAAAAATAACTTCCTCTGAGAGCAGAGGCGGCAGCTGAGGAAGCAGAGCCCCCGTCAACCCCAAATAGCTTTTTTCATGAAAATCAGCCCGATGCGGGGTCCCTGGCCTGGGGAGGCAGGCCCGGTGGGGCCCAAAGACCACAGCGTCTGAGATTAGGCCAGATGAGAAGGGGCGTGAGCGGGACACGCCCATGAACGCTGTGCCGGAGAGCTGTGGAGGGGGCGGCTCTCCTGGCTGACTCTGCTGGAGCCAGAGCAGGAAGGGCGCCCCGGCTGCACCCCGACCGCCTAACCTCTAGTACGGAAGGACCACAGGCGCTTACAGACGAGCCGGAGGCCCGGGTGCTCACTGGCCGGGGCCATGTCCAGAAGGGAGGCCCCTCTGCTCGGAAAAGCTGGGGCCCCCAAGGACGACAAGCAGGCTCTGGAGAGAGAGGGGCCTGGGTCTCGGGAGCACTGAGCTCGGGACGGCCCCGGGCCGCTGGAGCAGAGCGACTGCCCTGGCTTTGGGGACACACAGAGGCGGCTGTTCACCTGACGTTCGGGGGAAAAGCCGGGTCAGCAGCTGCCACAGGTTTGTGCACAGAGAGCAGCCCACCCTGGGAGGTCAAGGTGCACGTCTGGCACAACGTCCGCCCAAGGGCAACGAGGGTCGGAGGCCACAGGCCAGCGGGCCCGAACGCCCACTGGGACGCAGAAGGATCCGGTGCTTCCCTCCACGTACCCACGGAAGCCCAAGAACGTTCCCAATGTCCCCTACGCTGTGAAGCGGGGGACCAGAAAACACTAAGAAACCACATCTAACAAGAAGACACGTAGACACGCCCGCTGGCTCGGCCTCCACCTGCCAGCCCGGCCTCCTCACCTGGCTCGCGAGGCCAGACACCAGCCTGGCACGGGGTAGGACAGCCTGTGCCGCACAGACCGCGGCCTCTCACCGTCACGGCCAGGAGCCCCTCCTAGCAGGGGCACGGCGGGACCCCGTGCCGCCTGAGCGAGGTTCGGGGCCCTCTCACCGGGAACCCGCGGCCACCTCCTTGGAGACACAGCCGAGCACACGGACACCGTGCAGGGCCTGGCAGACCGACCCCACGGGGGAGCCTCGGCCAGGCCCCGGCCTGCCTGCCTGCCTGGCTTCCTTCCCGGCTCTGGGTGCAGCCTCCAGAGGCCGGCTGCCAACCACGCCTACCCGGGATCCCCTGCAGCTTCTGCTGCCGAAGCCCCACGACAGGGATACGGGGAAGGGAGCGGCTCTGTTTCTGCCACGCAGGAGCGAGCGAGCGTGGGGCGAAACCAGGCTCCCCCACTTGAGGCTGTGGTCCGGCCCCTGGGACGGCCCTGCGACTCGTTCCGCCACCCGCTATGCAGACACACAGCCGCTGAAATCCCACCCGGCCTCGGGGCCCGGCCCGTGCCGCCTTCTTCATGAAGCCCGCCAGGACTGCCCCCCTCGGTCTCTGTTTTCAGCACGTCAGGCTGTGGCTCACACAACCTAACGCGGGCTCCCCGGGCACGTGAGGCCCCAAAGCCAGCAAGTCACGGTCCCAGACGCGGCCCCCAACGGCAGCGTGTCCACTCTCCGAAACGGGTGCACCCGTAAGGGACGGCCCAGGGCCGACGCACCGTCCTCTTCCCGCAGGGGCACACGGGAGGCCTGTGTCCACCGCCCCCCAGGCAGCACGCTGTGCGTGAAAGGACGACGCGAGGAGCCGGGTTGGCCCGACCGCCAGCGTCACCCCCTCGCGGGGGGAGCCCTGACACGAGGCCACCTCTGTTCTAGCGGCTGCACGGCAAGGCGACGGGGCGCGCGCCCCGCTCCCCGGCGGTACCTGTGACGTCCAGCTCCTCCTCCCAGGTCTGCATGTAGAGCGGGCACTTCTGCTGGATGAAGTACAGAAGCTCGACCGAGTTAGACATCCAGAAGAGGATGTGCTGCAGGTCCGGAACCAGGCCGGCCATGGTAAAGCCGGCCAGAGAGATGGGCTCCTGGCTGCCAAGACACAAGACGAACGGTTACTCGTGGCCGCCACCCAGGGAGGCCGAACGTGCTACACTCTGCACGGAAGGGTGTTCTGCTCAACGGGACGCCACCCCAAGCAGCCGTGACCCGTCGGCCTCCGGCGTCACGCTGGGAAACGAGGTACAAATAGAAGCCGTCCGACCCGTGACAGCCAGAGGCCCGTCTACAAACCTCCCACCTCGCAGGAAGGACGCCGGCACCCACGGCCAGTGCCAGTGACTCTCGTCAACAAACTGTTTTCACATCTTCCGTTTCCGGAGGAGATAATGAAGGAGCTCAGTGTCGGGGGGGGGGGGGGGGGGGGGGGGGCGCGTGCAAGCGCATGTGCTCGGAGAGATGGGGCGCACGGCTGTCAGGACGAGCAGCACGAGTGTGTCGTTCGTGTACGAGAGACGGGAGTTTCCGCGTGTTAAGTTCACGCGACGAACTGAACGAACAGTAACGCCTCTATTCCGGGAGGGGCACGGGCGAGACTAGCTGGGAACTACCTTGTTAAATAGCCCGACGATGCCTGAAGTCCGTGCATCCAAAAGCAGCCATCAGAGCGTGTCATTTGAAGGTTCAGAGGGAATTGTTAGAAAAAGGACTCCGCGATGGCCGCGGCTCCTGGAGCCGCCTCACGCTCGTCGCACAGCCTCTTCCGCCAGGGCCAAGCACGTGTCGCTGCGGCGGTCCAAACAGAAGCCGCCGGGCACCAGCGCGGGGCGAGAAGCTCCTCGTCCCTCTGATCCCCTTACGAGCCTGGGGGACGGCCAGCCTGGGGCGGAGGCGGCCCCAGAGGCGCTCCTCTCCCAGGCCGGCACCTAGAGGCTCCCCCGGGCCACTCGGCCCGGGGTCCGGTGGGCTCCCGCCAAGCGCAGATCCACCGCGGCCCCTAGGATGCAGGACCTCGTGTCTGGGGGCACCGGCTGCGACAGGAAGCTCCCCAGCACCGGCCCCAACCACCGGTTGAGGAGTCTGAGGGGTGGACGGGGCGAGGCTGTGCCGAGCTCGGGAAATTTCCCGTTTCAGATGTCGACGGCCATCCTCCTGGGCACGGTCCCTCGTGTCGTCCCACCCGCTGTGCGGAAGCGGTTCCGCGGGTTGTCCTGTGACGCTGTGAGGACACCCCCGAGGCGCCCGCAGCCAGGATGTCGCGATGGTGCCGCCACCACACCCGCTGGACTCTTCTGCCGGCTGAGCAGAGATCCGTTCGCCGGCAAATCGCCCCGCCCAGCTGTGACTCGGGCTTGGGTAGGGGTGACACGGGGTAGGCTGACCCGCAGTCCCAGGGGCACGGCCGGAGCAGCCGCGCGCGTTCGTGAGGGTGGCGTCCGGGGTCCCGGCAACGAGGCTCACGGGCAAAGCCACGGGGGCCCTACGGGTGGCGGGCTGACGAGGCCGCGTCGTCCCCTGGGGCAGCCACCAGGGGCCCAGGCGGCGGGGCCTCGGGCTCCCTGCGGTTTTGGTTTTGTTGTTCCGACACAACTCCGCTTGTGCCCCCGACGGTGCGACCTCTCTTCCGTCTCCTCGTTTTCACTGCTCGCGGCTGTGGCCTCCGCGGCCCCTGCACAGCTCCTCGCGCTGTTCCTCCGCGTCTGTGCTCCGCACGCTCGTGCTCCTCGTGCTCCCCAGGCTCTTCCTCCGCGTTTGTGCTCCGCGTCCATTTGCATACGCACGCAGGCGCGTAGCCGCAAAGAGTTTGGGGTTGTTAGAAAAGGATTAACCTGGGGCTTCAGAGCCTGATTCCATTTTGCTTTCCACGTTCACTGCCCCTCTCGAGGTCACCTTCTCAGAACTCTAAAGGACGGACGGGCTCTACCGAAACATAAACCACCAGGTATTGGCAGCTGGAGTTTCGGTGTCGAACCCCGGCGAGGTGGCCCCGAAGGCACGGCACCTGCCAGCCGCAGGCCACACGCTTGGGGCACAAACACCGGGCAACGGGTCCGGCCTATCCCTTCAGGTGAGCACCGAGTGGGAGCGATTTCACGGATAGGACTCCAAAGACACAGGCACCGGAAGCAAAAATAGACAAGTGGGCCTACGTCCAACTGAAAAGCTTCTGCACAGCAGAGAAAACTTCCAACGGGGTGAAAAAGCAACCTACAGCGTGGGAGAGAGATTTGTAAACCATCCATCTGCTAAGTGGTTAATTTCCAAAACACGTAAGGAAACCCTGTAACTCGAAAGTAAAAAAAACTCACGACCCGATTCAAGAAAAGGTTTAAGACTCGAACAGACAGGTCTCCAAAAAAGACATCGAGGTGGCCGACAGGCTCGTGAAAAGGCGCTCACCATCGCTCACCACCCGGTAAACGCAAACCAAAACCACGATGAGCTGTCACCTCACCCCCGTTGGAAGGGCCACGGTCAGAAGGACAAGAGGTAACAGGCGTCAGTGAGGGTGTGGAGAAGGTGGAACCCTCCTGCGTTGTGGGCGGGAGGGCAGACCAGGAACGGTGCGGCCGCTGTGGAGAACAGTGTGGAGGCTCCTCAAAATCGGCCTGAGGACCCTGCAGTTCCGCTCCTGCCTACTTCCCGGAAGAACTGAAATCAGCATCCCCAAGAGGTATTCGCACCCCACTGCTCAGCGCAGCACTAGGCGCGAGAAGGACGACACAGAGCCACACGAAACGTCCACCGAGGGAGGGAGGGAGGGGTAAAGAAAATCTGGTAGGGGACACAATGAAATGTATTCAGCTTTTAAAAAATAAAGGAAATCCTGCAATAACGCGACAGCACGGATGAACCTTGAAGACATTATGCTAAGCGAAATAAGCCAATCACGGAAGGAAAAATACTGCATGATGTCGCTCGGGTGACATTTCTCAACAGTCCAACTCATGGACTCAGAGGGCAGAATGGCGGCTGCCAGGGGCTGGGGCGGGGACGGAGAAACCAGAAATGGCTAACCGACACCTCGAAACGCCTTATGAGGGGTAGTGCTCATGTCGAGTGTTCTTACCACAATAAAAATAAACCAAACCGGATCCAATCAATCACTGCTCTGATCCAAATGTTTTTAAAGTAGGCTCCACGTCCAACATGGGGCTGGAATTCACAACCTCGGGATCAAGAGTCACATGCTCCACCTAACGGAGCCAGCCAGGCACCCGTGATCTAATTTTCTTTAATCCACATGGGAAGCATCTCGAGGGGAAATTATCACTTGGCAACAAAATCGAAAGCGTTTTGGTTAATACAAATTTAAGAAATTCAAATATTGTTCCGAATAATTAACGAATCAAAGAGAAACTTAAAACAGAAATTATGCAAGAATAGGAAACGATAAAGACCTTCGCGGAATAGAAATCGAAGAAAACGTAAGCAGAAACGACAAAATTGGCCCTTTTAAACAGACGACAACAGACGAATCCCTGGGAAGATAATTCGAAGGGAGGGAAGAGGAAGGAGATACAACCAATGTAAATGCTGGGATAGTACTACAGATACACGAGACGTGAAAACTCCAAAGAGAACAGAACGAACAACTTTATTCCGGTAACTTTGAAAACGAAAGTAAAAATTACCAAAATCATTGTAAGCAGAACCAGAAAACTAGATATGCCAATAATCACCGAAGAAATGGATTCAGCAAAACCGGGCTGTCTAGACACTCTTACAGGGAAGTACTTCGTACTTTGAGCAAACCTGTGAGAGCTGAGTCCACACCTCAGACAAACCACTGCAGGGACCTGAAGACACACAGGGTGGCCCGGTTCAGTCTCTGCGAACCCTGTTATTACAGACAAAGGCAACGAATAAAAAATCACAGATTAATATGACCTGTGAATTCAGGTGGAAAACCCTCATTAAAACATCAACCACCTGAACCTCGCCCTCCTAAAAACTCAGCCATCACAAAGGGTTTACTCCCAGGGATTCAGCCGCGGTCCAGAAAACTTGGTAACGCAGCACCCACATTCGTGCGTTCCCCGAAAAAAAAGGCGTGCTGATCACAGGGGCAGCAAAAGCGTGTAGTGAAAGTCCACAGTCGTTCGAAATTGAAACAGAACCACCCCGCACAAAGCTCTGACACCCGTGAGGCAAAATGTTAATGTGAAATTCAGGTATGGATTCTTCGGTGGTTAACAGTCTGTGCTTTTCTATATTTTGGAAGTGATTCCTAATTTTAATTTTTTTAAACGTTTATTTATTTTTGACAGAGAAACAGAGCGTGACTAGGGAAGCAGCAGAGAGAGAGACACACACACAGAATCCGAAGCAGGTTCCAGCCTCCAAGCTGTCAGCACAAGAGCCCGATGCGGGGCCTGAACTCACAGACCACGAGATCATGACCTGAGCCGAAGTCGGACGCTCAACCAACTGAGCCACCCAGGTGCCCTGATTCGTAATTTTTTAAAAAGGAGGTAGAAGGAGCAATCCCTGCCAATGGACACAGGCATTTTTTGGCCCTAACAACACAAGTTCTGGAACCTAAAATGGGCATGAGCTGCTGCAGGGAAGGCCTTGGTTCCCCCGTGAGCAGGGTGCCACAGCACAGGCACCGATGTGGGAGGCGGCACTGAGGAGGGAAGGGGCAGCACGAGCCCCTGAAACCTCAGCTCCATCACCTCCACACCCCACCCCTGCCCCGGAAGCCCGGCTGTCCCGGAGCAAAGCAAGGGGCTGGGGGTGAGGCCGCCACACCTGTCACCGGGCCCCCAAGGCCAGCCCCTCACATGGGAAACCTACGCGATACAGGCCGCCTAGTACACTAGGCCCGTGCTGTTCCCTCCGGCGCGGGTGAGCCAGCCACCACCCTCTGATGCCGGACTCCCCCGTGGGGCCCGGGCCATGCTGAGCGCTGCCCCGGTGAGCTGGGCGGCAGGGCCGGGCCTCCCCGTGCAGCCTCACGCCTCAGAGGCACATCGCTCATCAGCAAACACTTCCGCAGAAGTCGCTCCAGCTTCCCGATGTCAACGGGAGCCAGAGAGCGCGCGCCGACGAGTGCCAGGAACCCTGTGCTCAACTTCCGGCTCGGGTGGGACCGCTGGGCCACTCCAGACCTATGCTGCTCCTGACCCAGGCTTGCATCCCTCCCTTCGAAGGGGGGCGGTGACGACCGCTCCTTTCCCTTCCGGGGACCACGGAGGACGCCTGAGCAGACATGTACCGCCAACGGCACGCTTGACAGATGGTCTTTATAGCAGAGGCATCAACGGGAGTGAACCAACGTGTGACTTAAGGTCCCGTGTGCCCTTCCCTGACGACGGGCAGTGACCAGCCCCCTCAACGTGGCTCTCCTTTGGGGTGTTACCACGTGTCCGTTCCTTGGCCGGACGGCTTCGCTGCGGACTTTACGTGCGGGTGCCCTGTCTGCTCCACACGGGTTTCAGATTCCGACACACGCACGGAGCACATAGTGCGTTCACTCTCACCGTCGCCAAGCGTCCGCCGTACAAACGCACGGCCCTCTGCCCACCTGGTCACTTACAAACAAGGCCTTGAGAGCACACCTCCTGCCCTCCGTGGTGCCAGCTCGGGAGCGGGACTATTGGGTCGCAGCGTATACACGTCTTCGCTGTTAATGCCAAATAGCTTCCCAAGTCCCAGCAGTGCTGTGAACATAAACAGCGCTCTCTGGGAAAACAGACGTGGGAGAACAGAAACGTGCCTCCTTCTCTCAAAATCAGGGTTGCACAACTTCCTGAGGCGGCAGGTTCGCTTTGGCACAGTCATCGGGGAAGTGAGGGCACGACAAGGCTGCAGAGGGGACCTCGCCCCCTCGGTCTTACAGGTGCTCTGGAGAAACTCCCCGAATACAGTGCTTCCTGGGGTGGTGAGCGCAGAAATGGCAACAGCCACTCTGAGGCAGAAGGACAGTCGGACGGCAGCACACAGCTGACCCCGGAGACGTCAGCGGCCCCCCCAGGCTCCACAGGGAGGTGCAAGTCTGCTGGGGAACTAGCTCCCTAAGGGACAGGTGCAACGGCTGGGCCATACTTACAGGTGCGCCTGCTTCTCCGCCAGTTCTTTGGTTTTCTCCTACAATCAGAGACAAAAAAATCAAGCATGAGAAAAGACAGGACAGCACAGGACGTGCTCAGCGAGGACGCCACTAAACGCCCAGCACGCCGTCCGCGTAAAAACACGGCACTACTGTGCGGACTGTTTACTCGAAGCTGCGCCGGAAAGGCCAGTTTTCCATGTGATGTGACCTCTCTTCGTTCCATTGCCGAATATGACCTGCGTGCTTCCTATAACAGAGATCATTTACAACCATCTAGCTGACTTAACAAGCGGCCCTTTCAGAATCAGTAAAGCAGCTCAGGCATCTTACAGACGCCAGAATGAAGATTCTATGCGCACTCGTACCGTCCAGCTTAACACATGCGCTTTTCGACGTCGGCCACGGCAACAGGTGGATGGCTGTATGGAGTGTTCACAGACGCATTTAAACGTCCCGACGGGGACACGGGTTAGCCAACATCCTCCGTCACTTTTAACTGAGAAGTTATTCTTGCTTTAGTAGCAAGCGGTCATCTGACAGAGCAGAGATCCACTCGTTCTAAGACGTGCTCGCCCACCTCTAGTGGCGGAAGACAGACGGCTCTTGCTGCCGACAGACAAATGAACGACGAAAACGTACGGGGCTCTCGCCAGACCAGGGCTGAGGTGTGTGGACAGACGGGGGAAGCAGGCAGGGTGTAGCCCGGATTCTGACTCCCTCGTGAGCCCCCGACCCTGGATAAGGTAGTTCACCTCCACGAGCCTCGGCTTCCACGCCCGTACGGCGGGGGACAAGGCTAATCCCAGGAGCACCTCCGACAGCCACGGGCGGCACTCGGGCTCAGGCTGGCAGACGGCTCCCCGGCCGCCTCTATGCTCCATCACAAGCCAAGTCACACCCTCCTGGCCTCGGTTTCCTCAGCGGGGCGTGGGGTACGGCTCCCGCGTCGTAGCGTCTGACTTACTAGCGTCTGGCCCAGAGCAGGCTTAGGACAGGACAGCGAACTGTGTAGAAACTCACAACCCCTGAGCCTCAGGCCCCGGTCACCACAGGCCCTAGTGTGCTCAGGCTGATGTACCTCATGGACTTCACCTGGCCCGCACGGACCGCACTTGACCGTGCACTTGGCCGCACGGAGGGAAGCGACCACACCAGGGCCATACCAACATCAATCCACGTGGGAACCGTCAGAGGTGGCCTCGGATAGCCACAATGCACGAGGATTACTTGTACAAACCTTGGGAGGTGACAACCCATGTTGGCTTTTGCTTTTAAAAGGTTTCAATTATTTTAAACGTGCATTTTAATCTGAAATATCCATCCAGTTTCTGCAGAGCCAGAGTGAGCTGGGCCAAGATATACGGGCGTCTCTTTGGGAGACCGTGTGTAACTACCGGTCAGGCTTTGGGTCCTGGAGGGGCAGGAAGAGGTGAGGGGCCCTGAGTTCTGGACCCAGGCCACCCGCAGCAGCGCTTGCCCTGGCCCTGCAGGGATGCCTGGCAGTACCCGGAGCCGCCTCCGTGAGGGCAGGGGAGCCACTGGCAGGCGGCGGGCAGAGCCCAGGAATGTGAACCAGCCTCTGACGGGGCACAGGCTGGCCCCACACCTCTGCCCAAAGGTGGGTGGTCTCGAGACCCTAAGGGAGTCAAGCTTTTCGGTGTCCAAGAGTCGACCCGCCCCGGGCCCCCAGCCCCGAGCTGACAAGGGCTCCATAGCCGAGGGCTGGCCGAGGTCCGAACTGCCCCAGGCAAACAGCACAGGTCACTCAGGCCTAATGGGCATCCAGGGCTCAGGGGCACGTCACGGCTGGGCTGGGCCTGGGGGACGGACGTGGGACCAGAGGGCACGATGCTGTGGCCAGCCCCCGCCTCCCCCCCCCCCCCCCCCCCGCCGCCTGCCCCAAGGACAAAATGCCACAGTGGGATGCTCCGGGCTCCCTAGGTGTGGACAGGCAGTAAAGCTGGCCTTCGGTCAGAGGAGGGACTCGTGACATCCCCCAGGCACCCACAGCCCACACCCAGCTCCGCCCCCAGCCAACGGGCCCCCCGACCACAGCAAAAGGCAGCCCCGTGACTGACCCAGACCGTCTCTCGGATTGCCTTGGCCATCTTGAGCAGGAGCGGCCCAAATGAGCCGGGCTCCAGGCGGGTAGCCGAGTGCTGGACGCAGAGGCAGAGGAGGAAGGCGGGGGCCAGCTTGTGGCCGTCCCCGCCAGGCTCGACCAGCGTCATGATCCTCTGCAGCAGCGCGTCCTCCACCTCGGGCTCGAACTCCAGGTGCAGCGGCCTCGGCCGGGGGAAGGCGGCGCGCGTGGAGCCGGAGCGGGGGGTGCCCCGGGCCCGGAGCGCGGCCCCGCACATCCTGCAGCTTCGCGGCCCAGCCCGCAGCCGGGCCAGGGCCTGGGCGGGCAGGGGCTGGGCTTGCGCCGGGTCCTTGAACAGCAGCAGGTAGTAGAGGCCGAGGGAGAGCAGGTCCCCGTGGCGCAGCACCACGGCCCGGCCCCCCACCTCCGAGAAGTTGACGGACACGGGCGCCCCGGGGACGGGCTCCAGGACCAGCCTGTTCCCTGGCCTCTCTGGGCCCGGAGGCCGGTGCCTGCGGATGGTGCAGTGCAAGGGCAGGATGTCCGGGGCCGAGAGGCTGACGCTGGGCTTGCTGGAGGGGGTCCTCTGGCCCACCGTGTGCTGCTCCCGGTTGAGCAGGTACACCAGGCTGTCCTGAAACGCAAACGCAAGACTTCAAGGGCGGGACACCACCTCGGGCAAACCCCTAGGGGGAAGAAACGAAAAGGTGGCCCGGCTCCAGGTGGCCAGCTCGCCATCCTGGGCCCCCCTGCCCCGGAGCCCTTCCTAACCTGCTGCCTGCCACCCGCCCGCCCCCCACTGGGCACCCACGGTCCCCGCGGGAGGAGGGCTTCCCGGGGCAGCCTCCAGGGCACACCGGACACCCCGGGAGGACTCCAGCTGCGAGACGCCAGAGGCCCGACGGGGCCGAGCTGGGCACGGACACTGGCTTAGAGGCACAGCCACGTGCCGCCGGGCCCCGGCGTGACCTGTGCCGAGCTGTGCGCCAGCACCCTCCTCTGCGGCCCCGGCTTCGCGAAGGCCCACGACTTCTCACGAGACAGAACAGGGACAGGACTGTAGCCTCTCCCGGAACCTGATGCGACGCTACCGTAAGAAAAACTCCCCAAGAGAAAACGTAGGAGTCCGTGTCTCCTACAGCAACGTGCCTTACAGGAGTGCAGAACGGAGGACACCAACCTCAAGGAGGGGCCGGCGCCCCAAGGCGCTCACGACATCCGGCCCGTGCTGGTGTGTGCCACGATGGGCCCCCGACGCTGGCCTGCGTGTGCGCGGGGCCCACCAGGCGTGCCCCCAACTTACCTTCCCCTCGTTCACAAGCTGAAAATCACAGGCGGGACGGAGACTTAACATACAGCGTGCACAAAGGCACGACCGCGAAGTACACGGGTGCCAAGAAAACCCTCGCCTCTAAAGCTTCACGGCCACCCTCTCTCCCCACCTGTTTCTCGAGGAAACTCTTCCCCGACCTCTAGGTGCAGCGTCAGCAGAGGACTCCTTCCTCTGAGCTGCCGCCCTCGTGCTGGAGCACACGCCCCGGGAAAGCCTCCCCCGGAACCCTCGTCTGGCCTCTCGTCAATTCCTATTGCTGGCACAGCGCGAGGCCCGGTTTGGGGTCGCTAAGACCTGAGCGCCGCCAGCCCCACCGCTGCACGGCGGGCACCGGGACGGAGCCGGGCAAATCGGCATGAGCCAGAGAGCAGGAAGGGAGAGCCTACGGTGCGGTGCGGAGCGGGGACGAGGAACCTCGGAGGGCCACACCCCTCCGGCCAGGGCTCCCACAGAAGTGGTGGGACATGCGGGCCGGGGACAGGTGGCTCATCTCCCTGCCTCCTCGGGGAAAGCTCGCGGTACAGTCGAGGCTGTACGCCACAACAGCTGTTGGCCAAGCAGCCACCGTCGTCTGGACAAGTGGGCAGACCCGTGTCGGGGACCCCAAAGGCACGGCAGGGCACGGCCCGAAACACACACGGAAGGGGCAGACAAGCAGCACCGAGAGGCCCGGCACCGGGTGAGCCCTCTCCCCCGCTGCTTCCTCCTGGAGCCCAGACATAGAATGCCTGGAAACACAGCACAGAGGAAGCCTCCACTTCCCCCAGAATCCAGGACGGCCCTGCGTGGTGGTCCCCGCCACCCCGTTTCTCCAGCCTCCTCAGCACCCGAGCGCCCGGAGCCGCAGGAGCTCCCAGCCGACGCGGCTAACGGCGAGGAGGCCGTCCGCCGCGACGACGCCCGGCGGGCGCTCGGTCAGCTCAGGGCGGCGGGGCTGCGGGGGGCGGCTCACATGCTGCTGGCTGTAGCCCTGCAGAAGCAGCAGGTGGGGCGACTCGTACAGGGAGTAGCGCATGGCGTCCGGGCCACGGTCCTCGGCGCCCTGGGCGGTGGCCGAGCTCAGGCTGGTCTCGCTGACGGTGCGGCGCAGCCGGGATGTGGGGGGGCTCTGGGCGGCGCCCGGAGCCAGGGCCGGGGTCCCCTTGGCGCGGCTCCGCTGCAGCCTCCGGGCTTGGGCGTTTATCCCTGAAACGGAAGCAACACGGTTAGGTAAACAGAGCCTCCGGGCCCTTCTGCAATCAGACGTCCTGGGTCCCCTTCTAACGCTGGTCAGTCGCTGTTTTGTCAACTGCTATAGAGGAGACCGCGAGACTCGTGGGGCCGGGGCACCTCCGAGGCTCCCCGAGAGAAGACAGGCCGGCCGTCCAAGTCCAGAGATGCCCATGGGAACCCAGTGACCCACCTGGACCAGCCACCCGGCAGCCCTCCCCTCAGGACGCCAAACCCACTGCCACCTTCACTTCCCCTGGGCCACCTAGGGGCTTGTCCCTAAAGCCCTGCCAGGTCACCCGTGTGTGTGTGTGTGTGTGTGTGTGTGTGTGTGTGTGTGTGTACGGCCAGGCTCCTGCGGGTGTGTATGTATGGGGGGATGCCTCTGTGTGTGTGTGTGTGTATGTGTGCGGGGGGGGGGGGGAGGGCGCGTGCGGGTGTGGGGGGGGAGGGCACGTGCGGGAGGGAGGGCGTGTGCGGGTGTGTGGGGGGAGGGCACGTGCGGGAGGGAGGGCGTGTGTGCAGGGGGTAGGGTGCGTGGGCGTGTGTGCGGGGGGGGGGGGGGGGACGCGTGCGGGGCAGAAGGCGCGTGCATGTGCAGGAGAGGAGGGCGCGTGTGCGGGAGGGGAGTGTGTGGGGGGGAGGGCGTGTGTGTGTGGGGGGAGGGCGTGTGTGTGTGGGGGGAGGGCTGTGTGCGGGGGGGGGGGGGAGGGAGGGCTGTGTGCGGGGGGGAGGGCGTGTGGGGGGGGGGAGGGCGTGTATGCGGGGGGGGGAGGGCACGTGCGTGTGTGCGGGGGGGGAGGGCGCGTGCGGAGGACGGAGGGCGCGTGCGTGTGTGCAGGGAAAGGAGAGCTTGTGCGGTAGTGGGAGGGCGCGTGCGTGGGGGGGAGGGCACGTGCGTGTGCGGGGGGAAGGGCGTGCGTGCGGGGGGGGGGGGGACAGACAGCGCGTGCGTGCTGTAGGGAGAGGGCGCATGCAGGGGGGAAGGCGCATGCGTGTGGGGGGGAGGGCACGTGCTGGTGTGTGCAGTGGGGGGAGGGCGCGTGTGGGGGGGAGGGTGAGTGCATGTGTGTGTGTGTGTGTGTGTGCAGGGAGGGCGCGTGCGTGTGTGCGGGGGGGGGGGGGGGAGGGCGCTGTGCGTGGGGGGAGGGTGCGTGCGTGGGGGGAGGGCGTTGGGGGGGAGGGCTCCTGCGTGTGTGTGCAGGGGGAGGGCGCGTGTGCGGGGGGGAGGGCGCGTGTGCGGGGGACGGAGGGCGCGTGTGCGGGGGACGGAGGGCGCGTGCGTGTGTGCAGGGAAAGGAGAGCTTGTGCATGCGTGGGGGAGGGCGCGTGCGTGGGGGGAGGGCGCGTGTGTGCGGGGGGGAGGGCGCGTGCGTGTGCGGGGGGGACGGAGAGCGCGTGCGTGCTGTAGGGAGAGGGCACATGCAGGGGGGAAGGTGCATGCGTGTGTGGGGGGGAGGGCACGTGCTGGTGTATGCGGTGGGGGGAGGGCGTGTGTGGGGGGAGGGTGAGGGCGTGTGTGGGGGGAGGGTGAGTGCGTGTGTGTGTGTGTGTGTGCGCAGGGAGGGCGCGTGCGTGTGTGCGGGGGGGGGGAGGGCACGTGCGTGTGTGCGGAGTGGGGGAAGGCGCTGGGGGGGGGTTGCGTGCGCGGGGGCTGCCTACGTGTGCGCGAGGGGACGGTGCATGTGCACCGGAGTGTGTGCTGTGATTAGTTGAGACAAGAAATATTCACAACCTCCTTCCCCCCCCCCCCGGTTTACAAGGAGGAAGCAGTCTGTGTGCCCTCGACCCCCCAGTCCCCTGAGCTGGCTGGTCTCTGTGTAGAGCAGCACGGCTGCTCCTTTCCGAGGCTACCCCCGCCCCTGACACGGCCAGGTCCGAAAGCACACACATGCACACAAACATGCGTGCAAACACACGCACGTGCCCACACACTCACTCGTGCACCTGCGCCCCCTCCGCCACCAAAGACTCTTCTACACACAGGAGGCACTCGCAACGAACGCTGCTGGAAAGCTAAGAAGCCAACTGGAGCCCAGGAGGCCAGTGAGCAGAGCTGACCCCGGCGCTTTCTTTCTGAGCCCTCTCCCGACTCCCCCCCCCCCCCCCACCACAGCCCACCCGCCCCCACTTGGAGCCTGCCTTCCTACAACGTTCCAGGCACACCAGGCGGAGCCTGAGGAAGTGAGGCAGGCCGGCCGGAGCGAGGGTGCCGCCTTACCCGAGAGCGGCCCTTCCAGGACGAAGCCTGCTTCTCTGCACCCGCAAGAGGCCGGGTCTGCGGGAGGCCAGGCCGGCGGTGCAGCCGGAGCCGCAGTGCGAGGCCGTCCGCCCGGCGCCCGCTGCTCCTCCGTGCCTGCTGCAGAGCCAGCGACTGGCAGGCAAGAGCGGTCGGGCAGAGGGGGAGGTGGGGCGGGGGAGCGGGGGAGCAGCGGGTCAGGGGCAGGCGGGGATGGGGAGAGCAGGCCGGAGGAGACAGGGAGGGCAGAGGGGGAGGGAGGCAGGGGGGGAGGAAGGGGGGGAGGCAGGGGGGTGGGAGGGGCAGAAGGACCTGGGGGCCAGGAGGGGCAGGGAGCACAGGGGCGGGGGGGGGGGGGGGGGGGGGGGGGGGGGGGGGCTGGTGGGCACCGGTGGAAGCCAGCTCCTCCCCCCACCTGCCCTGCCCCCCTGCTCCTCTTAGCACCACAGACCCCAGGGCTTGTGGCAGCACTCGCACAACCGCACAACTAGGAAGAAGAAACGTTTAAAAACCAATCCAAAATGATGCAGCCGCCAAGCTCTTCCTCCATCCAGGGTTAGGGTCGACAGCCCAGGGCCCAGGGCCGGCTTCCCTGGCCTCGCTGCAGAAGGGAGCGCTTCCTGCTACGGTGCAACTGAGCTCAGTGGGGCCAGAGGTTCTGGCCCGATTCCAGAGGTCTGAGGGACACCCAGGAGTCTGTACTCTGTAAAAGCGCCCACAAGGTTCTGGACCACTGCTGCCAAGGCACTCCCCCTCCACTGTCCGCCTGCACACAGACCCTCCTGGGCAGTTTCAAATACTGCAGCGTGGTCTGGCCTCCGGGTCTCCTCACTGGGTCCGGGGGCGGCCACAGGAGTGTTGAAGGGTGGGGGCTGAGGAACGCCGGCTCGGAGTCTGTCAGGGGTGAAGCGCCCATGGCCGGGAGGACCCTCGCACCTGCGCGGACGCGACCCCGACACGACCCCACACACGCCGTGCTCACGGCACGACCAGGAGAACCCTCGCACGTGCATGGACATCTGTGCAAGGACGGCCACTGGACAGGCCACACGACCTCCGTGGGAGCTATGTGTTCACAGGATGAAGGTGCCACGGGGGAAAAGCGGGAGCCAAGTATGCACCCGAGGAGGGTGGAAAACCAGTTTAACACTTAAGGTACGAGGCCATTTCTTTACACACTTAAAAAGCACATAAAACATCATTGAAGGGACACCTGGGCAGGTAGGTCCATTGAGCATCCGACTTGGGTTTGGGTCACGATGTCTCAGTTCATGAGATTGAGCCCCACAACCAGCTCTACGATAACAGACTAGAGCCTGCTTGGGATTCTCCGTCTTCCTCTCTCCGCTCCCGCTTGCTCTGTCTCAAAATAAACTTTAGAAAAAAATGGGGGGTGGGGGCGCCTGGGTGGCTCAGTCACTTAAGCATCTGACTTCGGCTCAGGCCACGATCTCACGATTTCGGAGTTCAAGCCCTGCGTCGGGCTCTGTGCTGACAGCTCAGAGCCTGGAACCTACTTCGGATTCTGTGCCTCCCTCTCTCTCTGCCCCTTCCCGACTCCTGCTGTGTCTCTCTCTCTCAAAAATAAACATTTAAAAACAATTTTTTTAAAGAAAAGACCCACAGTCAATTCGAGAAATGGCTGTCATAGGTGGGGACAGAATGAGCCTGGGGATATATATAATACAAAGAACATAATGGCTCGGAGTGTATTTTTATATATAACTTTGTATATATGCCGTGTCTTTTATATAAGAAAACTCCAAGTCAACATGAATAAATTGTACGTCAATTCTGGGCGTCAGTTACATCATTCTTTATACTTTTAGAATCATAAACACCTTGCAGGCACCCCCTCCCACCACCACCAGGCACATGACCACGGCCCCCTTGTGGCCCTAGGTGCAGTTCCGGGCTTGGCCCCATCCTCACAAGGCCACTAGAGGTGAAGACCAGCACCGTCCCCAGCGAGAGGCTCCGAGGAGGCCTGTGGCTCCCAGAGTGCTCACAGGGACAGTCACCTTCCCCTGCTGCCAGCTGATTTTAGTTCAGCTTTGCCATCATCAGATCCAGGCATCTGAGCACTATGCAAAACCAGGACAGATCTGCCCAACTTGGAAAGAAGGCCCTCACTTCTGGGTGGAGGGTGACAGGTGGCACACAGCTGGGCAGAGTCCTTGCAAACGTACCCCAGAAACCTTCAAAGACACGCGTGGCGTGGATCTGGCCTGCACAGCGTGGGCGTTTGCAGGGTGCTCGGGCCCGGGCCAGGTGTGATGTGGCCGAGAAGCAGAGAGGAAGGAGCCTGTGGTGCAGAGGCCGGCCGGGTCTGCAGCCTGATGGGGGGTGGGGGTGGGGGATGGCTGGGGTCTCTGCCACCAGCAAGGCCATCCCAGCAGCCCCGCCACCCCCAGGCGGGGATTTCACTCAGCAGAGGAGATCTAATGAAACAGACGGGCAATGGGGTCCATGCCCGTCACAGCACGGTACTCTAGGTGGAAGCTATTCATCCCACAAGAGTGCCAGGCCGTGCCCACGGGTGAAGGAGATGCCCTCCAAGGCTGGCGGGCCAGAATAGACCCCGTCTGCCACCACACTCCCCCCGCGATGGGCCGGGCGTGCCGATCCACACGTGTTCCTGCTACGGTGCAACTGAGCTCAGTGGGGCCAGAGGTTCTGGCCTGATTCCAGAGGTCTGAGGGACACCCAGGAGTCTGTACTTTGTAAAAGAGCCCAGAAGGTTCTGGACCACTGCTGGGAAGGCACTCCCCCTCCACCGTCCCCAGACAAAGCCCCTGGTGCAGAAATGCGCCGAGCGCTTGCTAAACTTACTTGAGTACCTACCCATTTAACTTGAGTTTCGGATTTCTAATTCTTTTCTCTAGGTAAGTGTTTGTTAGCTCCCAGAAAGGTGGCAGATATGGGGCTCCCCGTTCCACCCTTACATAGCTGCTCTGGTGAAAAAGCAGAAACACGGCCCAAGAGAAGTGGAAGCAGGGGTCCGGGTAGCCCGCCTGCGGAGGCCTCCTGCACCTCTGCCGGACACACGCGGGACCACCTTGCCCCGCCCCCCTCCCCAGGACACACGCGGGAACCATGGTGCCTCCCAACACTCGTTAATGCACACAGGCACCAGACTCAGAAGCCAAGCGACTACTTTCCTCATTTTAAGAGGACAAATCAACGCGAGGACATTCTGAAACGACAGGAATCACAAGTCAATCGCGGGCCCTGATGGGACACACAGAGTCCACTGTGCGTCTCCTGAACCCTTCGCTCTGACCCGGGAACTGGGAAGGGGCTCCTAACCTGCAGGAGGTGTGGCCGTGATAGGGACAGTGAGAGAAGGTAGAGATCGGCCACAATGGACGCGGTGACAGAAAGGAGCTCCGCGCGTCCCTTTCCTGGCCGCTGGCCCCAGCTAGCTCCCTCACCTGCCCAGAACTAAACCCACAAGCAGGTGGCTCTGCAGGACAGGAATCCGTGGTTTCCTCATCCCCTGGATCAGACGTTCCTGGGTGAGGCAGCCATCTGGGCAGGGGAGGAAGCGGCGTGGGGTACACCCTGGGCCGCAAACTCTTTTAAATGCAGCCCCTCTTCCCTCCACGTCGGGTTGGTGCAGACGTCCCCTCTGCCGGTGGAGAGGACAGGACTCTGTGCATACCAGGGGTGGCAAAATTAATTTTGAAAACAGTTGGTAGCTGTCACCGGAGCTCCGGCCACGGGCTGGATGCTGGCTCCAGGACAGCACTGGAAAGAAAAACACAGCTCTTTCCTGAACGTCACTAAGTTTAGGACAATAAATTTAACCTGTAGCTTTTTACCTCGGAATCCTGTTTGCTCTTCCCTCCGGGACTCAGAGTTTGAAACAATACGTACAACTTGGAAAATCTGTGTTGCCTACACCCACCACGCGTGCGCAGGGCTGGTGGTCTCTCAGATGTGGTTTTGATCGATGACTAAAGACTGATGGGGCAACGGAATGGTCCTGCGTAAGGGAATTTTATTAGAATTGGGGGAATTTGACTACTTTTAAGTGATCTCTAGTAAGTTGAGCATACACTGCTGAATACACTCTCCAGTAGCTGCTGCAAAATGCAGAGGGACACCTGCCTCGAGCAAGTCCGTTTTAACTGCAACACCCTTTTCTACTTTAGCAAAGACACAGAATGGAGCGCTCTGAGTTACCAAGCAATCCTTGAAGTTAACGTGAAGTTTTTTGTATTCGAAATGCACAAAAAAGAACTACTTACAGATAATTTGGTGAGCACCTGTCTACTGCCTGGCCAGCCTTACTCTGGGCATTTTGCATTTAATTCCACTTCATCAAACCCTATAAAGGGACTGCGGGTGGATGGGAATATGTTAGCCTAGCTTTACAGGACCAGTCTGACTACTGGCAAAGAAAATTCTAAACCAAATGTACATGGAGCACCACCCCCTTGGGAATAAGACGGGGATGCTTGCTATGACCACCTCCATTCAACGTTGGACTGGAGGTCCTGGCCAGTACAATTAAGGCAAGAAAAACAAATGAAAGTCCAAGAATTGAAAAGAAAGAAATAAGATTATAATTATTTTGCACACAATTTGACTGTGTTTATAGAGATCTCAAAAGAGGGGCACCTGGATGGCTCAGTCGGTTAAGTGTCCGACTTTGGCTCAGGTCATGATCTCGCGGTTCGTGAGTTCAAGCCCTGCATTGGGCTCTGTGCTATCAGCTCAGAGCCCGGAGCCTGCTTCAGATTCTGTGTCTCCCTCTCTCTCTGCCCCTTCCCAACTCGTACTCTGTGTGGGTCGCTCTCTCTCTCTCTCAAAACTAAATAAACATTAAATAAATAAAAGACACTGCAAAACACTCTATGGACAAGCAATCAGAACTAACAAGTGAATTTAGCAAGGTGACTAGACATGGTGAGTGTGCACGTTCACCATTTTCGTGTGGGAGAAACAGTGAGAAAAGGGTATGTCAAAGTAATGGTGCCATTTATAATCGTGTCAAAAAACACGAAACAACGAAGGAACAAGTCTACCCAAGATGTGCAGGACCCCAACACTGATAACTACAAAACGCCATGGACAGAAATTAAAGACCTAATGAATAGAAGGATACACCAAGTTGATGGACTGTAAAGGTATCCGTCCTCTCTAAACTGATGTATAAACTCAATGCGATCCCACATTGGAAGGGTCTCAGCAGATGTGTGTGTACAAATTAATAAGTGTATACGGCAATGCAAAGGGTATAAGGTAACCTTGAAGATCAATTGTGATGCGGGAAGACTCGAACTATCAGATAACAGCCTATTCTAAGCTACAGTAACTGAGAGAATGTGGTGGTGCTATAAGGACAGTAGACCATTGGAACAGAAACGAGAGTCCTGGAACAGAATCTCACATACGCAGAAAGGATGGTCTTCTCAGTAAATGATACCGGGTCAAATGCATCTCCATATGGAAAAAAAAAAAAAAAAATCATGACCCCTACCTCACACCATTCACAAAAATTAACTCCAGATGGACTATAGATCTAGCCGTGGAGATAGAACAATGAAGAATTTAAAAGAAAGCACAGGAACAGATCTTCACGGCCTCGGGCACACAGAGATTTCTTACATGGGGGGAAGGCGCCGCTCACAAAGGGAAGACCACCCACAGATGCTTCTGGGTGCACTGCAGAGGTTACAGACACTGACAAGTGCAACTCTTCAAGCGTGATACTTGCACTGGTCAGAGAACAAGGAAGTGTCTAGAGGGACCCTAAAATAATTTGACTCTTGCATACACGGGGTCAACCTAAAAATCAGGTCTAAAATTTAACTGTGTGGCTTGCTGAATAACAGTGAAAACTGAATTCACAGCCTCAGCAAGTTCCCCAGGTGAAAGTTTGGGAAAAACTTGCCCTGATGGGGAAAGAGCAGGACCCTAAACCCTGGAACAGTGCCATCAGGATGGGCTCCGACAAAGCTGTGCCACTTGAACCCCTGATCCAAGCTGAGCCTTACTTGCCAAGAGGAGCGGCCTGTCCTGCTGTGTCTGAAGGGACTGGCTTTCCCCGGCTCTAGGAACCTACAAGCTCCACGTGGGGGCCTCTTTCCCTGAACCGCTACCCCGGTGACCCTCAGCGCACTACTGAGCCCACGGGTGCCAAATTTGAGTGGCACCCAGAGCAAGAGTAAGACGGGCAGCAAGTCTGGGCTGCGGGCACGCTGCTCTGGCCCCGGGGAGCCGATACCCCCGGACTGCGCCAACGGGCCCGGGGCCAGCCTCAGCGGTTTGGAGCACACCTTCCGCTTTCCTTTAGAAACATCTCCTGACCCGTTACTGGGGCCCGATGGGAACTGGAGGTGACATCACAGGACGGCGCAGCCTGAGTTCCCGTCACCAACTGGTGTGGTTTCTGCTTCGCTGACTGGCCCAGTCATCGTATTAAGAACTTCTCTTCAAAACGTGTGAAGGCCAATTGCAGCGTAGGAGGGGATATTTGTGGTACAGCCCTCAGGAAAAGGGCCCGTCCCAAAATCACTAGGAACGGGACAGACGACCCAGCAGAGAAGCACGCGAGAGCTTCGAACAGATGCCGCAAAGAACATCCGAAACGGTGTTTAAACATACGAGAACGTGATTCGCTTCACTCATCATCAGATACGCAAACTAAAACCACAAATAACTGCTACACAACCGTGAGAGGGGCCATAGTGAAAAGACAGGCAGCACCAAGTGTGAGAGCGAAAACGGAAGTCACAACTCTTACACACTGGTGGTGGGCGTGTCAACAGGCACACGCACTTAGAGGAGAAACGGTTAGCAGTATCTCCTACACGAGCACATACGCACACTCACTGGCCCATCGACTGTACCCCCAGTTGTGCGCTTGACAGAAATGCACGCGTCACCACAAGACAGTCCCAAGTACGTTCACGGCAGCGTGATTCCTACTGAGCCCCAACTGGAACCCACCCAAGTGTCCGTCAAAAACTGAATGGGGACACAAGTTGGAGTGTTTTCATGTGAATGCACAATAGCATACAGCAATGATCATGAACTCTTCCATAACCAACAAAATCAGGGAATCTCTCAAAGGTGATAATAAGGCCAAGCACAAGAAGGTAGATATTACAGGATTCCATTTGTAGGAAATACAAAAAGAGGAAAAACCCAACTTTGGTGTTAGGAGTCAAGACAGTTGGGTCAGTGCCTCACGGTCAGGAGGGACCAGGAGGGAGCCCTGCTCGAGTCCCAGGAGCGCCCCGTCTCCTGACCTGGGTGCCTGCTGCACAGTCCACTCACTTTTTGAAGATTCACTGAGCTGCATACTTACAATCTGTGCACTTTTCTGTCTGTGTACTCTATTTCAATGACAAGTGTCCTTCTAAGAAAAGGAGCCCAGGTGTTGAGATTATCATACACAAAATATACAACCACACCTGCCCTGTGTAAAAAAGTAAAACACACCTTGAAATATGTGGAGAGAACAGTAAATTATAAACAGTGACGCCAGATTTCAAAAAGAACAAACTTCAAGTTGTAGAAATGAAAAATTCAGTAACAGAAACTATCGCTTCCATGTAATGTATCAGACATACGAAACATATCAGAAAGGAGAAGTGATGAACTCAAAGACCAGTCAGAAAAAATTACCCAGGAAGTGGTGCAAAGAGACAAGAAAGAGAAAACATATGAAAGGGGCTAAGAGACAGAGTGAGAAGGTCCGACGGGTTTAAAGACAGCTCCAGGAAGAGAGGTGTAAGAATGGCACAAAGGCAACATCTGACAAGAAAAGAGCTGAGAATTTTCTAGGACTGACTGAAGAATCCGGTTCACAGAGTCGTGACGTCCAATAAAAGAACGAAGAAAGACATCACAAGAAAACACATGAAAGTCTCCAACAAGACACAGGCGAACCAAATCCAGCAAGATAGGAAAAGGATGATACACCAAGAGCACGTGGGATTTATCCCAGGAGCACAAGGTTGATTTCACCTACGTAAATCAATCACTGTAATACAGCAAATCAATAGAATAAGACACCAAACCACACGAGCATCTCAGCAGACACAGTAGAGAGCTCAGGACGTGTGCGAGAGCTGAGGAAGGGTCTCAGGGAGTCCTTTTCCCAAAGACCAACGATACTCCAAACAGGTAAAGCGAAACCGTCGTGTAGGAGCAAACACGCGGGTGTTATCACTCAGAGAAAAGGGACCAGATGAGCATTAGGAAATCAGGACAGTGGTGGCTTGCGGGGGTGGGGGTGGGTGGCTGGGGCAGGGCGACCTGGGGCAGGCGACCATCCGTGACCACCCAAGAAAAGCAAGCGGGAAGCACAGGCGCTACGAGCATAGCTCAGCGGGCCGTGCTCGCTTCGCGATCTCCCTCCCACTGACCCTACAGCAGTCGCGCTCCACGCCCTTTCCCGCACACGGGCCCTTTCACAGCAGCAGCTACACGCACCCGGCCGCGGCCTCACGACCACACCGCCTTGCGTTTCTAGGGTGCAGGGGACGCGGCTTGGCCCGCAGAGGGGCCGGCCGGAGACACTGGGGACACCAGGAACCAGGAACACGGCGCAGAGACCACGCATGGTAACCATCTACACCAGTGATTCTGAAAGCCGGGCGCTGCCGGGACAAGTGGAGTCTTGCTGGCTCCTTCCTGGTCACTCGAAGGCTGTCCGAGGCGGGCAAGCGCCACCCGCACCCACCGCCGGCCCTGCAGCCTCCACGTGCCCCTGCGCCGTCTCCACAGCTCCGCCCAGAACGCTTCCTTCCTGAAAGCGACCCGGGGATTCGGTTCCCAGGCAAAATGCAAATGTCCCGAGCTCCCCAGCTTTCTCCCCACGTACCCAGGAAAACTTCAAAGGGAACAACGTCCCCCGGGGGGCCCTGTCCAGAGCAGCCCATTCCTCAAGCTGAGTCGTGGGTACACAAATAGTTCACGGTATTATTCTGTATCTGCTTTTCGTGGGCTTCAAGTATTTCACGATCAAGAGGAAAGCAGAGACAGGTACAGAATGAGAAATATAAACATTCATAAACATCCTAAAACCCGTTCGGCCTCACAAATACTACAGGAAACAACCTACAGGAGGGAGAGACGACGTCCCTCTTTCAAGTCAGTATTTCAAATGATGGAAACAGGTGATGGCTAAGATACGGAAATGGACGTCCTGCTGGTGGGACGGAAAGTGGCACCAATCTGCCCCCAGTTTTAAAAACAGCTATCGAGGGGCATCTGGGTGGCTCAGTCAGTTAAGCGCCCGACTTCGGCTCAGGTCATGATCTCACGGTCCCTGAGTTCAAGCCCCATGTCGGGCTCTGCACTGACAGCTCAGAGCCTGGAGCCTGCTTCAGTTTCTGTGTCTCGCTCTCTTGGTCCTTCCCCTGCTTGCTTGCTGTCTGTCTGTCTGTAGCTCTCTCTCAAAAATAAATAAGGCCTTTAAAAATTTAATAAAAAAATAAAAATAAAAAAAGCTATCGAGATATGCCAACTACACCAGTATTAAAGATATATCAGTACCCAAAATGTCCCATTCTTCCAGAAAGGAATGGTACTGTTAAGTTGCTGTCCTACAGAAATAATCAAAAAAGGAATCAAACATTTAGGTACAAGGATGTTTATTTACATAAGCATTATTTATACACCAAAAAATGGGAAATATTCTTCAAATCCAATAGGGAAACGATCAGGTGTACTCATTCAAATGGCATTAAAAATTACGTTCATAGGGGAGCCTGGGTGGCTCAGTTGGTTCAGCGTCCGACTCCTGGTTTTGGCTCAGGTCATGATCTCCTGGTTCGTGGATTCGAGCCCCGAGATGGGCTCTGCACTGACAGTGTGGAGCCTGCTTGGGATTCTCTCTCCCTCTCCCTCTGTCCCTCCCCGACTCACGTGTGTGTACTCCCTCTTTCAAAATAAATAAACATTAAAAGAAATTATGTTTATAGGGGCATCTGGGTGGCTCAGTCGGTTAAGGGTCCGACTCTTGGTTTCAGCTCAGGTCATGATCTCAAAGTTCATGAGTTCAAGTCCTGCATCAAGCTTTGTATGGACGGTGCAGAGCCTGCTTGGGATTCATTCTCTCTCTCTCTCTCTCTCTCTCTCTCTCTCTCTCTCTCCTCCCTTCTCCCTCTCTGACCCTCCCCCACTTGCATTCTAATAAACCTTAAAAAAAGAAAAAATTATATTCATAATATGAATAAATATACTAAGTTAAAGAAAATGGATGTAGGTTGATTTAAATTGCATAGGAAATCCAATAATAAGAAGAGACTGGAATAATAAGGGGACATTTTAGGTGATTTCTGTTCTCTTCTCTATACTCCCTATTTCCAAATTTTCAACAATGGGAATGTCATTTTTCTAAGTGGAGAGAAATGACATTTTAAAGCACTGACAGGACTGTTTCTGTGGTAAACCTTGGACCTTCTCACGTTAATTCGAGCCTCGGTCAGGAAAGAACATCCCCTCTCTAGAAGGAATCGCCTCATTAAGATAACGGGTAACCGAGTGGATAAAATGCTTAAGCCATTTGTTAGTCACAGAAAGAAACAGAGCCCCCAGGACTGCAGCAAAGCAAGAGCAGTGTGGCAGCAGAAGCAAGAACTTTCTGAACCCCAGGCCCTATCTGGTTCCCCCGACATGACGAGATGGCGCTGAGCCCTTTTGCAAGGGAGGACCGCGTGGCATGCACAGTGACAGCACACACAGACAAGAAAGACCTGGGGACCGCTTTCTGCTCTAGGCCCGCCAGGTGGGCATCCCCTGGGTCCAGCCGGAGAAGGCGATCCTCGTGCCAGAGCTGAGCGGTCTCAGGTTTAACCTTCCACTAGGAATCCTGACCCCAGAGAAGGGCTCACCCCCCTCCCCCACCACTGCTCTGGAATCAGGTCCCCACGTTGACCCCGCAGGTTGGAACAGGCAGTTGAGGAAACTGCTTTGCAAGTAGACCAAAACGACAAAGAGAAACTAGGAGACCGAAAAATCAGAAAAATAGATCCAGAACCTGAATAACAGAAGAGCCCGAAGAAATCGTCAAAGGAATAACATAATTTTTCAGAACGGAATTCTTAATTTTTCAGATCCTGAGTTTTTAGATTAAAATGGCCCATTAGAAGTCCAACACACAAGAGAGGTTAAAAACACACGAAGGGTCAAAATATGCAATTGGGTATAATCTGAATAAATATGGTAACGGATACAACCATAATTTTTTTAAATAAGAAGTTAAGACTCACACCAGAGTGGAAGCACACCCCTTCCAAGGCACACAGCCTGGCTCTTCCGAGAGAGGCTGGGAGGGAGCAGCACAGAGAAATGAGAGGTTTCCAGAAGGAGAAAAAAGCGACTGAACATGAGGGGTGAGGAAGCACAACGTCTAGCAGCTCCCCCGGGGGGCGCTGGAAGTTACTGGAAACAGACCAACACCTTCAAATTTCTAGGAAGAAAGTTGCTTTGATTCTAAAACTCCACACCCAGATCAACTATTAATCACGCGTTAAAGTAGGATAAAGATCTTTTTAGACATACAGGGTCTTGAGCAATTTTAATTCCCAGGTGCACTTTCTCAGGAAGCCACCGGGGAGAGACTCCACCAGGACGGGAGGGGGGGGGGGGGGGGGGGGGGGACCGAGAACGAGGAAGGGACAGCGAAAACCAGGGGCTCCTTCCCCAGAGAGACGCCAAGGGAATGACAGCTAAGAGCAGCCTTCAGGGGCAGCCAGCCCAGACTGAAGCGAGGCAGCGGACCCCAAAAACACTGGAATTGATAAAATGCACCATATAGCTGAGCATCCTGAAGCAGGACAATTGGCAGAGGGCTGGGGAAAACTGGATTCGTGAGAAGCACGGACAGAAAGAGAAAACAAACAACGATAACAGTAATTCACTTGCAAGAAACTAAAGGTGGGACCGCCAGGAAAAGTAACCCTTGTACAGACCCACCTTCAGTTGTGAAAAGCCACACCTGGCCGAAGCAACGTACACCCCGCTGCCTAATCCGGCCCCAGCCCCGTGCGCACCGAGAGCACGGGCCACCGGAGCTGGATGGTTTAACGAGGGCCATTCCCATCCCCATGGTGGGACATCCCTAGCTCCGCCCGAAATTTAACAAATCAAGTCACTGTAGGGTAAGCTTCTTGTTTTAAGCTTTGGAAATAAGTGACAAAAAAAAAAAAAAAAAAAAAAAATCATTCACAGATGAAAACGATTCCCTCGGAGGATCGCAAAAATCGGGAAGAAGCGCAGGCTGGGGCCTGGCGTGAGGCTTGGCTGTTTTTAATCAGTGACGGGAAGCTGTGCACCCATGTGACTTTGCTGAAAAGTAAACGTTCAATGTGCATCCTGTTGCATGAATGAACACGCACACGCAGGGGGGATACGTCATCCGTCCTCTACATTTTAAATCCCCGACGTTATCTGCATCTTTGAAACTGGAAAGCATCCCACATTCATATGGACGCCAGCCAGGTGGCGGCCGTGAGGTGGAAACTTGGTTGTTGTTCCCTCCGGGGGCGGGGCAGGGGGCAGGGGGCGGCGCTACAGTCTTTCAGTCGCTTAAGGATTACTTGAAGAGCCAACGTGACCGCTGGCTGCTGTGTGCGAACTCGCAGAATTTCATGCCCACGGCTGGGAAGAAAATCGCAGAGATGGGGCGCCTGGGTGGCGCAGTCGGTTAAGCGTCCGACTTCAGCCAGGTCACGATCTCGCGGTCCGTGAGTTCGAGCCCCGCGTCAGGCTCTGGGCTGATGGCTCGGAGCCTGGAGCCTGTTTCCGATTCTGTGTCTCCCTCTCTCTCTGCCCCTCCCCCGTTCATGCTCTGTCTCTCTCTGTCCCAAAAATAAATAAAAAACGTTGAAAAAAAAAATTTAAAAAAAAAAAAAAAAAAGAAAATCGCAGAGCTAACAGCGGAGCCTTCTCCTCAGAAAGGGTGCGCCCGCGTGTTCCCGAGGGCACGTGGGCGCGGACAGCCCGGAGTGGAGAAGGGGAATTAGACACTGGATTTATTTCACTCGTGTTTGTCTTCTCATGTATGCATGAAACTAAGAGAGATAAAAGTCCGTGATTAAATAAACCCTTACGTTTATGAGAGCTCTTCAGGGAAGTACAAAACTAAGAATCCTAAGCAATTATTAAGGCACGGTGTTCAATTTAACACTGATTTTTAGGTTAGTCGAAAGTAGGTACCGGCCATCTTGCAATTATTAACACATTCGGCGTTAATACATTATATATGGCAATAGGTTTTGCAAAAGTGTTCTTAATGATCCCAAAATATACATAGCACTCCATCCAGACCATGGAATATTCCATAATCCCTAAAACGAGTGAATGGGAACTCTGACAGATGTGGAGAGACCTCCCAAAGGAGTTTGGTAGGAAAACAATGTGGCCCCATTTCTAAAACAACAAACTTTGATCAAAGCCTGTGTGAGTACACGTTTGAGTAGGTGTACTCAGGCTTACCCAAGCGCAGGCAAACTAGACAAGGTCACTATGGTAGGCAGAATTCTCAAATGACCGCCCCCCACCCCCACCCCACGATCTCCGCTTCCTGGGATTACTCCCATGACTGTGTTCAAGGGCAAAGAGATTTTGCAGATGTAATTAAGGTTCCTGACGGGTTGATCTTACCATACAGAGACAATCCAGGGGGCCCAACCTAATCACACGAGTGCCATCAAAGAAGAGCATTTTCTCCAGCTGGTCACAGAAATCAGAGAGATTTGACGTGTGACAAGGGTTTGAACGCTGCAGAGCTGGGAGGGGCCCCCGGTCCACATACAGCGGAACAAGAAGGAAAGGCAGAGACAAGATGGAGACTTCAGTCCTGCAACCCCAAGGATCCAAACGCTGCCAATACCATGTGGGATTGAGGGGCCCCGTGCTCCTGTAGGGACCACAGCCACCCAGTGAGCGGAGGGCCCAGCCACCGCATGCCAGACTCCCGACACACTCAATCCGTGAGACACTGAAAGGGTGTGGTTTGAAGCCACTACCCGTGTGCTTGTTGGCAGGGCCCGGAAAAAGGGGAGGAGCACCTCGCCTTGAAGACACCAGGATCGTGTGTCACGGGAGTGTGGACTTCGAGGGGGCTGTGGCAAAGGCTCAGAAGGACACGGGGGCGTGTTTCTGGAAACCCCGGGAAGGGGGCCCGTCATGCGGGAGCAGGACTTGTGACTGATGTGCCTGAGCACACCCCTCAGGAGATGCCACCCGCTTTCCTGTTACCTGTCCCAAGAGGCAAAGAGGGAGAGAAACACCAGGAGCTGTGAATCAGAATGGAACCCGGACTGATGACTGAAGATCCTCAGTCTCCGGACGACAAAGGAGGCCAAGAGTCTGAGGGTGGCGCAGAGAGAGGGGCCGGTGTCCTGCTCAACCCTCTCCTGGCGCCTCAGAAAGATCCGAAGGCCAGAGCGCCGGGCCACACGAAGACCCTTTCAAGAGACCAAGGGTGCCGCTCGTCGGTTCTCTTAACCAAATCAGGGGCCCTGGAGAAGCTTAAGGGCATCCTCACCTCTCAGCAGAAGCTGCAAAGAGAGAAGGGCCATCTCAGGAGCGTCCCTGGGTGCGGCGTGTCTGACGGCCGGCCGCCCCTGGAATCCACGCCTGGCCCAGCCGGCAGGTTCTCGGAAGCGAGCAGCTCGGAGCAGGGACGGAGGGAGCCCGGCACGGAGAGAGGCTCTCCACAGGCAGCAGGCAGAAGACGACACGCAGAAGAGTCCCGCCTTTCGGGAAAAGCGAAGAGTGGCTCAGAGCCCAGAGGACGGCCAGCAGAGTGTTCCCAGGCCTGGAAATCTCACCACGGCCCCCAGCCAGGCTCGCCCGGCCGCATTTCAAATTCCACCTGCACCAGCGACTCCTTCTCGCCGTCCACTGCCCCCTTTCTGACCCAGAACGCCACGACTCTTGTCCCGCACCTGGCCGGCCACTGCATGCGGGGAGCCAACCGTCCCACCGGCCCGCGGGTGGGGAGCACTGTGCCCTCCGGCGGTAGAGCTGAGCCGCACTTAATGGATATACGCAGGCGCCCGCCCCACACCTGACTCGGATTCTGTACATGACGAGCATCTGGACGTGAACGGATACGTAACGGCACGAGACTGCGGGGCCTGGAGATGGCTGGAGCGTTTTGCCCACGGATGTAGCTGTGGGTCTTGGCCGGCCCGGCCCAGGATGAGCCCCCCGAGACCGGGCCCTCATGTAATCACCTCCCCAGGGCGTGGGAGGGACCTGTCAAGGTGGAAGCCATCGTGCCTCCGTTGAGGCTTTGTTTTTCTATGGCAAAAGAGGTTTTTGCAGATGTAACTCGTTTCATTAATCAGTTCACTTTGGGTCAGTGAAAGGGAGATTACCCAGGTGGGCTTACTTTAAGCACATGAGACTTTACGAGTGGTGAGGAAGTCAAAGACTCGCGGAAGGGAGTAGCCAATGCCACGCTGTTGGCCTGAAGGCGGGGGGCGGGGGGTGGTTAGGGTTTCCAGCAGGGGGACAAGGACCCCAGTCCTCTAACCACGAGGAGCTGAACTCTGCCAACAGTAAGGCTGAGCCTCCTGACAAGAACTCGGCCTGGCTGACACCTCGGATTCAACCTTGCGATACCCGGAGACTCCAGCCAGGCCACGCGGACTTGACCCGTGAGCTGAGCAGTGTGTGTCGTTTAAAGCTGCTGTGTTTGCGGTAATTTATCATATGGCAAGAGAAAACTAATACATGCACGTACTAGGATGTCAACACGACATCAGGAGGGGTCAGAACGGCAGAGGCACTGATATGGCAGAGAGCAGAACGCCATGGTAAAGAAAAAAATGTTTGCATCATGTGAACTCATTTATGTAAAGTTAAAAGCAAGTGTATTGTTAGCGTTAAGAGAAGTGCTCGTTCCCTAAAATCCAGCGGTCTAATCAGGACTAGTCAGCTGAACATTCCCACTGAAAACAACCAACACTGGCCATATGAGCCATAAACGACAGCGAAAGAAACCATTAGGCCAAAATCTGAAAGGAAAGAACCCACAGGTAAGGAGTTGTTCTTGTCTGGGAAAACCCTAGCTGGTTCCTGGGAAAGAGAACCGTGGTACCGCGAGAAATCAAAGCCCTGGGCTCGCCACACAAGAGAGCCTACGGGAGGCCCTCCCTCGTTTCCCGTCCTTCCCTTCTCTGGTTCTGATACGAAGGTTTTCTTGGTTTCATAAACTGCTGCTGCTTTTTCTGTTCTCTGGAATAGTCTGAGGTGCAGTGTTGGAATAATCTGTCCTTGAGCATGAGGAAGAACTGGCCTGGACAGCCTTCGGGGCTGGTGTTTTCACGGTTCTGTCTGGTTTGGGTGCACGTTTGAATGGCTCACACACACTGTCGAGGAGACCGTTCAAGTTTTTGCCTTTCTTGAGTGCGTTCTGGTAGGCTGTATCTTTTCTAGGAGGTTGCCCATTTCATGTTAAGTTTTTTAATTTACTAGCAAAAAGCTATCTGTAAGATCCTTTTTTAAAACAAATATATTTTTGAGAGAGACACACACACAGAATCCAAAGCAGGTTCCAGGCTCCAAGCTGTCAGCACAGAGCCCAATGCGGGGCTGGAACCCACAAATCGTGAGATCATGACCTGAGCTACCCAGGAGCCCCTTTTTTAAAAACCCCTAGTGTAATTGTCGCTATCCCCTCTTACACCTGAGATTGTTTATGTCCCATCTTGACTTTTCCTCCTCAGTCTTGCCAGTTTTGAGTAGTCTTTTCAAAGATACCACTTTTCATTTTATTGATCCTCTCTCCTGCATGTGTTCTGCTCTATATTGTTTCCTGTCTTCTCTCGCGGAGTTCATTAGATATATATTTTGACCTAATCAAGTAGGCAGGTAGCTCATTGGTTTTCAGTCTTTATTTTCTCGTATGAGCATTTAAAGCTTCAGCCCTCCTCTAAATCCCAGATCAGCTGCCTCCCCCAAGTTCTGATTCACATTCAAGTCTCGGATCCCTGAGCTGCTTGGACGTGTTTGAAGTTGTATATATCTGAGGGCTGTGTAAGAGTCGGCTATCACTGCCTGTCAGTATCCATTCTTTCCGCCTTTCTAACGGCATGACGTGAGGAACGACGAGGCAATGTGCCCAGTCACAAAAACCACCTTTCCGGGTCTCTCTTGCAGACCGGCGTGGCCATGGGGCTAAGGCGCAGTCAGCGAGAGATGAGGGAATGTTCCCGCTGGGACTTCTAGGAAAGCGCCGCGGAAGGAGCACACGGTTTGCGGAGACACCTTTGCCTGGCCCCCTCTTCCTGCCTTCCTGCCCTAAAGGCAGATGTGATGGCAGCGGCCCCGCAAGCATCCTGCATTTGAGGGGATCTTCCGGCCCGAAGGCGTGAACTGGAATGGCGGGGAGGGCTGGCCACGGAAGGAGCCACGGGTCCCCGGTGACCTGGAAAGCCACCCTATGGGCCCTGAACCTACCACTGCTGTATCGCCAAAGAAAAGAAACCTGCATTGAGTTCAGCAACTGTTACCTGGCCAAATGCAGTTCCTAATTAATACAGAGGCTGCCAAGACCCCACTTGGGACCGGTTTTTTGATCATGGAAGATTTCACCTATATGAAAGCATTTATAACTTAGACTAATAATAAAATGCACCCCACTTCATCCACCATCCAGCTTGAAAAAGGCGGAACCCTTCCAGGCTCCCTGTGTTCTCGAAACTACGCCTCCCCGCCTGCTCCCCAGCTCTCACCCCGCCAAAAGGAACCCCTATTCTGGATTCTATGTTCAACATTCCCTTATTTTTCATTGATGGTTAGACCACACATTTTGGTAACCCCAAGTTACACTGCTCTGTTTTGCTTATATCACACTATTTCTCCGCCGTTTGCTTTTTTCCTCAACCGTACGAGACACACCTATGTTGATGTACGTAGCTGTGGTTCATGTAAACTCGCAGCTCCGTACCGTTTATTGCATGAACACAACACTATCCGTCCCTCTGTTTTTGGTTTTTGGGTTATTTCAAGCTCTAAAGCTATTACAAAATGCTGATACCGACACCCCTGTACTCGTGCCCTGGTGACCCATGGGACAGAGTCTTCAGGAGAAGGCTTCCTCTGACACCATGACATACACAGATCGTGACATTTACGTGCACACCGGAGGTGACGTGGAGGGGTGCAGAGTTCTGCATGCAGCTGCAGAGGGGGCCCACAGCATGGCTCCTCGAAGGCTCGGGGGACCAGTAAAATGAAGCACATCGGTGCCCCACAGTATGGTGGCAGAGGCATGCAAGCCGGCCAATGGTGCCAGATGAGTCCAAATGGTCTCCCACGGCTCCCAAGGGGGACAAGGTACTTCCGGCTCTCACGGCGCTCTTGGAGCACCCCCCTCCTCCTCCTCCACAGCCTGGATGTTGTTAGACTCTCTTTTTTTGTTGTTTATTTCTGGGGGGCGGGGGCGGCAGGGAGAGGGAGACACAGAATCCGAAGCAGGCTCCAGCCTCTGAGCTGTCAGCACAGAGCCCGACTCAAGGCTCAAACTCACGAACCGAGAGATCGTGACCTGAGCTGAACCAACTGAGCCACCCGGGTGCCCCTAGACCTACCTTCTATGCTCTTAATTCATGTTTCCTCACTGCTAATGCGATGGGGTATCTTGTACTTCCTGTCTATTCCTACCTCCTCTTCTGAGGCGGCTATGTGCTTTTTTGCCCGTGTTTTATCGAGCTGATTTTCTTAAACAGCTTGTTCCTGGCATCCTTGATCTATTCCAGACAGTAATCATTTGTCAGTTGTATATATTATAAAATCTTCCCGTGTTAGCCTATTTTTCACTTATCACTGTTCATTATTTAATACAATTAAAGAGATTCACCCGTCTCTTCGTGGTTTGAGCTTTTTGTGTGTCTTCCTCAGGAAATTCTTCTCTATGCTTTTTGTTATTGAATAAAAAAAAAAAACGGTTTTGTAGTCAGAGAACATGCTCTATGAATCCGGTAATTTGCAATATGCTGAATCTTACTTTCCGATCAAGTAGGAGGGTAACTTTTACACATCCCAATGTTTATTTGAGAGTAAGATGCACTTTCCAATTGTTGGGTGGAGGTTGCTGGAATAAATGTCCAACAGATAAGGGATGACAGACGCCGGCCAGGGGGATGGGTAACAAATCCAAGCCCCGGCCATCTGTTTACGTATTGTCTCTGGCTGCTTTCACGCCACAACGGCAGAGTTAAGTAGGTGAGACAGAGACCATATGGCCTCCCAAAGCTGAAAATATTTACTCTCTGGCCCTTTATAGGAAAAGCTTGCCAGCCTCTGTTGTGTTCAGAACGGTTTCCCTAGTTCTTTTTTTTGGTTTTTGTTTTCTTTTTTGGTCTGCTTGGTATCAATTAATGAAAGAGCCATTTTTAAATCTAAGACAACAACACTTTTGGCAATTTCTCCTAATCCTTGCTTGTGATGTTACTTTATGTTACGGCTAATTTATCAGATGCAAATGAGTTTTAAATTGCTCTATTTTCCTGGTACATCACTTACTAATTAAATGTATCGGCATCATTAAAGCAGTGGTCACTTTTGTCCCTAGTAATTACTTCTCTGAAATCTGTTTGGATGATATCATCACTATAACAGTTTCTTGTTGTTAGCATATTTTTTTCCCACTCTTTTATGTCTTATATTTTGGATGTGTCTCTCGTAACTAGCACACGGCTGCACTCAGTTTTCCCATGCATCCGGACCTTTTTAGTCAGAAAGTTTGGTCCGTTTGTTATATACGGCGATGTGTATTTATTTGGTTACATTTCTACCATCGTAGACTATACACTATATTCTTTTTACCTATCTTTTTCTATACTTCTCCTCCCCCTTTCTTTCCCCTGTCCCCCTTTTTTTGCTTACGTTTATTTTGAGAGAGAGGGAGAGGGAGAGAGAGAGAGAGAGAGAGCGCAGGGAGGAGCAGAGAGAGAAGGAGAGAGAGAATCCCAAGTAGGCCCCACTCAGAGCCTGATGCGGGGCTCAGTCTCACAACCGTGAGATCACAACCTGAGCCTATTATCAAGAGCCTGAGCCACCCAGGCGCCCCTTTCCTGCCTTTTTTTGATTCAAGTTTTTTCACTCCATTTTTTACCTTACTGAAGTTTTAACTCTTTCAAATGTTCCCCTCACATTGTAACATCAATTCTAGCCTTATTAAAGTAAAAAAATCTCCTCAGTGTCTTTATCCTCCTCCGCAGCGATGTAAGAGCATCTGAACTCTGTCAGATTTAAACCCCTCTGCTTGCTTCTTTGCTATTTATTTTTATTGTTTTTAATGGAGAAATACATCATCTGTTTTCAAAATAGTGCTCGAAAAATACAAGGGGTACAGGTGCTATAAAACAAAGCAAACTCCAATCATGAGACACTACGTACATCATGTGAAAAAAAAAAAAAACTAGTCCAATATTCAGGTAATGAAAACTAGAAAGTTCCCAGTTTCCAGCTTGGTTAATTATAGTTACATGAAACACTTAATAAACTACTTTTCCCCTATGTGTTAACAAAATGACAAGACTAAATTCGTGCCTGGCAATTCCAACCCGACCCCACAGCTACCTAAAATACAGAGTTACTGTGCACACTCCACCTGACCTAGTGTGCCGGAAGGGTAAAGGACTTGACAGGACAGACGTGGAAACCAGGAACGCTGTGTACTTGACATCACAAAGTAAGGGTGAAAAGAAATCCTCAATTACTGCAGAGCCTAAAGGGAAGACTAATCCAACCTTGGAAAGTGAATCTAGAAGGACAGGGGAAGGGCGTAAGAAATTATAGTTGAGTATGAAAAATGCACGTGTGGTAGAAAGGGACACGGCTGGGGGAGGCCGGAATCAGGACAGGCTAACTGGAAAACCTGTCAGGCTCACTGTGTCCAGATTAAGGCAGACTACGTTTCCATTCATCTACATCTGGGCCATTCATGTTTCCTAAACATGGATGTTCTGCTGCTTAATTATGAGTGGTCTTTTGTTTTTTTTAATTTAAGGAAGGTATTCCTAATCTCTTATAGAATAAAACAAAAACAGAAAGCTGACTAGATGTCAAGTGCTTGCTAGAAATTATTTTTTACATCTTAACATGTAAAAATTAACTGATGAATTTTAGTGAGTCCTTTAAAAATAAAAATTGGTTTAAATATTTGGGGGAAATGGCTTTTCGCTTACATGTTAAAATTGGAAATTAACTTCAGCACAAACAGATAGTCTGTGGGGCATACAAAATTTGTCATACGTAGTGCTCGTTTGAGCCATCCAGGGCCAATAACGTGTCTCCCAATTCGCTACTTTTAGGAAAGTTTTAGTAACATATTAGCCATGGAGCCAAAATCCAGTGTTTTGTGCCATGAGGCCACAGGACTGTTGGCTTCATATCACGGTTAAGAATATACTAGCATTCCAGGTATTTTCATGAATCTACATACAAGCATACCTTGTGCATACAAGCAAAGAGAACGGAGTTGGGGTGAGGGGAGAGGCAAAAAACTTTTCTGTTTGAGGAAAAATGATTAAGGGCAAGAGACTAGGGAGTTTTGTTAGCTCTGAGACTGTATTTGCTGTTTGCTGATTGTATGCACTCTAAAACAATCGTACAGATAAAACCAATATATCATTTCTTGATTGTGTCCCAGCAAAACCAAAGACTGTCTACTGCTTCAATGTCAAATATATACCCTATGCGTTGACATTTCACTTTTAAAGGGTTATGGCTACCTCACAGAGACCGCATTGGATGTACTTTTACACTTGTTCTGAAGTTTAGTACACACTGCATAACGGCATCCCATCTGACGATTAATAATGAAGAAAACTCTTCAGGAAAAAACTAGAATTCATCAAGCTGGAAAACTTAAAATTAGTTCTACTTTCTAATAGAAATATACATAAAGTGCATCGTCAGTATAAGGAATTCTGATACCAATTTGTATTGCAAATTTTCCCCGACAATGCATCAAACATAAATCCAGTCCAGATGTCAGGCATGGGGTTGCCAGCTGAAGGGGTTGTTTTTTTTTTTCTCTTTATGGGCACTAGTCCTTTCAAATAGTTACTACAACTGCTGCTGACACATTAATAACAGTTCTAGCTTCACCTACTAACCTGGACTTCTGATCAAGATTAGCCAAGTAAAGGAAGTTACCAAATAAGGCTAAATCTATTTTGAGTCAAATCTCGTTCGGTATCCTTCATTCTCTTCCTGTGGCATTTGAAGACGACAGGTTGAGTTGGCAGATATTGTTTATGGACCCTGGAGGTTGTTTTTGTCAGTTCAGTCTGTCTTACTGAATTCTTGGTAACAGGAGCAGGATTTGCAGGAAGAGCAGAGATACTGAAAAGTTCTGTACCGGATGTTTTCCAGATGGGCCAGCCACTATCTGAATGGTTTCTAGTGGAGTTATACTGTCTCTTTAGGAGATTGTTCCTCTTCTTTTAGTTTCTTTGGTCCTTTCTGAGGTGAGAATGTCTGCTAGACTCCCACTATAGGATTAGCTATGTTTGTTGCAGTGCTCCCTGAAGGCCTGGGTGGATGATTTACCAGACGTGTAGAAGAAACAACTCTGGCAACTGCGGGCTTTGGTGGTGGACAAAGGGCTAGTTGTGAGGCGGTCTGAGGAATGCTTTCCCCCGACGCACCCAAGCTTTCACTGGGATTCACTTGTTGCAAGGAGACTTCAGTAACTTGTACATTGGTCACAGATGCCACCATTATAGCAGGAGCAGGACTGTTTCTGCCCTGACAGCTGCCAGTCATTGGGCCGGTCTTCATAATGCTCGTAGGTGAAGGCACAGACATGCCGTCTTCACTGTCTACAGAGAAGTCAAGGCTGTTGTCATTCAAAGCTGTCAAAGTGACATCTTCCGCTGAATGGGTTTTCTTTTTCTGAAGCACTTGATTAGGTAGTAGTTGATGAAGTTCCTTTCTTCTTAAATGCATTGCAGCAATTTTCATATCTACCTCAAACATCTTAGTATTTATTGCTTGCCTATAAACCGTATCCGTGAAAGACTGGATATCATAGGTGAGATCAATACTGAGAACGTCAGAGTTTTCCGGCTTTTTTAACACTAACCCAATCACCCACATCGTGCGAAATTCTTCCCTGTCCGGATTTTCTTTAGGAGCCGGAAATGACTGAGGATTCACATGCGCCAGAGTAATAAATTCATTCTTCTCCAAGCTCCCGACCAGGATTCGGATTTTTGATTCCACCAAGCCCACCCATTCTAGATGTTGTTTCTCTGTTGGTGCACTTGCTAGAAGTACAATATAATGCTTGTACTTTTGAAAGAAGCTTGGAGCTTCAAAAAGCTTGGACCACTCTGCCTTACTCAGCAAAATTTCGTGTGTAATGGCCAGCCCTTGTTTAAACTCCTCAATCATGACCATCCTTGTTGAAACAGACACATTGTATGTGGAGTTCTGCTGTGGGTACGCTGGTGTGATTATGGGCATAAGATGGTACCTATCACTGGGATTTACTCTTGGGTCCCACACAGGCAAATTAAGGTTCTGTTCTTCAGGCTCTTTCAGTAGCACTGGATTTGGCCACTCCCATTCAGAAAACACCAAGAAAAACTTACGTACAAGAGTCGATGCTATTGCATTTGGATAGAGCTGGCAAGTTCTTGCCACTAGCATGGCCCAGGAAACACCTCCTAGGAAACCTAATATATTGGAATAGATATTGTGGCATTTGGCCCACAATTTGATAGCTCTCAGAGTTAGCCTGAAGTTGTCAATGTCGGGTACTAGATGTAAAATCTCATCTGTCACCCGGCAACCGTTAAGGCTTCTTATGCACCTAATATCTAAATTTTTAAGCAGACTGTCATCTCTTAGGTCCAAATCTTCTGGAATGGTCTGCAGCGCCAACCTTGCAAACAAAATATCAATCTCTATCCCATCAAAACACAGTTTAATAACTGGCACAAACGCCTCCTCAACAGCCCTTAAATCTTTCACTTCTTCGTGTAGTTTCAATTTATCATAGAACGAGGTGAAAAAGTCGCTTCGGTCAACATGTCTTGGAGCAACGCACAACGCATCGATATCGGCACCTTTCGTGTGTACTCCTAACCTGTAAGAGCCGAACGTAAAGATTTTCCCGCCAACGTTTTCAATTACAGCTTGCGGAAGGCTCTTGCTTTCACTGATCTCCCGTATCCATTCCTTTACCAGATTATTTAATTTTTCCAAAATTAAAATCCTGCGCTGCAGTTCCTCTTCCTCTTCAAAAACCCCGAAGGGCTTCAGGGTTTCGATTAGCTTCTGGGTAAGTACGCAGTCAGTCTCCTTGGGGGCCGCTAAACTGACGGGGGAGGAGATGCCACAGCGCTTGGGCGGCGGCGGGGTCTGTTGTGATCCAGGGGTCGTCACCGGAAACGGCATCATCTCTAGCGCCGGCCCCGCCACGCCACTTCCCCCGCCACCGCGACCTCCGCCCGGGTCATGATCCGCTGAGGCGGGAGGGGCGGGGCTCCTGCCGGCCCGGGTCCAACCCGCTCCCGCTCCCTCTCCGCTCCCGCCGCTTCAAGCGCTCCTCTGCCTTCCCCTCAGCCCCAACATGGCGCCGGGGCCCTCGGCGCGGCGTTCTAGAACGGCCGCGCAGGCCACGCATGCCACGGCGCCTGCGCGGCGCGCAGAGCCCCACGGGAGTTGTAGTTTCGCGGGGGAGGGGGGCAGCGCAGGCGGGCAGGGTACTGCGCCTCGTCAGTACCGTTTACGCACACCTACCATCTACCGCCTGGGTCTCCAGGGCCTCGCACCTCAGATCTACTTCCTCTCCAGGAGCAGCTTCCGGGGGGCCTCCGCCCTAACGCACGTCCTTCAGAAACGCCTCGCAGCCAGGGTCCGCTGCTGCCAAGCGTCCCTTTGCGTCCTCCGTGGCCCGGTGCCTGCCTGGGGGCTTAGCGGTGTCGGCACCTCGGGGTCGACGGTTCTGTTCTTTGCAGCCTTGAAGGTCCTCCGCGCCGCCTCTGCTTTCCACGGCTTCTGTTGAGAGGTCTGCAGTCCGGCTGACCCGCTCACCTGTCTTTCTGGCAGCGATACAAATCTTCCCTGCCCTCCACGTCCTGCGATGCCGCCACCAGGTGTCGAGGGATAAACTTTTCCCTTATCTTATCGTACACGGTGATTTCTGAACCGTAAGATGCGCGGTTTTCATTTCATGACCCCAGGAAGATTCTCAGGCTTGTCCTCGGAGTAGGCCCTCCCCACCACCGATGCGCGTCATGCGGACACGTGATGGACTCTCATTGGGCTCTCCATGTCTCCCGCCTCCCCTTTCTTCCCGGGTGATGCCGGGTCTACCTCTCAGTTCTCTGATTCAGTTGCAGTTAGTCTGCTGTTTAAGCCGTCACTGAAGTATCCATTTCAATACTTTTTTAAAGTTTATTTATTTGGGGGGGGGGGGAGTGCGCACACACGAGTGGGAGAGGGGCGGAGGGAGAGAGACAGAATCCCAAGCAGGCTCTGGGCTGATGGCATGGAGCCCCATGTGGTGCTCAAACCCATGAACCGAGAGATCATGACCTGAGCCGAAACCAAGAGTCCAGTGCTTGACCAACTGAGCCACCCAGGTCCCCCTCAATACTTAACAGCTTTAATCACCAGAAGCATTATCTTGTTCTTTTCCAAATCTTTCCAGCCTCTTTGGAAGACATTCTGTTCTTTCCTGTTTTCTTTCTACCTTTTATTCATTGAACACTAAACTTACTTAATATTCTATAACTAACGGTTCCTACTCTTAATATTCCTGATAATCTGATTCTAGCTTGTTTTCTATCAACTCAGACCAACATCATTTCACGTGTCTTGTAATTTTGGGACTGTGAGCTCATCTCTGGTGAGGCTTGGGATGCCTGTGTGGATGTCCTCCCAAAGAGGATTTGCTTTGTTTCTATCAGATGTCTTTGTACACTATCAAATTGTACAATGTAATTTAATTCCTCTTCCAAGGACTAGCCAGATTACCAGAGTAGTGCGATTTTGAACCCCAAACGCATGTGAGAGGAAAAGTATTTTTCCATTCTAGGGGAGTTTTCCCCACCCAGACCCCAGGTCAAGAAAGAGAACTCTAGGGGCGCCTGGGTGGCCCATTCGGTTGAACGTCTGACTCTTGATTTCAGCTCAGGTCATGATCCCAGGGTCGTGGGCTTGAGCCACATGTTCGGCTCCATACTGAGAATGGATCCTGCTTAAAATTCTCTTTCTCTCTTTCTCCCTCTGCCCCTCTCCCCCATTGTGTGCTGTCTCCCTCTAAAATATTAAATAAATAAATAAATAAGGAATGAAGGAGGGAGGGAAGGAGGAAGGAAGGAAGGAGGAAGGAAGGAAGGAGGAAGGAAGGAAGGAGGGGAGGAAGGAAGGAGGAAGGAAGGGAAGGAAGGAAGGAGGGAAGGAAGGAGGGAAGGAAGGAGGGAGGGAGGGGTAGAAGAAAGGAGGGAAGGAAGGACAGAGGAAGGAAGGGAGGAAGGAAGGAGGGAGGAAGGAAGGAGGGAGGGAAGGAAGGGAAGAAGGAGACAGAGAGGGAAGGAAGGAAGGAGGGGAGGAAGGAAGGAAGGAAGGAAGGAAGGAAGGAAGGAAGGAAAAGAAGGAAGGAAGGAGGGAGGGGAGGGAGGAAGGGAAGGAAGGAAGGAGGGAAGGAAGAAAGGAGGGAAGGAAGGGGGGAGGGAGGGAAGGAAGGAAGAAGGAAGGAGGGGAGGAAGGAAGGAGGGAGGGAAGGAAGGGAGGAAGGAAGGGAAGAAGGAGGCAGGGAGGGAAGGAAGGGAGGAAGGAAGGAGGGGAGGGAGGAGGGAAGGGAGAGAAGGGAGGAAGGAAGGAAGGAGGGAGGGAAGGAAGGAAGGAGGAGAGGAAGGGAGGGAAGGGAGGAAGGAGGGAGGGAAGGGAGGAAGGAGGGAGGGAAGGAAGAAAGGAAGGAGGAAAGGAAGGAAGGAGGGAGGAAGAAAGGAAGGAGGAAAGGAAGGAAGGAAGGAGGAAGGAAGGAAGGAGGAAGGAAGGAAGGAGGGGAGGAAGGAAGGAGGGGAGGAAGGAAGGAAGGAAGGAAAAGAAGGAAGGAAAAGAAGGAAGGAAGGAGGGAGGGGAGGGAGGAAGGGAAGGAAGGAAGGAGGGAAGGAAGAAAGGAGGGAGGGAAGGAAGGAAGAAGGAAGGAGGGGAGGAAGGAAGGAGGGAAGGAAGGGGGGAGGGAGGGAAGGAAGGAAGGAGGGGAGGAAGGAAGGAGGGAGGGAAGGAAGGGAGGAAGGAAGGGAAGAAGGAGGCAGGGAGGGGAGGAAGGGAGGAAGGAAGGAGGGGAGGGAGGAAGGAAGGAAGGAGGGAAGGGAGAGAAGGGAGGAAGGAAGGAAGGAGGGAGGGAGGGAAGGAAGGAAGGAAGGAGGAGAGGAAGGGAGGGAAGGGAGGAAGGAGGGAGGGAAGGAAGAAAGGAAGGAGGAAAGGAAGGAAGGAGGGAGGAAGGAAGATAACACTTTGTCATCTCCTTTCACCAGGTAGCAGGTTCTTCCTACCCCATCTTTTCATTCAGCGTGTCACCCTTTGAGAGTTGCAACCATATCTGGGAGTTTCATTTCCATTTCTCTACCTCTGTAGGTCCCGAAGCTCTGCCTCTTTCCTGGGCAGCTGCTAAAATAAAGGTTCTTGGTTACAAGGACTGGCAAATGCCTCCAGAGCAATGAGAGCTTTAGAATCAGTTAAGTTTCTGAGGTTTCAAAGTACCTCTTTGGGGGTTCTTTCAACCCTGCTGACCTACTTTATTTTCTTAGGCACTCAGCTTGGCATCTTAAAGGAGAATTTTTTTTATGTTTCAACCAACCCTTCCAGGTACTCTATACAGGAAGATTTTCTAGGGTAAGTAAGCCCACATATTACAAGAATAGAAGTACCTGGTTTTCAGCCCACTTCAATACGGCTTGCAAGCTCCACATTCCAGCAGCACAGCTCTCAGTAAGGTCTTTGGTGACTGCCATATTGTTTAACCCAATGGTCTACATTCTTTTGGTCTATGGTGGCCTCTTCTTGGCCTCCATGGCACCACACTCTTTGTCCCGCCTTGTGCATCTCTGGCCTCTCCTCAGCCTAATTTGCTGCCTGCTCCTCCATGATTTAGCCTCTAGAGTTGGTGTCACTCCAGTTTCCGTACCAAGCCCTCGTTTCTCCTTATCGCATATACATTCGCTGCCTAGATGATCTCAGTTTTCACAGCTTTAAATATCACCCACTTACAGCTTAATTCAAGTTTTTGTAACAGACTCTCTTCTAAGCTGCAGATGCATATTATCTGACTTCCTGTCTACCACCTCCGTTGAATGTCTCAAACTTAACATAGTCCAAAGAGACCTCTTAGTCCTCCCTCCATAATTTGTTTCTCTCTCAGTAGTCACCGTTTAGGGCATGGCATCTCCATCCACCCAACTGGGCATACCAGAAACCTGGCGGTCATTCTCAACATCTCCCTCTTTCTCACACTCAGCATCTAGTTCTTTACAAATATTAGTGATCCTGCCTCCAGAATATATCTGCAATTCACACACTTCTCTCTACGTGTTCCCTCCGAACTCTACTGGAGGCTACCGCCAACTCTCATCTAGGTTCCTACAATAATCTAATCATCTCCTATTACTGACCTTTTCAGGTATTTTCTTTTTTTAAATATTTTTTTAGTATTTATTTCGTTTTGAGAGAGAGACAGACAGAGTGCCAGCGGGGTAGGGGCAGAGAGAGAGGGAGACACAGAATCCGAAGCAGGCTCCAGGCTCCAAGCTGTCCGCACAGAGCCCGACGCGGGGCTCAAACTCACGAACCGTGAGATCGTGACCCGAGCCAAAGTCAGTTGCCCCACTGACTGAGCCACCCAGGCGCCCCTCAAGTATTTTCTGCCTGGGAGCCAGAGTGGTATTTTAACCCCTTCGGGGCCTCCCATTATACTTAGTCTAAATCTAAAATACCCAACGACCCAAGCTTGTCTGTCTTTCCCCTGACCATCTCCCCAGCCCCACTGCCCACAGCTCCCCCCACGCTCCAGGCACACGGGCCTTCTTTCAGTGCCTTGAATTTGCTTCATTCTCTCTCCTCCTGGAGTCTGTACACAGCTGTTCCCTCTGCCCAGAGAGCTCTTCCCGCCCCACCAAGTATCTGCTGCCCTTCACCTGGTTAATGTGTCATCATCTTTAAGACTGGCTTACATTTTACCTCCTCAGTGAGAATTTCCCTAACCTTCATGCGAAATTAGCTCACGTGCTTTTCTTCCGTGGCACATATCACAATTTGTAAGTATGGTTTTCGTGTGATTATTTCTTTGTCTTTACTTCCCACTAGACTCTTAAGCTCCATGAGAACACAACCTCTTTGTTTTGTCAACTGCTATATATCCAGCACCTAACAGAGTGGCGCCCAACAAATATTTGATGACAAATTAGTGAATGAGCACAAAAAATAAAATTCTTTCTCCTTCGAGTCACTGGCTAATCAATATCCAGAAGACGCAGTTCTTGAATTTTGATAAGGTAGAGGCCGGTTTCAAATCTACACATTGGGAAATCATCGTGCGACTCAGTTCACAGTTACTCATACCAGTTGGCTACAGGGACTTTCTACGTCTGCGTGACTCTAGGACCCTTACTACATTAACATTACAGCACCTTTTGACTTAAGAGCGATTCCAAGGGAGATTTTTGAGGGCCGGGGGCTCATACTCCGTGCCTAAGGATGCGGAAGGACCACACAAGAAAGCACAGCATCGTCATGGCAGCCTTTCTGGAGAAGCTGCTGTCCGTCAGCGCTTAGTAGGAAACAAAGTGGATACATCTGTAATCCAGAAATTCCATTCCTGGGAGAATGCCCTCCGAGGACTCTGCACAGACCCTCAACAGGGTGGGAGCGCCAGTGTTTGTAGTGGGAAGAGGCTGGATGCGACCTGAGTGCCCGTGATTAGGGGAATGGATAAGGTGGTTTATGTAGGCGATGGAAAACCAGGTCTGAGTGAAATTTACAGCACCACAGGTAGACCTTAATCTTATTATACACTGTCCTCAGTTGAAGAGAAAGTTTAAGCTCTGATATAGTCAAATCCATCTACCTCTTCCCCTTATGGTTTGTGCCTTTTAAGCCTTCTCTATGAAATCTTTCTTCTTTTGGCTGAAGCCAGTCATCCCAACACCATTTATAAAACCCTTTCCCCACAATCTGTGACGCGATCTACACTGTGCCAAATTCCCACTGGGTCAGTCAACATAGGTCTGCCTCTGCCTTCTCTATTCTGTTCCTTCCGTCGGCTTGGATGTTCCTGTCCACAGACCACATGCCTTCAGTTACCATGACTTTATCACCTATCTCAGAGCTTAGGAGATCAATACCCCCTACCCCTGCTCATCCTGTTCAGACCTATCTTGGGCATTCGAGAACCGGTATTCTTTCACAAAGATGGACTCAGTCTGTGCAAGGACAGCACAGCAAAGAAGGTGGACTTGGGCCTCATTTACTGCTGTCACTGTGGACACATCTGAATGTGTGTCCCAGACCTCAGCAAACATTTCCGCCACGTCAACCTTCAGAAGGAAGAAAAGATAGTTGGCTAGCATTCTCTGTTTACGTGAGTATATCATCTAAAACCCTGAGAGGGGGCGCCTGGGTGGCTCAGTGGGTTAAGCGTCTAACACTTGATTTCGGCTCAGGTCATGATCTCACGGTTCGTGAGTTCAGGCCCCCCCTCCACCCTGTCGGGCTCCATGCTGGGTGTGGAGGCTGCTTAAGAGTCTCTCTCTCCCTCTCCCTCTGCCCCTCCTGCAATTGTGCTTACTCTCTCCCTAAACAAATAAACAAATAAATAAACCCATGAGATAAACTATTCTATATGATTTAAATATATCCCCCAAAATCTTTCCCCAAAATTATAAGTCACTTTTGGGAACCAACAGCTATGAACACGGTTTAAGTGGTAATAAAACATAGTGGTTAATATGTTAATACTTCTTAGAAATGCTTCACACGGTTAACCCAAGTAAGGTCTCTCTTGCCGTGTAACCAAATGCAAACTTTTGCTTTTATGTCTGCCTCCTTCAAGACCACGTTCAAGAGGCTGATTCATTTCACTGCGGTTTGGTACAACACAGAAGGGCCTCGAGAACCAGGTGGATTTGTTGTACTAGTTAGACAGCAAATGCTGGCTAAATGAGTGGTTTTAAATCTATCTACTTCTAGACTTTTAAAATCAGTTTCACCACAACTATGAAGAGGTTTTAGGAAATCTGAGTTCGGTGCTGTTCAGTTCACGGAATCGCTAGTTATTCGTGCCAACCAATAAACATCCGCTCTCACCTCGGGAGCATCCCGACTGGGGGCCAAATGTGAAGAAAGGTGGAGGCCTGTGGCTCCGAGGGGCTGACAGGTGTCTGGTATCCTCTCTCATCCCCTCAACCTGACACCTAATCCCTTCCGGCCCAACACCCCAGGAGGGCCTGCACCCCCCACAGGCACGCACTTCCCTCATTGGCTAAATCCCTTCCCTGCCCCCGTCCACACCGGCCCTCCCCGAGCCATTTCCTCTTACGTGTCACATCTTCCGAATGTGCACCTGACTTGGGAGGCTCCTCGTAGGAGCACCTGACTTGGGAGGCTCCTCGTAGGACGAGGTGGCAAGTCCCGGGGAAGGGGGTGGTGCCGCTAGCCAGGCCCCGGGCGGGCGCCACCCAGCTTCCCGGAACAGCCGCTGCCGCTGCGCTTCTCTGTGACGCTGAAGACTTAACTTAAAAAAAAAAAAAAAAAAATCTATGCAGTGAATTAAAGGGTAAGATGGGCTGTGAGCAACTAACCATTCAATTTTATGTTCTCTCTGAATTAAAAATCCTCAAAAATGTCTTTTAAGCTCAATTACTTTTCTACTTTAAGATTGATGAGGCAAGTTAGGGGTTGTCTTGCTTTCTACCAAACCACATAAGATAAATGCTGCCCACAATGAGTCCATCACCGCAAATACGCTCAAAGAGTCTCACTCAAGAACCACAAGGCGATTCCTGCTAAAATAAAAGGAGAAGAAAATCCAGATCGCCTCCTTCATCCTGAGAGAAGTTATTAAAGATCAGATCCACGGCGAAAGAAAAAACGTCAAAAGCACAGAGAGGTCGGGGGACGTGTGAGGACAGAATTCACAGGGCACAATCGGTGGGTGGAGACAGCAGAGGGCCCCCCTGAAGCCTCAACATCCCTGTCTGTCACCGGGGCCGAGGCCCTGCCTGCCCATCCATGGAGGAGAAGGTGGGAGGAACCACATACTCAGAGTCAGGTGCTCAGAGACGACCTCTCCACCACCCCCGGCCACTCCAGCTGGGCCTAAAGGAGAAAGGAGTGTGGCGGGCTGCACACTCAGGTACCCGAGGGACACACTCCCAGTCGCTCGAAGCCACAGCTGGCACTAGTGGACTGCCACGCCGTCGGAACACCACCCTCTCGCCGCCCCGTCTCCGACCCCTAGCAAAGAAAACGGATGGGGGGCCCGGCTGGCTCAGTCGGTTGGGCGTCCGACTTCGGCTCAAGTCACGATCTCACGGTTCATGGGTTCGAGCCCCATGTCAGGCTCTGTGCGGACAGCTCGGAGCCCGGGGCCTGCTTCGGATTCTGCGTCTCCCTCTCTCTCTCTGCCCCTCCCCTGCTTGCACTGGCTGGCTCTCTCTCTCTCTCAAAAATACACACTAAAAAAATTTTTAAAAGAAAAGAAAATGGAGCCAAACTCTGGAGTCTTGGATGCACGTGGAAAGTGAAACTTGGGAGGTGGCTCTCCTTCCGTGCGTTAGTACTTCAATGGGCTTTTAATGAGCACCTACTGTATGCCCCCATACCGTGCAGACGGTTAGTCACAAGCCCAGTGACAGAGGCAGAGATGCCCGGAATGGCGTGGCCTGCACACCTCGAGTCACAGCGGCTTCAGAAATGCTCTAAGCTGGCCTTCTTCTAAGAGGACACCCAAAGAAGAGAAGGAGACACCGCCTGCAGGGGACAGAACAATGCCAAGCCTCTGAGGGCCACGCAGGCCACACAGAAAAGGCATCCACGGGCAGAAAAAGAAGCTCCCTGCCACCCTCAAGACACTGGGCTTTCAGGGCGCCGAGTCCTCAGGGAGCCCCGGGAGGGAGAGTGCGGCCTGAGGGTCACGAAGGCACGTGGCCGCTGGCCCCAACGGTGAGGCGCTCGGTGCAGCCGCTCCGTCCGGTTCAGTGGCTCCGTGTCCCGGCAAGTTTGCCCCCCGGGCCACCTGGCAATGCCCTCCCAGAGACACGTTTGGTTGTCACAGTCGGCAGGGGTGCTGCTAGCATCCAGCGGGCAGAGGCCTGGAACGTCGCCGAATGCCCGCCAATGCGCACAGGTTGGCCCGCACAGCAAACTACTGACCTAACTTGTCGGTGAGGCCAAGGTTGAGAAATCGAAGCTGAACACACACTTCCGTCCTGGGGACACAAACGCACCTTCTCTCTCGCCCTCCCCACGCCACTGACGAAGACCACATGGCCCGGTTGTCACCCCACCCCGAAGTGCACAGAAGCGATTGTTGTCTCTGTCGGTGACGAGACGCAGAGGCCTGTCAGTGCTCCCGGCCCTGGACACCAGCCTTCCGGGAAAACGCACACAGGAGGGGCCTCGCGGCGCCCCCCACGCCAGCCGCCCTCTCCCAGAGCAGACACACAGTATTTTGAGACTCTGGAAATCAGGGGAGCCGGCAGCTGCAAAAAGACAATATTTATGGAAAACGAAACCCAAAGTGTCCGAGTGCGTGACTACGGGTGCGTGACAAGGGTCCGAACGGGGAAGGAGAGCCCGTGGATCCTCGTTCCGGCGCCACGGGGAAGCCTCTGGCACACCCTCCTTCGCCCCGGGATTGTGAGCAGACCCCAGCGGGCCTGCAGGAGAGGGGCCCGTGGTGGGTCCCCAGCACCCGGCACCCGCTCCCAGCTGCTCCTCAGCTCCAAAGAGCAGCCGGGAGGGGGCGTCGGCTCCGGCTTACTCTGAACCAGGACTAGGGAGCCCCGGCTCACTAGCGACCCGAGGAGTCCTTCACTGCGACGGTGCTCGGTCACCTGAAGCCAGAGAAGGCCAGCGTTAATTCCCGCGCACGCACATGCACACACACCTGCACACAGACGCACACACCTGCACACGTGCGCACACACACAGGCAGTCCCTTCCCTTTACCACCACTCTTTCCAGATGGCTCACTAGAATTGTAGGGTCAACCTCCCCTGCTCTTTGGGGGAAAAGACGCACAGAGAAGCCCTGGAGCGCTGCTCTGCGGTGGAATCACCACCGTCCCAGGCCCTAAAACGCTCCACCTCCGTGGGCGTTGATTTCACCACTGCAAATGCCACCACACAGCCTCAGCGCGGCACACAGGCCAGCCGGGCACCCAGAGGACGGCCAGGCGCTGGGGGCATCTCCCGAGCAGGGCAGACCAACAAGCTGGAGATTCTTTCTCGCTATCAGACTTGACACAGAAACAGCAAGTCAACGCCAAACACCCCCTTCGGCTCCTCGGGGTCCGCTCGGACAGCTCAGCCTCCGCAGGCCTCACTGCACCAATTCTACCGTCGCTGGCAGGGGGACAGCACGGTCAGGAGGCCCCGCAGTCCCGGACCACGCCCCAAGGGAAAGCCAGCAGCAAAGGGTGATTCCCTGGGGTCCAGGAGGCCTGCTTCAGGCAGGTAACACAACCCGCCTCCGGCCCGACCAAGTGTGTCCGTGAGACTGGTCCCATTCAATGGACTCTTTATTTGAAAGGTTTTGCAAAACCAATGCCAAGTTGAATAGGCCGTGGGCAATGCGGCCTTCTCTTGCCTCGACTGACGTAAAAGGAACACCGTCCGTAAGGGGTTGGTGAACAGGAGATAAAGACCCCCTTCCTACAGATGGCCTCTGGCCCCTGGTCCCCTCACCTGTGCAATACAGAGCAAGCTTTCCAACGTCCTAGCCGACACCCGGGGCCCAGAGACCCATGCGCTTTTGCCCTCTGCCCCGCAGAACAAACACCGAGCAGGACAATGACCACGAGCTGAACACCAGCGGCCTCTCAGCAGGTCTGCCTGGCCTCCTGGGGCATCTTCTGAATGACGGGGCCAGAGTGCGCTGGATCGAGGCAAGGCAGGGCCGGATGGAACGCCAGACCCTGGGCCCACAGGGTGGGGACGTTAGGGTGCCGGGCCAGGGAGAGTTGACTGCAAAAATGTCAACTCCAGTTGGCGAGCTTTTTATTGCCGCCACGTGCCAGCAACTCCAAATGGCATCAGCGATCAGATGTCCCCCCTGTCAGTAGGACCCCCAACTTCTGCCTATAAGCACACAGGACAAACTGCTTACCACGTACAGGAAACGTTAACAATAATACACAACTCTAACTCCCTGAGCGTCTGCCAAGCACCATGCTAAGTGCTTTGCGTACATCACTAACGCCCGTGACTGGGAAGTCATGCCCCCATTATCCAGATCAGGAAACTGAGGCCACGGGGGTGAAGTGATCTGCCCAAGGTAACAGAGGACGGCTGCTGCTGGATGCCAACCGCGGCACACCCCTGGACTGTGGGACACGGAGGTCCCCATCAGGCCTGAGTGACCCCGGTCCCTGGAGTTCCACTGCTCATCTCCACACTGAAGGTACAAAGCGGGCCCCACGCCAGAAGCAGAACTAGAGAAAAGGAGCATTTGCAACCCCTCGGGGGCACACACAACAGGTCAGGAGTGCTCAAGGCCTCTTTCGATCCTGGGATATTGTGAAATCAAATGACAAGTCCCCTAAGGCCGTTAAACATCCTTCTGCTGAGAACCACAGAAGACAAGTCCCTTTTCTGCATAAAGCCACCATTTTCTACAAGAAATTAAGAAAAAGCCAACTATGATCTGAGATACACCGAAGAGTCTTTTGGCTCTGGAAGAAAATGATTTCTTATGGCGTTTACCTATTAAGATAATCAGTTCCTCTCCACCAGCCGAACCAGCCAAACAGACACAGAGCCCTGGCCCACAGGCCTCCAAGTGCCCCAGGCACCCCATCACCTCTGGAGACCCTTCACACCTCCTTGTCCCTTCACTGGACTGTTCCAAAGACTCACCCCACACCTCGGGCACCATGGGACTTCCCATAACCCCTCGGCCACCTGCGCGGCTGTGCACGGCTGTCTGCAGCAAAGGACATGACTGGGGAGCTGGAACAAAGGAGGGACCTGCCCTACGACACTGCAAGACTCCATCAGGAGCCACTACAGCACGCACACGTGTCCCGCAGTATAGACCAACTGCAGTCTCCACAGCAACTTTGATTAAGAAGTCCTCAAGGGGCGCCTGGGTGGCTCAGTCGGTGGGCGTCCGACTTCCGTTCAGGTCATGATCTCACAGTTCGTGAGTTCGAGCCTCCCGTCAGGCTCTGTGCTGACAGCTCAAAGCCTGGGGCCTGGTTCAGAGTCTGTGTCTCCCTCTCTCTCTGCCCCTCCCCTGCTCGCACTCTGTCTCTCTCTCAAAAATAAAATAAACATTAAAAAAAAAAAAAAAAAAAAAGTCCTCAGACACCGTGACAGACGAGTTTTCCCCCAAACGGATCCCGAGCCTCTGCCTTTTCATTCTCCCCTGACCAGCCCCTGCTCTTCCTGAACCTTCTCTCCTTCTCACCTGCCGTCACGGTGTCCACGTCCTTGGCTGCCAGCTCTTCCACGTCTGACCTCTTTCTCAGCTCAAACCTCCGGGACAAGCCCTCGCGGGGTTTCCATAATTCCTGGATCAGGAGGGGCTTCTCGTTGTCCCCAAACACCCGAAAGCCTTCGGCCCGCCACTGCTGCCCAGAGTCGCCGGCCTGGCCCACCACGTCGCACAGCACGTACTGGCTGGCGCACTCGGGGCTCAGGGCGTAGCGCTCCAGGGCCTCCTTCACCAGCTCCTGGGCGCTGGACGTGCCCGTGGCCAGGACGCTCTTGTAGTGGGTGCCCGAGCAGACGCTGTCCCCGAACACCTTCAGGACCCCGGGGGCCGAGAGCTGGGTGGAGAGCTCCGCGGGGTCGTCGCTGGCGCCCAGGCTGGAAAAGGTGGTGTCCAGGTCGCGGTACTTGTAGCTCAGCGTCCGGGACAGCACGCTGGACAGCAGCTGGCTCTGCCGCTTTAGCTTGCTCTTGGTGGGTGGAGACATGATGAAGTGGGTCCCATAAAACATGGTGGGCCAGCCTTCACGGACAAGGACCGACGGCTCTGGCCGATGGCAGGGTAAAGGCCGTGTCCTGAGAGAAAAACGTAAGGCGGGTTAGCATCAACCATCATGAGCGACAAGAGGGAGCGAGGCTCGGCCGCCCGGGGCCCGGGGCCCCAACGGAGCCAGAGGGGCCAAGTCTCCCCCCCCACCCCACCCCCCCAAGCACCTGAGGCAGAATATGACTGAAACCAGCAGGGACTGCAAGGAACTAAGCAGGTCTGAATGGCCCGAAGCACCCTTCAAGGAAAGCCGTTTCCAGGAAGCACGATGAGGTCACCAAAAGGTAAGACACACTCGGCTGCAGGGTTCTGGCTTCTGGGACGTGCTGGGCACATGCGTCCTGCGCAGTAGGCAGCCAAGAAAGAGGGGCAGCGGGCGTGGGGATGAGAGCGCTTGCCTGGCAGAATCGCCACGGGGCTGGCCAGGTCTCGTGGGAGGCAGCCCACGGAGGGCAGCAAGCCTGATCTCCCCAGCCCAGCCTCTCCGCCACCGCTGCATCTAATACGGGAAATTAATCGCAAGCACGTGGATGTAGGAAAACAGGCAAAGTCGCAGGCACGTTAACAGAGTGGTGAGTGATCAGACATTCAAAACACAGACACACACCCCCCCCCACCCAAAATGCTGTCCCTCACTGGCCCTTGCCTGGCCCTACAACGTCCACACGACCACAGTGGACACAAAAGGGCTCTTCCAGAACCAGGGGAGGCATGACTGGAATGTATGCATTCCACCCACCGCATCCAGCCTGGTATTCAGGCCCTGTCCAGGCCACAGATGCAATCTTGCTGGGGAAATTAGAAAACAGCTCTGGGACACTTCGGTGTGTCTAAAAATCCTCAATCCAAAGCCCCTAGAGCTCGAAGGGTCTGAGAATTCTAAAGAGATATTTGCCAGGCTCTCCCGCAAGCACTGTAGGGAGCAGGAAGGCACGAGAAAAAGAAGGGTCTCTGCTTCATGAACACCAAGGCTTTGCAGCAAGTGGGGGACACTGGAAAATCAGACCCATCACCTAACTACTGTACCCCACTTCTATGCTGCTGCTCTCGCCAAAGACAAAACCAGACAGGCTAACCAAGAAAAGTCTACTCTCCCAAGGCTCTGGAAACAGGGGCCTGGGTCCCACCTCCACTGTGACAAACATCAGCACTCATTCAGCTGAAGTCAGCGTCCCCAGTCCTGACCCACCTCTGGCTCCAGCAGCTCTGGAAAAGGCTTTCAGGAAGTGAGGCTGTCCGCCTAGGGCAGGAGAGAGTCACCAGGGAGCCTCGCGAACAAAAGAACCCACACTGGGCACCCGCCCCCCCGCCCCCGCCCCAGGAACTCGAAGCATAAGGTGCTTGCGACACTGACACTGTGCTTGGGCCTCTTGCTAGTCGTGCACCCGGGCTTCGGTCACATGCGCTAAGTGTCTCCCTCCCTCCAGGGCTGCTGTGAAGGAAGCTCGGAAGCAGACCCTCTGTTCAACTCCTCTAGAACCATCCGGGATCTGTCTGCCATCATACAACCCTCAGAAAAGCCTGAACTCTTCAAGCTGCTGCTGACAGCTTCACGCGCCAAAGACTAGGTTCCGAACACTAACGTCTGCCCTTTGGGGGGGCGGGTGGGGGACCCTCCTCGTGTTGTACAGCCTGTCATTTATGCTTTACCACCGCAAAGCTGTTTTTTATGCAGTAGCTTTCTGAGGACTGGAGCTCGCAAATTACGTACACAGCTTGCCTCTCAGGACACCCTGGCTCAGAAGCCTCTGGGCCAGCACGTTCTCAAAGGACCTGAACCCTCCACGGACACTTGGCTTACTCGGCCTCCTCCTTCAAGCACAGGCCCCAGGGCCTCGGCCCAAACCCAAAGTGGCCCAGGGGCTTGGAAGCCTCTGCCTTTCAAGATGTCTGAACGTAAACTTGAATATCACGCCGTAAACTACGGGAAAGACGCCCAGATACTGCGGAGAAGGCAACGGCTATTGTGCGTCTGGCAGTGGGTCCGGGTTCTGCAAGGTCTGAGGCATATACAACTCTACTTTAATACAAAAAAAAAAAAAAAAGAACTAGAGTGGCCCCTGGGTGGCTCGGTCGGTTAAGCGTCTGACTCTTGATTTTGGCTCCGGTCATGATCTCTCAGGTTGTGGGATCGTGCCCCACATCGGGCTCTGCATTCACAGCTCAGAGCCTGCTGGGGATTCTCTCTCCCTCTCTCTCTGCCCCTGCCCTGCTCACTCATGCTCTCTGCCTCAAAATAAATAACCTTAAAAAAAAAAAAACAAAAAAACAAAAAAACGACTTACAACACTGCTAGGTCCCCTCCCAGGGCCTCAGAAGTGAGCTCCCCTCCCTTCTCCTCAGCAGGATTCCAAAGCAAAGTCAGCAAAATCACGTCAAGACGAGAGAACATGCAAGAGAGGGTGTGATCTGTTCTCTTCGGGAGCCCCTCCTTAAGCCCCAAGGAGCCCCGGCGAACACAGACCCTGGACTGTGTGGTCTGTGTTGTCAAGGAAGCCGCCTTCTCCTCGCAGGCATTCCCTTGGTGGCCATCTTCAGAGAGCAGCCACTGGTGGCGGCCACGTGTTCCCTCGCCAGCGTCCTTCACAGACAGAATGCGGAGGACAGCCTATCTGTCACACTTTGCCGGACCCGTTTCTGGCGAGGGCAGGAGGGCAGGCGCCCCCCGGGGTAACCCGACCTGGGTTTGGGAGGCGTGACCCGCCTTGCCCTTTTCCGCCCCGTGCTCTACTCTTTCTCTTCCATACAAATGTTTGGGGAAACGCGGGCCCAAGGGTGCAGGACACCTGCTGTTGCTTCTCTCAGAGAATGTTTTTCTCTTGTTCTCAAGGAAGAATCCGATTTCTGATGAAAACAAGCGTAAGTCACACCAGCGAGGGAAGCCAGCGAGGTCAGTGCCGGGCTGACGAGATGGGTGGAGGCACACGGCCGGCCCAACAACACAATGTGGAACCCATTAGAATTTCCACCAGGACAGGGAAGGAAGAGGGCAGACTCAGGCTCTGCTTTATCCCCACCATCCATAAACCCTACCTCGACAGCTCCAGCCGAAGCAAGGCTCTCAAATACAAGAAGAATTTAATCAGATGTGATTCTGACATGCTACCCGCCTTAGAGGGGGCTTTTTCCACCAGTGGGATTAAGGACTGGCTCCTCTCTGGAATGCACGAGAGGTGGCCCCGTGCTAACCGGAGACACCTGTAATCACTGGCGACTGACAAAATTCTTTCGGGCAATTCAGATTAACCAAACACTTGAGGGCAGGGGGGGGGGGGGGGCAGTGCGCTGAGCCGGCGCGTCTGCAGCTCCCCCCGCGGTCCCACCAACCGGCTCCCTGACGGGAAATAAACCAGTTTCTTCCACGGGGCCCCCAGGAGCTCCAGCTCAGCATCTGTTTTCTTAGATGCAGTATTTGTCGAGGGGCCGGAGGTGGTACAGAAATAGCTGGGAGACAATGCTTTAGGCTGGCACACGAGTGGGGAACGCGCTGCTGCGTGAACAGGAAAACCGGGACGGACTGTGGGCGGGGGTGGGGGGGGGGGAATGTCACCCGACCCTGGAGGGAGGGCGCGGACCCCCGCGCCCTGCTCCCCCGCGGCGCCCGCAATGCCAGACCCCCCTCTAAGGGAGCACCAGGGAGGCTGAGGCCCAGGGGTCCCCTGCAGTGGGGGGCCAGATTCCCGGGTCTCAGGGGACGGTGGCCTCAGGCGAACCCTGGAACCCGCAGGCCGGCTCGCCCGCGCTCGCCCCGCTTCGGGTCCCACCCCGGGACCGCGCCCGGGAGCCCGACCGTAGCCGGTCTCCATGGCAACCGGACAAGCCTGGCCAGAACTGCCCAAGAGATGCCCCGTGAGGGCCCCGTTGCCCCAGCACGCGCCCCGCGGCCTCCCCGCCGGCCGGCTCCGCGCCCCGGCGCCCCGGCCGCCGCTCCTCGCGCACCCCGCACTCACCTCCGACACAGTCCGCCGCCGCTGCGTTTCCGCGCGGCTCCCACACCAACGTCGGCCCGCGCCCTCGACCCTCGCCCCGCGCCCGCGCGTGGCGCGGCGCCTCCTGCCGGCCACCCAACGGACGGGGCGGGACCTTAGGGGGGGGCGAGGCCTCTCGGGGGCGGGGCCCGACGGGCGGGGCGGTGTCTCCTCCCGCCGGCCACCCAATGGACGAGGACGAGACCCTGAGAAGGCGGGGCCTCAAGGGAGGGGCGGAGCTGGTGAGACGTTGGGCGGGGCGCCAGCGCCACCTGCCGGCCAATTAATGGGTGTGGGCGTGGCCTCCAAGATCGGGGCGGGGTCTCCAGATGACGGCGGGCTGGCTGCGGAGAGACAGGACTAGGCGGCCCACCCCTGTCTCCAGCTCAAGAGGTGGGGCCTCTGCAGGAGAGGCGGGGCCACACTAAGCTCAGGGGCCACTTGCTCCTCTAAGGCTCTGGGAGACCGGTGGGCTGTTGTGTCCCCACTTTGTAGTCCCCCAATGGACAGGACCAAGAAAAGGAGGGACAAGGGTAAAGCAAACGCTTACCAAAAGGGGGGCGTCCCCAATATATGAACATCTAAGACACTGAGAGGAGACAAGGGTGGCAGGTTCCATCTCCCCTACAATCTGTCCCCTACCCCGCAGCCTGAGTTTTAAATGACAAATCAGAACATGACGCCTCTGCTTAAAACGATGCAAAACGGGGCCAGGTCAGCTCCAGGGCTCTGGCCCAACAACCTCGTTGGATAAGGTGTTTTAAAAGAAGCTCGTGTCCTTAAAACTCGCTTTGGCACCAGCCCTCCGGTTGGGGGAAAGACTTTCACTTGGTGAAAGATTGTCCCTTTGTCACATGGGGGATTCATGTGGTCTTGGGTGTAGATGCCTAATTCTACCCCTGGGAGTGAAGCTTTTTGCTGCCATGTTGCTACTGGGGTATAAATTCTTATAGTAACGATTGCATATATGCAGGAGGAAAGGGGAGGCTGGGAACGGATATTTATAGACCACCTACCTACAGTGTGCCAGACCCTATGTGAGGGGCTGTAGCGAGGCCCCAGAGCTCACATCGACTCTTGTGACTCAGATGTTGTCGCGCTCACTTTGCAGATGACGAAATAAAGGTTCAGAGAGGCCGGACAGGTGGAGCCAAGAACTGAGCCTGAGACCATGTGATCGAACAATCCCCTTTACAGGACTCCCCCCATACATGTAAGAACCTTTATAGGACTCCCCATATACATATACACACACCCAACCTTGACCCTCAAGAGGCAGGTATCAGGGCTGAAAGGAGAGCCTGGTTCTCACCATGACCCAGGCTCATCTCCCACTCCTCCCTGCACCCCTCTTCAGCAGGGGTTGCCAAACTATGGCCTCTGGGCTGCTGCTTTGATAAATAAAGTTTTATTGGAACAGAGCTACACCCATTTGTTTAGGTATTGTCTATAACTGTTTTCTTGCAACAGAGACCTTAAGGCCTGGAATAACTGAGAATGAATACTACTCTCTGCTTCTGTACAGAAAGAGTTTGCCGGCCCCCTGCTCTTCAGGATCTAGCAATGCCAACTATTTGGCTCAGGCCTTGGAACACCTTTCCTCCGCTCTGTTAGTTTGCTGGGGCCGCCATAACAAAATACCACAAACTGGGCAGCTTCAACGGCAAATATTTATTTGCTCACAGTTCTGGAGACTAGAGGGCCAAGATCAAGGCGTCCTCAGGTTTGGCTTCTCCTGAGACCTCTGTCTTTGTCTTGCAGATGGCTGTCTTCTCCTTGCGCCCTCACATGGGTGTCTCCCTGTGTGTCCCTCTGTGTCCTAATCTTCTCTTACACGGACACCAGTCATACTGGATTAGGGCCCATCCCGATGACCTCGTTTTACCTTAATCACCTCTTAAAGGCCCTAACTGCAAATATAGTTGCATTCTGAGGCAGAGGGAATCAGGGCTTCAACCTAAGAATTTCAAGGGGACACAGTTCAGCCCCTAACCTTAATCTTCATCACCTGGCCAATTGGCACTCTTCCTTTAGGACTCAGATTAGGCAGCCGACCTCCCAGGAGATCCCCAACAATTCACACCCTCTGGTGTTCACACCCCTGTGGGGTCCCCTCCCGTGCTGAATAGCCCCGACCTATGTAATCAAAATGACTTCTGGAGCTAAACCATAAAAGGCGTGGCTTCCTTGCTTTCTCTGGGATCCCTCGCTCTGGGGGAAGCTGCCGGTTGTGTTGAGAGAACACTCAAGCAGCCCTAGAGAGATCCACATGGTGAGAAACCAACAGCCAGCACCAACCTGCCATCCACATGAGTGCGCCATCTTGGATGTGAGCCCTCCAGCCTCAACAACCTTCAGATGAATACAGCTGACGGCACCTCATGAGGGACCCCGAGCCGGAACCGCCCAGCAAAGCTATGCCCCGATTCCCAGAAACTGTGCGATGATAAATGCTTCTTATTAATGTAAGCCACTGAGTTTGGGGACAGTTTGCTATGCAGGAATGGATAACTAATACGCTTTATCCAGGAAGGCCTCCCTGACTGCCAGAGTTGGATCTAGACGCCTCCCCTGTGCTCCCGTGGGTTCCCATCATATCAAACTATGTTTCTTAAAGACAAATGAGACGCTACTCCTCGGCCCACGCTCCCCCATGACTCCCCTTTGCAGAGACTCAGGCAGGGCTCAAACCCTATCCCAGCTGGCCCTGCTGACCGGCCCACTGCTCCCTCCATCACAGGGCTCCAGCCATACCAAACTCCTGCTTTCAAACGCTCTAAGCTCATTCCCTCCTCTGAAGCCTTTTTCCCTTGGCTGTCTCCTCTTCCTAAAATGCTCCTCCTTTTGTGTCTGAATGCTGGCACCTTCCTCTCATTAAAACTCAGCTCCATTACTGTCTCCAGACCATTCTCTTGACGGTCACCCCTATGGTCATTCTCTATCTCGTTACCTGTTTTATTTCATTCATAGGCATGTATCACTATCTAAATGTATTTTCTGGAGTATTTAACGCCCACGGGCGTCTGTGTTCTGTAAAGGGAGGCACTCCAACTGCCTTCCTTACTGCCATACTCAGTACCTACTAGGTAGGTGCTCAGTAGCAGTTAAATGAGTAAACAAAAGGAATGAATAGATTCCCGCCCATCTCCTTTGCATCCCCTCACCTGGAAGCTTATCAAGGACAAGAACTGAGTTTTATTCATCTTTGTATCCCTGCTCCAGGCCCATGGGCAGGTGAGCAAAACAAGTCTAAACTATAAAGGGTTGAAGGCCTTTGGAAATCCACAAATAAAATGGAGTGTTGAGCTGCCCTCTGTGGCCACCAGAGGGCACCGGAGTCCCGGGACTCAATCAACCAAAGGGGCAAAGGAGCCCAAAGAAAAAGCATCTGGTTAAGGTCAAAGTGCAGGTTTCCGGGGGGTGATGGGTCTAGAGGCAGAAAGCCAGGGCTCTTGAGGGGACCAGAAGACAAGGACAGGTGGCAGCAGGCACATGGAGAGCCTTAGATCCCGGCCCTTCTTTCTGGCCGCATCACTAGAAGGGGTTGGCCACACTTCATCCCAGGATCCCATTCCTGATGAACTCACTGCCACAACCCATAAATAGCAGTGCTCTGGGTTGGGCCATTCCTTGTACACTCATCAGTCAAACTCAGCGATTGTTATTTTTCTTGGCACATCATATGCTGAGCAACTTCCAGTCAACAATGTATGCCCTGGGAAAGCACAGGGTACCAGGACTCATGGTATTTGAGATTATTCAATTTAAAGTTGATACGTCTATTCTGATGTAGATTTCTAGATTTGGATCTGTAGCTCAGGTAAGATATTTAATTGGAAAACAGGAATTCAAGTCATATATATGGGAAATGAAGCTAGAGGTCATAGATGTGTTCAGCTCTAAAGGTTCAGTGCCATTAAAATAAGTGATGTCAAGTCACTTTACTCTTGAGTGTTTTTTTAACAGAACTTGAACATTTACTTGACTGTTAAAGATTTTAGTCTGGGTGGGACTTAAATAATCTACCCCCCAGTTAATCAATCAACTATTCAGGTAGTGAAGCCTCTGGAAATTCTAGTCCCAGTCTTGGGACTGGGGAACATGTTGAAAAGTTGTTTTTCAATCCCAAGTAGGAGTTAGAATCAATTTCATCAGCCAAAAATATCACCATGTGATATGATCACAACATAAAATCACAAACATGACCACATGTGGTCTCGAGAAAACACACTCCCCTTATCTTGGGAGGGCTCCCCCCCCCCCATGAGGACTTTTTAGCAGTGTCCAACAGTAGAACACGGCAGGCAGAAGTGAAGTTACACGACTTCCAAGGCTAGGTCGTGAACAACACTATTATGTCTCTTGCCTGGCTTTCTTTCTCTTGGGACCCAGCTGCCACATTGTAAAGGGAAACCCAGACCAACAGGGAAGTCACTTGTGGGTATGGATTAAAATATCTTTGCTTGGGGCACCTGGGTGGCTCAGCTGGTTAAGCATGTGACTCTTGATTTTGTCTCAGGTCATGATCTCCTGGTTGTGAGATCAAGCCCCGCCTTGAACTCAGTGCTGGGTATGCAGCCTCCTTAAGATTCTCTCTCTCCCTCTACCTCCCCTACTAGTGCTCTCTAACAAAAGAAAGGGAAGGGGAGGGGAGGGAAAAAAAAGAAAAAAGAAAAAAAAAGAAAAAAAAAGATGTCTTTGGGGGCACTTGGGCGGCTCAGTCAGTTAAGCATCCGACTTCAGCTCAGGTCATGATCTCAGTGTTCATGGGTTCCAGCCCTACATCGGGATCTGTGCTGACAGCTCAGAGCCTGGAGCCTTTGAATTCTGTGTCTCCCTCTCTCTCTGCCCCTCCCCTGCTTGCACTCTCTCTCTCTCTCTCTCTCTCTCTCTCTCTCTCTCTCAGAAATAAGTAAACATTTTTAAAAAATTAAAAAGAAAAATAAAAAATAAACATTAAAAATAATGACAAAGAAAACAAAAGATGTCTTTGCTTTTGATGTTTTCACAGCTGGAACCTTACCGACCATGGAAAAAGACTGTCTTTTCCAGGGGTAGCCAGGAGAGATGTTGACGATTATTGATGTTTTAAGCCACTATATTTTAGGATAATTTGTTTTACAGCAACAGACAGCTAATGCAAGCTTTTTAGTTTACTTCATGCTTTTCTAAATATTCCAAGTTTTCTATAGTGAACAGAGACTGCTTTTATAAAAAGAATGGACAGATGTTATTTGTAAGAAGACAACTGGGCCAGAGTGAGGCATCTTGAATTTTTATTTTTTTTTAAATTCTTTCTACTCCACTGGGAACAAGAACATTCACAGACAGGATTATTCCTCTTCCTACAAATGTTTATCAAACATTGTGTTAATACAAAATAGCAATTTCACAAACACAGAGAGGGTCCAATACCAGCAGGACATTTTAAAAAAGTCATGCCACAGATGCCAGTCCCCGACGTCGTAGACACTCTAGGTCTAGAAAGACGAGTGTAAAGGACAGTCAGAGCTCCCGCTTCCCCCTCCCCGCCCCCCCAAGAAAGGCCTTAACAAGCAACAGGAACCATTCCTGCGCAGAAGCGGACAGATTCGTAGTGAAACCCGGCAATGTAAACAGGCCTGGCGGGCGATTCATTCAGCGGGGTCAGGGCCCGAAATTTGAAATTGCTTATGGAGGCAAAACAGCCCTTGCAAAATTGGGTCCCCTCACGTTTCAAACAGATTCACTGTCTCCCTTCCCAGCCCTGCCTGAATCAAGGCGGACACACATTCAGCCCGCCGGAGATTTCTATGACCCATCCAGCCCCAGGGCCCCCCAGAACGTGGGGCCATCATCACCAGGATAAGAGACCCAAAAATCTGGTCTTGCATTCCTCTCAGTGGGGTCAGGGTTCTGAGCTGCCAGATCCTCTGAGGCTACTAACTTCTTTCTCTTTAACTGTCCCCATCTGGCCTTGGGCACGCACGTTCCCGAGGTATGGCACCACGCCGATCCCCCCCAATCACGGCAGAACAGGCACTAAGCACCCACTACCAGTGCCCATGGCTTTGCAGGACAGTACCACCCAGAACGATTCCCAGAGCTGACGGTTCAGACCCACTCTTGCGGCGTAAAAGTCACTTGGTGGGTTACAACCAGCAACCTGAATAAATGACAAGGGGTAGGACCGACAGGGCGGGTAGCTCATCACACAAGTTGGGGCTGCGTCGGCGACGGATGTGTAAACTGGAATCACAGTGTAAAATGCATTTCTCCTGATGGGTAGTAATCAAAAAGGTTTGGGAGACAGGCATCTGGGAATAAACGGAGGAGGACCGCTGACCCACGCCAGGCAGATCCCATGACGCACAGGTGACCCTCCTGATACGGGCCGCAGCCGGAGTGATGCATCTCCCCTCCTAACACCACTACGAGGGCGCAGGTCGGTCCTGAGAGCCCATCACAAGGCCGGCTTGCACAGAGAAGGCTGTCAGGAGCCAGCAGGTTGGATGGGCACAGGGACTCCACGCAGACCCGGGATAACCAATCAGGGCTGTGCCCGCCGCCCACTGCCCACCGTGCCCCGGTAACGAACAGCAGTCCCACAACTCGGGGCTCACTGGCTGCCAGGCCCTGTGAGAGGCTTTGGGCTCCAGTGTCCGTGCCCCCTGCAGAGAGTCCCAGCCCTTGCCAGTTCCCACAGGCAGGAGCAGAGAATGCAGAAGCATCCTCAAGCCTCTCGGGGCTCAGGTAAAACGGACTCAGCTCAGGAACTGAGCAGCCAAGGGATGGCGTTGCTAAAGACAGGAGAACGAGGCCCCACGAGGACCTCAAGGAGAGGCCTTCATCCGCTGCCCCAGAGCTCAGCTCACAGGGAGCAAGCCAGTGGAAGGAGGAGGGTGTGACACCCCAGGGCCATGACTTGGGTTCCAGCCCTGCCCTGCACCACCGGATGACCTTGGGCAAGTCAGGCGGCCTCTCCCAACCGCCTCAGGCTCCCCATGTAATAAGGAAACAGCAATTCCCTCCTGCCAGGTGCTGCCCGGAGAAACATACAAGAAAGATACAAGAACAAAATGTGCACATGTCTAGAGCCGGCTGTATATGGCCTGTTACGCAGATAAAGAGGGGGATGGAACCGAGAACCCTGCCGGAGGCAGTGGAAGCTGCTAAACCAGCTCTCCAAAAATATCAAGCTCAGGTCTGCAGCCTGGATGCGAAGGGCCGACGCCTACAGGAGGCTCCCGAGCCTCACCTTCCCCACCTCGGAAGAGGAGGAGGAGATACAGACTGAGCTCCCCCCGCTCCCCCCACAAATGTGCACCGAGCACCTAAGTGCCATGTGCTGTGTTGGGCACTGGGCATGATCGGTAAAGATGTAGGGCCTGCCCTCAACCGGGTGTCCCTGACGGTCGCTCACAACCCCTCTGCCTCCCAGCCCCGCCCACCTCTCCAGCTCCAGCTCTGGGAGAGTGTTGGTGTGTGCAACATTTGTTACCAACTGTACCACAAAGGGGAAAGTCTCCCAAGGCCCGAGGTCAAGCTGTTTTCATACTACCGCTACATTATTTATCTGTCCCTCCGCGGCCTTCATGCAAAGGTTTCCCGAGGCTACATCACAGGCGATGGTCACACGCTCGTGTCAAAGCAAGCACGAGATTCCAGTTGTCTTCTGTTAAGCCAGACATTTCGAGAAATGTGCAAGAACGTAAGACAATGCCACGCCTCGACCCGAATCTCTTTTGTTTGGAAAAAATCGTTACTTTGAGTAGAAAAATATGTTACTTAGGTTAATGTGAAATGCGGTTATCTTTACGCGAATAGGTATTTTCAAATGTTGTCCCTTTTAACTTCAAGGGTGATGAATGTCAATATTAGAGATAGCCCTTAAACACAGGTTCTTTGGTGTCCTCAACGATTTTTAAGGGCACAAAGGGGTTCCAAAAAGTTTGAGAACCACTGATGTACTAGTGTTTGTCCAACGGAAGCTTCTGGAACGATGGAGATTGTCTTTACCTGCGCTGGGAGCAACTAGCCAGACGTGGCTACTCAGTAAGCACTTCAAATGTGGCTAGTACCCCTGCGGCACTGAATTTCTGTTTTTATTTAATTTTAGTGGACTTACGCGTAAATAGCCACCCGGGTCGACACCAGACTGCACAGAGCTTCTGTACGTGACGTATGGTGTTTCTCCGTCCCCTGGGGTTCCCTTTATTTTCCCTACACGGTATCTATCAGAGGCGTCTGGGCACAGAGGAGGGTCTCAGTGTTACTCCCGGGAGGAGCTGGGTCCGCAGCCCTCTGCTCCCCCAGGGGACCTCTCCTCAATCTGGGGAAGGGTCTGCCATGCGGAGTCAAGCCAGCCAGCCCGCCAGTTTGGGCTCTGTGCTCATCCCTGACGTGCACAGTTTGGAAACGGACCGGCAGCAGCTTACAATCAGCTGAGTAAGACCAACCAAACCAGCTCTTTTTAACAGCAGACCAGACGAAAGCCCAGAGAGGGCAAGTAATCTGCCGAAAATCACACAGCAAGAGGGAAGCTTCACATCCACGCACGGAAAGCAAGGCCACGGGGGAGGGCTGGTGCTTCCTCCCTGCCAGACCAGGGGGAGCCACGCCGCCTGAGCCACCAGGCTGTGAGAGAGGCAGCAGAGGGCTGCACATCCAGTCACCGGATGGCTCAGGATTCGCCACAGCCTTCTACCCAGAGCATGGGCTGCGGGACCCAGGGAAGAAAAGAAAAGTATGGGAGGGAAAGGCACTGGCCCCAGCCCGACCTGGCTCTGTGCCCCGGGCGTATCACTGCCCCGCTCTCATCCTCACTCTCCGGGGACAAAACCGAGCTGTGCCACCCCTTCTGGCTCATGTTCAAGGTCAGCGTTGCTCAGGCTCCCAGACTTGCTCATCTCACCTCAAGTAAGGCAACCAGAAAGGCCGATGGGTCTGGGATCCACACATTTCCTGCCAGCCACCCGTGCGTGGGCAGGTGTCCCGACGGGACCTGGGGCTCGGAGCCCTCGCAGGGAATCCGGCTGCTGCGGTGAGCGCCGGCATCCGGCCAGAGTGTCCTCAGAGTAAGTCTAGGGAGAGACACAGCGCGGCCCCTCCCAGCCACCCGGCCACTAGGAGCCAGATGGCTACACGCTCCCCCAAATGAGCGTCCTTTGAAAGACTGGGTGGGAGTTTCTGCCCGTGTCTCCCACGCTGGCCTGAACGCGGGGCTACTGAATGAAGCCTCACACCTTTGCAATAACCGTTCAGAGCACGTGAACCGGCTGAAACAGAAACACGGAGCCTACCACCATTTCAAGCGCTCCTATCCACGGGCTGGGAACCCAAAAATGGGGTTGCCAGTGTTTTAGGGAGCAGACAGTGGAGTGGGGGAGAGCCCATGGCTGCCACATACTGGCTGTGTGCCCTTGGACAAGTTACTTAACCTCTCTGAGCCTTAGTCTCCAAATCAGTAAAATGGGCTCATGCCCACCTCTTAGAGTGCTTGTAAAAATGACATAAATCACAGGGCTTGGGACAAAGCGGATGAAACGTCAGTGACAGCGCCCAATTTCGGGAACGGCCTGTGCATAAACACAGGCTGCTGAGGGGCATTAACGCCGCGAATCTGGGAAACTAAGTGAAATGGAACCCAAAGCAAGAGCAGTGGTTTGGTGCCCCCCACCCCGGACACGTGTCTGTCCTCTGGAGACTGACTCTATGACCCCATCACTAACGTGCAGGGCACGGCCACAAAGGGGATGGGCTCCAGAGCAGGGCTTCCAGAAACAGTGTCCAGACCACCCGAAAGAGTGCAGACTCCAGAGTGCCATCCTGACCTACTGGCTCAGCAGTCCCCGGGGTGGTGGGGGGGGGGGGGCCTGGATCTGTGGTTCAGCCAAGCCCTGTGGAGGTTCCCTGGCCAAGCCCTGGGGTCATGAACACTGCTCTGACTTCCTCCAGCACAGGCATGGCCTTTGCCCCCGGTTCACAAGAGAAAGCGGTTCCGTGTGCTGACCGCAATCTCCATCCCGCACGTGAGATGCCGGACGTGGCTGAAAGTCTTGGGTGCCACCCAGCGTAGGGCCGGACCTGGATCAGGTCCCACCGGCTCCCGGTTCCAGACTCCCGAGGGGGAGTTTCCGAGCATCTCAATGCCACGCCTGACCCCGCACGGGGACCCTGCAGAGCTGGTTTGTTCTCACAACTGGGCATCCCGGGCCGGCCCGGCTCCGTGCGTGAGGGGGCACAGTCAGGAAGCGGTGGGGCAGCGGCGTGCTGGGCGGGCCCGTGCGGGCTTGTGAGGGTCAAAGACGCTCATCCCCTCCCCAGGCATCTTCGGTGGTGTCACTGGGGTAGCTGGAAACTGGCCATGGGAGCATTTACACCAGGGAGGTCGGCAAATGCTACACACTAGTGCTTTGTTTTGCTTTCTCAATCATTAAAAATGCTCAGCCCAGGGGCGCCTGCGTGGCTCAGTCCGTTGAGCGTCCGACTTCGGCTCAGGTCATGATCTCACGGTTTCTGAGTTCGAGCCCCACATCGGGCTCTGTGCTGACAGCTCAGAGCCTGGAGCCTGCTTCAGATTCTGTCTTCCTTTCTCTCTGCCTCTCCCCCACTTGCACGTGTCTCTCTCTCTCTCAAAACTAAGTAAACATCAAAAAAAATTTTTTTTTAAATGCTCAGCCCAGACTTGGGGGTAGTGGACCTATCCTTTCAGGACCCCACGATGAGGTCCCCAGAGCCCACCCTGCGGCATCGGGTTGCACGGTAGGCGGTGGCTTTCTAAGTCACTAGAGTCACTTCTCAGACCTCTGAGCTCTCCCTGCCCCTCTTAGCCCCTGAGCTGTCCCCGCCCCTGCTTCCCAAAGGAAGCCTGAGCTGGGAAAACATTCCCAGCGCTTCAGCTTTTGCAGACGAAATGGAAAAGAGAGCTTGGTGTGCGGAAAACCCCAGAAAACCTAGGAATGCCACGTTCTGGGGAAGCCCTCTACGTCACCCTGCTGTGCGGGGCCCCCACCCCCACCGTCAGTCTAGACCCACTTGGGACTCCCATCCCGCACCCACCGGTGACCGGTGCCCTCCTAGGGTGCTCCCAGCCTGAGCCCGATGCTGACAGGGAGAAGGGACGCTCCGTCCCGTTCCCGCCACACGTGCAATTTCCAGTCAAGAAAGGCAGGTCTGGTGTGTGGCGTTGGCTTAAAGACCCCTGGCCCGAGAGACCGCTGGCCCCGGGGACTACCCTCGGCAAGTTCTGCCCAGGACCCATCAGGGGGTTCCCACCGGCTGGCAGGCAGGCCTCACCAGCAAGCGCACCTGCTCTGGCTTGCCCAGACGACCGCCAGTGGACTCAGTCAGCAGGCTGTCACCTCCAGGCCTGTCCCCCAGCCCGGCCAAGCAGCGGAGCCTCCCTAACCCACCTTCATCCCTCCCTGCTCACCGGCTCCCACCCCTCACCCACCCCAGCAGTGTCCACCTAACTCAGGAACAGCTGCTGAAGCACCCAGAACGTCAAAGAGGTCTGCAAACCGCCTCCCTGGCTCCTTGGGGCATGATGGTCACTTTGCTGGGTCGTCCTGGCATACGACAGCCTCAAAGGTGGCCAGGAAGAGGGGGCTGGCTTCTGAATTCCCAGTGTCCCTCCCTCTCCACCCCTGCATGTCCAATGCACAGACTAGAATGCTTACCCACAGGAGGGGATGGCCTGAGCAACATCTTGTCCTTTCCTGCACTGTTTGTGACACATTTTGGAAGAGGTCCAGGGGTCTGGGTTTAGATGAAATGGAATGCTGGGAAACTCACTTTCACAACGATGCTGAGGGAGAGAAAGGGTTCACAGGAAACACCCTGAAGTGGAATAAGGGGAAGGAATGTGGTCAAGGCCCTACAGAGCGGTGTCCTCACCAGCCTGTCCACAGTCTGAAATTCCACCATTAGTCATTCATTCCTCTGGCTAGTACCGCTGACACGCCTAGAAGGGTGTCACCTTCATTATCAGAGGTTGGTTCTCACGTGGACCACTGAGAGAGCTATGAGGATACGAGGCTGGGAGTTTAATTCGTTATCCTACTGAACCTTCAAGCAACACTGCAAAGTGCCGCCTTACTATACCCATTTTATAGCTGAGGACACTGAGGCACAGAGAGGTTAAGGAACTGGCCCAAGCCCTTACTAACAGAAGATGCCAGATTTGATGTCAGACCCAGCAGGACACCGTGCCTCTCTCAAAGAGCTCCTGGGTCGGGGAGCAGGTGCAAGGACCAGGGTGACAAAGGACAGAGATCAAAGCTGTGGTGCAAGTGAGCACGGGGGGTGTTGGGAAGCAGGCGGGAGCCCCCCACGTCAGAGGAAGGCCGGAAGTCCCTCGATACTGACGCCTGAGCAGGGCTTTGAAGGAGGAGTGGGGATAAGACGGGTGGATGGAGGGGTGAACAGCGCCTCAAAAGGTGTGGGGCACGAAGGGGCAGACTGCCTCGGGGGGGAAAATGATGCAAGACCAAACGGCAGGAGGAGGGGTCAGGAAATGAAGGTATCACATAAAGAACTCAGCTGCGGAGCCACTGAAGTCCCAGGTCCCAGGCGCCCAGGCCCGGTCCCGTAACGGGGCTTTGGCTGTGACAGGACTTTCACGTCAGCTTGGCACGGGGCTGGGGCCTTGCTTTGGGAGGTTTCCTGATGGGCTTCCCAGAGCTAACGCGAGCCCCTCCCCCCGCCTCAGGCCCAGGCAGAGATCACAGCACTGCGTCCCTGCCCCCATTCAGGGAAGAGGGCCTCCCCAGGGCCCCCGCCCCCACAAAGCTTCCTCTCCTCATCCCCACCCTCCAACCCTGACCCCAACTGATGGCGAGCAGACCAGATGAAGGCAGCTTCCAGAGGCTGGGAGTGCCAGCGGAGACACACAGACATGCACACGTGTGTGCACACCCGCACACACCCACGCACAGGCCCGAGAGCAAAAAAATCCCCAAAGCATCTGCTGGCTCAGAACCCGCCTATCTCAGGAATGTGTTGGATGATTTAAAACTGGCTTCGGTACATGGGGATTCCAGATGCTGGGACCCTGAAGTATCCTGGAATGTACTAGAACGAAGCATAAGGCATCCTGTCTTTTTGCCCACCCAACTCTGGTTGGGAGTCGCAGACTGAGGCCTGTCTACCTTGAGACAGAGGTTTGATCCAGAGATTCTGAGATTCCCATTCAGATCGGGGGCTGGGCCTGGATCCCCTCCCGAGTAAATGTCCATGCGCCAGGTCAGAGCGGCCAGCCCAGCCACTGGAGGACGCTGTGAGGACAGGTCCCTGGAGGCCTTGACATTGGGCTGCTGGGGGCTTCAGAGGTGGGAGTATCCCAACACTGGGGACACTCTGCCCAGATCCCTATGGAACCTTCCCTCTGGGGCTCATGGGAGGAGCCTCTCAGGGCCACTGATTGGCAACAAGCAAGAATCACCGAATGTTGGCATCACGAGCCCTAAACGTGGAGCAGGCCAGCAAGTTCCAGGCCTGCCGCACCGCCCCCCCCCCCCCAACCAACGAATGGGTGATATCTTCTCTGGGTTTGTCAGCATAAGAAGAGAACGTCTGCCCCGAGGTTCTCTGCACCGAGAACCAGCGACAGTGGAGCACAAGGTCAGGTATGCTCAGGTTGCCTGCCTTAGTTTCCCCTTACTGCCCCAGACCGCCCACTCCAGGGGCTTCCCCGAAAGGGACAAGGGAGAAGGAGTGCAGGAGGCAAGCATGCTCCCCCACCTGGAGACAGACATTTAACTGGTCTGGCCACGACCCCAGTGCAGAGCACGCCAGGCAAGAAAGGCTAAGAGGCGCCATCAGGAGTGCTGAGCTGCCCTGAGCACCGCCTGGAGGAGAATTCTGATGCCACACCATGCTGCAGTTGATTGGTAATGTCTGCTGTGGTCACAGGTATTCACCATCCCTGATGTAAAGCTGGGTGACTCCCTGAACAGGGCGCGATTCCCCAGCCAGGACTTTGGTAGCAGAGGAGGCCCTGGCCGGCCGGGTACAAACAACCCACTGACTCCCTAACAGATTTCTGAGGACCTTAAGGAGCACATATTGGCCCAGGGTCCCCCCCAGTTTGCCAGGACAATGTCTGCTCCCTTTTCTGAAGACATTAATGTTGTCTGTATTAGGAAACGCTTGCCTAGAATAGAAACACATTACAGGGTTAACTTCTCCTCTGTAAATATGACTAAATGTGTTCTTTCTCACCTGGGACCCTAAGGACGTTCTGGCTGTTACCAACCAGAAGTAGCCTCAGACCCATCAAAAGCTCTGCCCGTGGACGCGCAGACGGGCCTGGGCGCTGTGCTCTGGACCAACGTTCACAGAAACACTTCCCATGATGCTCTGCCCCGTGCAGTCTGGGCCACCTCATTTGGACACCTTGGTCTGCAGGGTGCTGGGCAGATAGAGGTACCTCCAGATGGCATAGTAGTGGGTGCCAGCACCAAATGCCACAAAGAGATGCCAGATGGCGTGGGCAAAGGGGATCCTCCCGTCACTCTTGAAGAACACCATGCCCAAGCAGTAGAAGACCCCTCCGGTCATCAGCTCCCAAATGCCCTCGGTGTTGGGCTGTCGGCAAGAACAAGGGTGGGGTGCAGGTCAGAAGAGCAGGCAGCAGGGCCGGGAGCACCCCACCACCCCCCCTCCCACCCAACGAAAAGAGACGTGCATGGTGAGCCTCCCCAGATTCCCGGGAAGGGTGTCCCCACATGTGCTGTCAATTCCCCCCAGATTAATTCTCAGATGTCACTCGGTTCTATCAAAACCCCAGAGAATATTCTACAGTCTATCTTTTCTAAAAATTAACACATCTGGGTATACACCTAAAAGAAGTGAAGGCAAGGACTTGAACAGATACGTGTACAACCAGGTTCACAACAGGCAAAGCGTGGAAGCAACCACACGTCCACCCACGGATGAATGGATAAATGAACCACTGTTCTTGTCAGTTCACGCAATTGACTATCTCACTCCGAGCTAACAAGGAAGGAAACTCTGACAGGTGCTACCACATGGATGAACCTGGGGGACGTGATGCTGAGTGGCATAAGCCAGACACGGAAGGACAAACACCATAGGATGCCACGCATATAAGGTCCCAGGACTTCATCAAATGCATGGAGGCAAGAAGTAGGATGGAGGTGACCAGGGGCTGGGGGAGGAGGAACAGGGAGTCAGTGTCTAACGGGGACAGAGGTTCAGTTAGGGAAGATGAGAAGGTTCTGGACATGGACGGTGGCGACAGATCCACAATAATGTGAACGTGCTTAACGCCACTGAACTGTATACTTAAAACGGCTAAAATCATAAATTTTATGTATATTTTATCCCAATTTTTTTAAAAGTAGTACATGTCCATGGGGAAACATTTCAGAGAAACCAAACCAAAAATACGAAGAGAGAAGTAGTGAGGGCACCCGGGCGGCTTAGTGGGTTAAGCATCTGACTCTTGATTTCGGCTCGGGTCATAATCTCACGGTCCATGGGATCGAGCCCCGTGCCAGGCTCTGCAGGGACAGCACGGGGCCTGCTTGGGATTCTGTCTCCCTCTCTCTCTCCGCCCCTCCCCCACTAGTGCGCGTGCTCTCTTTCTCTCTCGCTCTCTCAAAATAAATAAACTGAAAAAGAAAGTCGTAGTCCCAGCCTTCAGAGATGAGCACTATTAACAATGGAGTCGTTCGTGGTTAAAGGAACAGCAGAGGGGCGCCTGGGTGGCTCAGTCGGTTAAGCCTCCGACTTCAGCTCAGGTCACCATCTCGCGGTCCGTGAGTTCGAGCCCCGCGTCGGGCTCTGGGCTGATGGCTCAGAGCCTGGAACCTGCTTCCGATTCTGTGTCTCCCTCTCTCTCTGCCCCTCCCCCGTTCATTCTGTGTCTCTGTCTCAAAAATAAACGTTAAAAAAAAAAAAAAAAAGAAGGGACAGCGGAGACTGCGTGAGAACTTGCCACGCCACCCCCCCCCCCCATGCCCCTCGGTCCACTTTTACACGCATTACAGGCTACCGCTGTCAACAGTGCTTTACGGTATCCTTCCAGAAACGTTCTCTCCACGTGCAATACGCAGCATGCACTTCGTACGTATGTACTATGCGCAGGAACGGATCTTTCTCGATCAATCCAGACAAACGGGCTCACGCCATCCCCACCACGCTCTGACTCCATGCTGGATTCACTCCTCTGCTGGGGATCGGTCTGCATTCCCACAGCGGGAGCCGTCTCCATTCTTTTCAGCCGCTGCGGAGCATCCCAGGGGATGCACGTCCGCCAACGTCTGTGCTCAGTCCGCTGCGGGGCATCCCAGGGGATGCACGTCCGCCAACGACTGTGCTCAGTCCTCGAGAGTGTGGTGCCTCCCAGTACTTGCCACGTGCCGGGCACTGCATGAACGGCCTCGGGGGGTTATCTGACGCCACCTTCACCACGTCCTCACGAGGCGGGTGTCACGCTATATGGCGGTCATGGAAACACGCCCACGACACGTGGTAAGCGAGCAAAGCACACTGCAGAGCGGCACATTTCGTGTCACCTCGTCTTTTTAGAAGAAAGCCAAGTCAGCGTGTCTGCAAAGCCACGTGGACTTGCATGTAAATAAATAGAAAGGACACACAGCAACCAGAATGGGGGTTGCAGCTGGGGCGGGATATTGGGAGAAGGCAGAAGGCGGCTTTGGCTCGTTCACATACTTTCAGACTCATTTTTTGCAGTGACTATGTGTTTAAGTATATGCTTACCATATACAAGTATATAAGTACTTAAATGTATGCAAGTATACACGTACTTAAATATGTAATACATAAGTTGATGGATACTGTATAATTTAATATTTATTCCACGTCATTCATAAAATTTAAAACATTTTTAATAACTTTAAGTGAGTCTTTAAAAATTTGAAAATATGTATTTAATATACATTATATCATGTAATATTTAGTATATTTCATAAAATTTGTAAGAATCTGAAAATAAATTCAAATACAATTTTTTAACTTTTTGATTTTGAAAATACTTATTGAATATAAATTATACAATGCAATCTAATAAAATTCATTAGAATTTTGAAAGAAATTTAGTAGCTTTAAATTAAAAAACATTTCATAGAAATTATAAAAATGTAATGTTTAATATACTTCATAAATTTTTAAAAATTTTAAAAAGTAAATTTAAATTTTTCTTTATTTTTTTAATATAATTCATTGTCAAGTTAGCGGACATACAGTGTATACAGCACGCTCTTGGCTTCAGGAATAGATTCTCACGATTCATTGCTTACATACAACAAACACCCAAGGCTCATCCCGACATGTGCCCTCCTCAATGTCCATCACCCATTTTTTAAACATAAATTTAAATTTCTTTAATTCAAAAACTTTTTTGGTAATATAAATTATACAGTGTAATATTTAGTTTAATATAATTCATACTTTTTTTTAACTATTATTTATTTTGAGAGAGAGAGAGCATGAGCAGGGGAACAGCAGACAGAGGGAGAAGAGAGAATCCCAAGCAGGCTCTGTGCTGACAGCCTCAGATGCAGGGCTCAAACTCACAAACCATGAGATCATGACCCGAGCCTAAATCAAGAGTCGGACTGAGCCACCCAGTCACCCCTAATTCATAAAATTTTTTAAATAAGTTTAAATATTAAAAATTTATTTTATTTTAAAATATTTAATATAAAATACACAGTGTAATACTTAATATACTTCATAAGATTTTTAAAAATTTTAGAATACATTTAAAGTATGTTTAAGATTTTTAAAACTTTAAAAATATTTATTTAATATAAATTATATAGTGTAATATTTAATTTAATACACTTCATAAACTTTTTTTAAATTTAAAAAGCAATTTAAATAATTTAACTTTAGAAACTTAACAATATTTAATATGAATTACATAATTTAATATTTAATAGATAACTTAAATATATGTACTTAAATGAAAATAAACTTGGAGGGGGGGAAAAGCAACCTGTAAGAATAAATACAAATCATCGGGAAAATCCTGAGCAGGAGGACTAATGGGGCCACGGATTAAAATGCAATTAAGCTACACTAAGCAAAATGGTCTGGTGCCAGGATAGACAGTCCCCTTGATGAAACAGAAATGAAATCTCGGAAGTAGACGCACATATATGCATGAATTTAACAGTTTCACACAGCGGTTTTCAACGGCAGATAATGGACATCACTGGCTAAGTATTCGGGGAGGAATCATCACGTACAGGAGAAACAAGAGTTAGAAGAAAAGTTACCTATTAAAGGTTAAACCATAAAAGAAACAGGAGAAAATACGGGTGACTGTTATCCCTAAACTTGGGGAAAGGAAGACCTTCCTAACCATAACGCTTAGGATAAAACCCATACAATTTAAAAAACAAACAAACAAACAAACAAACCTGTGAGATTTCACTGAATATCCTTTTGACATCAACCAACAATGACAGTATAAAAATAATAAACTGTTACTTGGCCTAGGGAGGGTACCGGGCAGGCTGAATTTACTGTGCCCACCTCACAGATGGGGCAACTGAGGGTCAGGGAGGAGACGGGGTCCATGCACGGCCACCCAGCTTCTTCTCTTCCTGGGCGGGGGCCTCAGTCCTCTCCCTGCAAGGCTCTGCCCCTCACAGGCTGGGCAAAGCTACCCGGAGATCCTATGCCCCACGGTCTGAGGTTATGGGGGCAGACCCTGGCCTGGCCACTCAGGGGCCACAAAAGCGCTGCCGGCTGCTTCCCCTCTCGGCGTCCATCGCCAGTGACGCCCGGGGCAAGGACGCTGGATGCTGTGGGTACGCCTCCCGCGCTCCATATGGGCTCAGAAAGTGTGCAGTGAAGGAACCTGGTTGCCCTTTCTGGGCTTGGTTTGGGAGCTTAGGATGTGGCAACACCCAAGGGGGTAATCATTAAGTCCTGAGCCTCGGCTCTGCCTCCGTGCCCAGGGATGTTATTATACAGATTTAATTTAGCAACTGGGGACTACGTCCTACCCACCATTCTAATCCCTCTCCGTGGGATTTAATCCTTAAACACACAGCAGGGCTGAAGCGTGGAGGGTCACAGCTCACTGGAGGTTGGGCAGAGTCGGTGCTACAGAGCCGAGGAGTCGAGCCCCCCCCTCCCCAGGATTAAGCCGCATGCTCTACGGCCCCTCTAGACCTCACTCTGCCCGTGTGCCAGAGGAGGGGCTCCGACTGGACAACCCCGAGAGTCACCCCGGGCCCCTCCGGCCAGCCGGGAGCCCCCAGGCCGGGTGGGTGGTACTTACCATTGAGAGGATGACCAGGGCGGGGAAGAAGCCCATGATAACATAGCAGAGCAGCTCCACGAGCTTGTACCTGGCGGGAAGACAAGCCATCTGGGCCTCGGGACAGCATAAGGCTCCCCGTGCTGGGTAGGAGGCGACCCCTGACCGAGTGAGGAGGACTCCACCCTCTGCCCAGCACTCCTCGGCTCAGATGCCACCCAGCTACACGCAGCAGGTGCTGGCGGAACTGGGGGGTCCTGGTTTCCGCCCTCGCGAGGACAGGCCAGGATTGCCAGTGCTGAGTGTGGCACGCGTGTGGGCGCTTGCCACGCTCCAGCCCGGACGGTCATTACCATGTCATCTGAGCACCTCCTCCCGCTGGGCCCAAACAGCCGCCTTCCATCCACCTGAGTGGCCACATCGACTGACACCTGTGTGCCAGGAAGTCAACTGTTCCCTTTTGCTTCTCTGTTTCTGTCTTCACCCGACAACAGGACGGAAGTAAAGGGAGTCCCCGTCATCTGCTAACCCGGTTTAGGGAAGGTGGGTAACACGTGACCCACAGGGCCTTTTCAAAAACCTCTTCAGATTGATCCTACAGGCTGTGGCCTTGGGCCATCCACGGGCCCGAGCCCCAGGATGTCAGGCAGAGCAGTGCCGTCACGCTTCGGAGTCATCTTGGGGGGGGTCTCATCTCCCCAGGAGCAGAGAGGAGGCCCCGCCTCCCCTGGGCTCCCACTCCCACCCCCGCCCCCTCAGCCCTGGCTTACCGCTCATGGAAGAAGAAGACATAGACGGTGCCCACAGAGGCCATGATCCAGACCAGCCAACGCATATGCGAGGCCCAGGGGCCCAGCTCCCGAAGGTTCAACCTGGGAGAGAGCCGAGGGCACAGCCTGAGGGGGGTTCCTCCCTTCCCTGCCACAGGAAGGCTGACCCCAGAGAAAGCCTGTGCCCTAAGGCTCCCCAGAAGGGCCATGGGCTGTCATGGAAAAACCCAAGAAACGCTGCTTGGTACGTGCACACGGCTCAGAGAGGACATTCATCACAGCACGGACCACACAGGAAGAGCCAGAAGGTACCCAAATGTCTGCCAGGAGGGGAAGGGGGACTGGTTATCAACTTCCTGCCTCTCAGCTCCAAACCCCCACTTTCTGCCTGCTCTGAGATAACGGAGACGAGGGAGCCGGACCGAGTCCATTCTTCCCCGGCCGCAGGCACGACGTTGTTGGGCTTTGTCGGGGAGTGCAGTGAAGACGCTTCGCAGGAGGAAAGGCTCTTCCTTCCGGACCCCTGCGGTCCTCCCACCACATTCCCTGGGGAGCAGGCTTTTCTCTCCACTGCTCGGCCAGGCTGTTTCCCCAGGGCGAGCTGCCTGGCGGGGCACGGCTTTCTCTAGCACTTGGCCTCAGCTGTTCTCCAGGTGTTGACCTGGGTGCCGGCGGTACAGCGGCAGGTCCCGGATGCTGCAGGCCCGTGGCCCAGGCCAGGGGGCTGCTCCCTGCACCCTGTCTTCAGCCCCACACACTTGCACACGGGGCCCCCTCCCCCGTCAGGGACTCCCGTCCAGCAAGCTGTCTGACCTTCACCCTGAGCAGCTGTCTGCACGACTGAACCGCACCGAAACGCTCTAGGTTCCTGCAGGGGCCTCTCTAGCTGCTGGTTCCAGGAGCACCCAGCAAACAGCAGCTTCCGCGGCACCGAGCAAGTGCTGAAGCTCGGTACCTCCTGTGGCTGGCCTCCCCCGGCACCCCAGAGGGCTGATTTCCAGCAAGCTGCACCCACAGGCCCCTCAGGAGCTTCTCTGCCATCCCGTGCGCAAAGACCGGACCCTTCTTGGGGCGCCTGGGTGCCTCAGTTGGTTAAGCGACTTCGGCTCAGGTCATGATCTCACGGTTCGTGAGTTCAAGCCCGCATCGGGCTCTGTGCTGATAGCTCAGAACCCGGAGCCTGCTTCGGATTCTGTGTCTCCCTCTTTCTCTCTGCCCTTCCTCTGCCTGTGTTCTCGTTCACTCTCTCTCTCTCTCTCTCAAAAACAAATAAACATTAAAAAAAAAAAAGACCAGACCCTTTCCAATGAGGTGGAAGGTCTGCCCTGGACGGAGGGACAGGTCCATAGTTGTCCCTTGTATCTGCCGCTCCTGGCTTCTCTGGATTTGTCACTGACGCTGGTTAACCAATTCTCCACTATTCCAATCTCCTATTATTAATTCTTTATACCAAATTATCCGTCAGAGCGGTTTGAAAATAGAACTATCTGCAACTAGGTGCATACATCTCCAAGGCATGCCGGCAGGTGTTGGGGTGGGGAGTGAGTGGAGAACAGCAGGGCTGTATTATCTGCATATGTGAAGACAGACCTGTAAATGCACAGACACTGACCGGAGTCCCTTGTCGACGGGGACACGGGAGCTCCATCTAGAAAGGGCCAGTCAATGATGGTTGTGGTTTGGCGGGGGGGTGGGGGTGGGGGGGTGTGGAGGGGTCCTTTCACTTTTTTCTCGAGTGAATTTCTTGAGTGAGAATACCTTCTGTAAAACCTCTGCCCTCCCTGTCCCCACAAAAAAGCAAGTGGCTCAGAGTCCATTTGTCATTATAAAGAAGTTAAGTTGGATGTCCATCGACTGACAAATGGATAAAGAAAAGGTGGTAAATACACAGGAACATTACCCAGCGATCCAAAAGATTGAAATCTTACCATTTGCAACAACGTAGATGGAACTAGAGTGTTATGTATTATGTTTAGTGAAATAGACAAAGACACATGCGCGATTTCACTCACATGTGGAATTTAAGAAACAAAACAGAGGAACACAGGGCAAGGGAAGGAAAAATAAGATAAACACAGGGAGGGGGACAAACCACAAGAGACTCTTAAATACAGAGAACAAACTGAGGGTTGCTGGAGGGGAGAGGGGTGGGGGATGGGCTAAATGGGCAAGGGACATCAAGGAGGGCACTTGTTGGAATCAGCACCGGGGGTTATATGTAAGTGACACATCATTAAATTCTATTCCTGAAATCTTATTACACTATGTATTAACTTAGATTTAAATTAAAAAAAAAAAGTTAAGTCGGGGCACCTTGGGTGGCTCAGTCAGTTAAGCATCCAACTCTTGGCTTCGACTCAGGTCACGATCTCGGGGTCGTGAGATAGAGCCCCCAGTCGGGCTCCACACTGGGCACGGAGTCTGCTTTAGATTGTTTCTCTCCCTCTACCGCTTACACTCTTTCTCAAATAAATAAACAACAACAAAAAAGAAGTTATACTAGAAACCTTAAAGGTAAAAATAAATAAATAACTCGACTCGTTACCCAAAAGAACCATCAGGGAAGATCTTTCTAGATCTCCAAACAAACACGACATAGACCAATGGGTAGGAGAATGAGTAGAGATGGGATGGAGGGCGTGGGCAGAGGAAGGGATAGAAGGAGAATGGGCTGGTATGGAGGTCAAGGGCGAAGGAGGAGTGAGCATCCAACCACATTTTTTACTAAAATATCACAGAGAAGTTCAACTTGACTTTAACAGAAGAAAATGAACCCTTCCCCCGCCTAAAAAAAATGTGAACTTCCAACAAATATTTCTGCTTTTCTCTTTCTACCATGCCAGAGCCCTTCAACCATATTTTACACCCTTTATTTAAGCAAAGACTGTGTGCAGGAATCTTACATGTGGACCTACATCCAAGCTATCAAAAACAAACACAAAAAAATGGAGTTTCCTGACTGAGGCAAGGATGGGGGGAACCCACGGTCATTCACACCCCCACCCCCCGTGGTCCTCTGGGTACCTCCAGGCCTCCACAGAAAACAGCTTGAGAACCAGAGCAATTCAAAGAAAAGTACCCACCAGGGGTGCCTGGGTGGCTCAGTCGGTTAAGCGACTGACTCTTGATTTCGGCTCAGGTCACGATCTCGCGGCTTCTCGGGTTCAAGCCCCACATCAGGCTCTGTGCGGGCACCGCGTAGCCTGCTTGGGATTCTCTCTCTACCTCTCTAGCTGCCCTTCCCCCCCATACTGTTTCTGTCTCTCTCAAAAATAAATAAACTTAATTTTTTTTTTTAATTTAAAAAAAAAAAGTTCCCACCAAAGGAATGTACACCATCTGTCCCACGTCCCCTTTTCACCAGGCACCCAGGCGGTCAGTTTTCCAGCCGGGAAACGGGTCACCAACCTTCTCTATCTCCCCCCTCACATCCAATCGACCCCCACGTTCTGCTCATTCTTCCTCCTGAACGGCTCGCAGACCCAAGGCACGTTACCCGCTCCCCTCGTTCGCGGCACTTAACCACCGTTGTGCTTCATCTCCTGGCTCGGTATTGGGACAGCCCACGTCTGTGTTCCCTGTGAGACCCTAAGTCCCATTAGGGGAGAGAGCCGGTACCCTGGCTTACGGCCTTATCCTCAGCCGCCGGCACAGGACCGGGACAGAGCCCGGGCCCAGTCAGCCGCAGCCGGGGGTAAAGAAGAGAGACGCAGGGATTAAATCAGCAGAGGGGAGGACAGTCCACGGATCGTTCTAGAAATCCATGTCAAAGATAGTTACTGCAGCCGAGCACCAAACTTAGCTCCACTCCACTCGGCCACATCCAAAAGGAAACCTGACATCGCCTGGTTCCCGGCAACCGCAGGCGGTGCGCCGGGCACACCGGGGCTGACCACAGCTGGCTGCGTGGAATGAGCTCCCTCCTCCTGTGGCTCCTGGGGTCTCTCTCCTGCTCCCGGCCTGCTCCAGCAGGCTGCCCCTCCCCCAGGACCTGTGCCTATTCTAGAAGCCTCCAGGCATATGCCTGCCCACCTGAGCATCCGACGGTCAGAAGCATACTGGTTTTGGGGAGAGAAGCGGGTCCCCTCCTGTCCTGAAGCCCAGCTGGTCATGGGGCACCGTCTGCCCTGTCCCCAGGCAGGCAGCAGCGGGGCTGGTTTCTGGGGCGGCGGTGGGCGGGGAGAGACCAGCCCAAGAAACCCCCATCGCCCCAGAGAATAGCCCGAGCAGCCTCCCATCTACACTCCGTGTGCCTCCACACCGGTATGAGAACAGCCAGAAAACCATGGTTCCGTAATCTCCCCAAAACCTGGGCACCACGCAAAGCTTGCCACAGGAGCATGGACACCTGAGGTGCGGCCCCCAGAACGCTGTCCGGCACGGAGAGTAGTGGGTGGGTGGCAACCGTGACTCCGTGGGTCTCACCAGGCACGTGCTCCGTGGAAGAAGCGGGATCGAAAGAACGAGGACGCCACTGACACGAAATAAGCAATCAGGCAAAACTATCGTATGGCGACGGGTGTCGGGGCTGTGGTAACCTGGAGGGGGACGAGGGCGCTGGACGTGGTCTGCTTCAGCTGGGTGCGGGCCGCTGTGTGTGAAAATCGGCTTATTTTGCACAGGGACACGGGTGCACACTCTGCAGGCACGGCACCTACGCTGAGACGTGTTTCCTGAAGCAACAGCCTTTGCGTACACACACAAAACCCACTCAGCAGCACACATAACAGAAGAGAACGCCTCACTTATGATGGCCAAAAATAGAAGTTTCCTAGGCGAGCGGAGTTCAGTAGGTTAAGCATCTGACTTCAGCTCAGGTCACGATCTATCTCATGGTTCGTGGGTTCGAGCCCCGTGTGGGACTCTGTGCTGACAGCTCAGAGCCCGGAGCCTGCTTCAGAGTCAGTGTCTCCCTCTCTCTGCCCCTCCCCTGCTTGTGCTCTGTCTCTGCCTCTCAGAATAAAAAAAAAATAAACATTTAAAAAAAAGAAAGAGGGGCGCCTGGGTGGCTCAGTCGGTTGGGCATCCGACTTCGGCTCAGGTCACGATCTCACGGTCCGTGAGTTCGAGCCCCGCGTCAGGCTCTGGGCTGATGGCTCAGAGCCTGGAGCCTGCTTCCGATTCTGTGTCTCCCTCTCTCTCTGCCCCTCCCCCGTTCATGCTCTGTCTCTCTCTGTCTCAAAAATAAATAAACGTTAAAAAAAATTTTTTTTTAAAAAGAAAGAAAGAAATTTCCTAGGCGAAAACAGAACGAACCTTCCCATGGCTCCCCACCCTTCAGAAGCCCACACACACGTTCTCAGAGCGGCACACCTCCTCCAGGCAGCCCTCCCAAGGCCCCCACGCCACAGCAGCACCTCCTCTGAGCTCCCACAGCTGCACGCACACAGGGCTGTCTTACCACGCCATCACTGTCCTGTCACAGATGTCCATCCACCAGCCAGACCCTCGGGGTCCAAACGCCCACGGTCACCCGGCCACACAGTACGCATTCACCAACCATGAGTGCAATGGCTCAGCCGCCTCCCCAGACTTGTAGAGCATGGCCTGAAGCTTTTTCCCCCAAATTTTTAAATGTCTATTTTTTTTTTTTTTAATTTTTTTTCCCAACGTTTTTTATTTATTTTTGGGACAGAGAGAGACAGAGCATGAACGGGGGAGGGGCAGAGAGAGAGGGAGACACAGAATTGGAAACAGGCTCCAGGCTCCGAGCCATCAGCCCAGAGCCTGACGCGGGGCTCGAACTCACGGACCGCGAGATCGTGACCTGGCTGAAGTTGGACGCTTAACCGACTGCGCCACCCAGGCGCCCCAAATGTCTATTTATTTTTGAGAGAGAAGGCGGGGGGGGGGGGGGGAGAGTGTGCAGGGGAGGGGCAGAGATAGGAAGACAGAGCATCCAAAGCGGGCTCCACGCTATGAGCGCACAGCCCAGTGTGGGGCTCAGACTCACGAGCCATGAGATCATGACCTGAGTGGAAATCAAGAACTGGCTGCTTAGCCTGACTGAGCCACTCAGGCGCCCCGGGTGTGGCCTGAAGCTTAGTGTTTCTTTCTTTCAGAACTTTCCGGATTTACTACTAAATCAAGGTGGAAAACCCCGGGTCACTCGCCGGGGGAGTTTAAAACTGATACAACGTGTGGTGATCTGGCAATAGTTAACCAAATTACAAAGGTTCACTCCCTGCCGCCCAGGAGTCCAAGTCTTGCATTTATCAGACAAAGATCGGGCTTGACCACACAAAGCTGCTGTTTTTGTAGGTCAGAAAAGGCCGCGTCTCAGCAATTCATACGATTGGAGCCAACATATCCGTGCGTGTGTGCTAAATGATACACAAACAACAAGATTCACTGAGGTTCTGTCTCTCTTGGCAAAGGGGTGGACCGTCCCACTGCCATAAATACCCACACACAGGGGACGGCCAGGAAACAGTATGCTGCTGCAGAAAGAAATAAAAGATTGGGAAGGGGCGCCAGGGTGGTTCAGTCAGTTAAGCGTCCTCCAACTTGGGCTCAGGTGATGACCTCGCGGTTCGTGAGTTCGAGCCCCGCGTCGGGCTCTGTGCTGACAGCTCAGAGCCTGGAGCCTGCTTCGGATTCTGTGTCTCCCTCTCTCTGGTCCTCCCCCGACACTCACGCTTTGTCTCCCTCTCTCTCAAGAATAAACAAACATTTTTAAAAACTTAAAAAAAAAAAACAAAGAAAAAAGAAAAGATTGGGAAAATCTTGGGGCACCTGGGTGGCATAGTCAGTTAAGCAGCCGACTCTTGACTTCGGCTCAGGTCATGATCTCGTGGTTCATGAGTTCGAGCCCCACGTCGGGCTCTGCGATCACAGCACAGAGCCTGCTTTGGATCCTCTGTCTCCCTCTTTCTGGCCCTCTCACGCTCGCACACTCTCACTCTCTCTCAAAAATAAATCAACGTTAAAAAAAAAAAAAAAGGCCGCACTTCAATGTACTAATGTAGAGAGGTGTCCCCGGCAACATTACCGAGAACAAATGCGATTTGCAGTTTGTATGGTATCCTTCCCTTTTGCTCTAAAAGTTGGAGGAAAAATAGAAGTATAAACATATACATTTACAACATCACTACGCACGTATGTACATGTGCACACATTTGCTCTTTTAGCACAAAGTAACTCTGGAAACACACACAAGAAACTGGTAATACGTAGTTGCTTCTAGAAGGAGAATGGGCAGAGGGCATCTTTTTACCCACACCCTTTTGTGCCGAGCCAGCATGTCACCCAGCCAAATACAAAAAGGAATTCAGAGAAAAGAGAAGAAGCCAGCCCTTCCCGGGAACGGCACACAGATGCTCACCAGGGCGCGTAGGAGGCCGCTATGAAGAAGTAGATGACCATGCGGTCGAACATGTGCAGGCAACGTTCCACCATCCTGGAGCAGAGAAGGGTCAGGGTCAGGGTCAGGGTCAGGGCCCCAGAGCCACGCCCTGGACAAACATGCTTCCCCGCAGGTGGGGAAGAGTCCGGGCTGGGGGCGGGCTCACCTCTACCCAGCCACGACCCTTGGGCTTCCGGGTCCCCATCTGTGAGTGACCAGAGTAGTGGTTTTCAAACCAGTCTCCCCATGACCCTGGGGGTTGAATGGAGAACCCCCGCAGGTCTCTCGGAGGACCCCCCTTCTCCTGAAGGGTAAGGATGGACCCCCTCGCCTGCACTTGAATCACGGCAACTCTGCATTTTGGCTTTTTTTTTTTTTTTAGTTTATTTATTTATTTTGAGAGAGACACACACACGTGTGTTCACATAAAAAAGAGAAAGAGAGGTGAGCAGGGGAGGGGCAGAGAGAGGCGGGGGGGGTGCGGGGGAGAGAATTCGAAACAGGCTCTGGGTTCGTCAGCACAGAGCCGGATGTGGGGCTCGAACTCATGAACCATGAGATCATGACCTGAGCCAAAATCAAGAGTCAGACCCTTAACTGACTGAGGCACTCAGGCGCCCCTGCATTTTGGCTTTATACACTGGGCTTTTCAAAAGATTTCAAATGATGAACGAATTTGGTGGTTAAAACAAAATGCAACACCAACAAAACCATGTGCCCCCCGCCAAAAACTATGTGCTCCCTCCGACCTCAAAGACCCTCTGGGTCCTGGCATCCTGGTTCAGATCCAGGCTCTGGAGCCAGAAGGCCTGGGTTCGAGTCCCAACCTTACCACTTATGGACTGTATGACCTTGACCTGGCTCCTCACCATCTCTCAGCCTCGGCTCTCTCATCTGTCAAGCAGGGAGGATATCCGCAGCCTGTCACGGGCTGGCCGTGAGGGTCAAGTGAGTTGGTACTTTGCACGCGTAAGAAGAAGTACTCAACAAACACTGGCTGTTTTTGTGTGACCTCACGTTGAGGAGCAAACCGGAGTCCTCCATATGTTTGCCCGGTGTGGTAACCAACCTCCAAAATGGTGCCCGAAGAGCCCCACCTTCTGGTAAGCCCACCCATGTGCAGCCCCCTCCCACGATGAATAAGGCAAACACATGTAACCAACAGGGGGCTGCGGAAAGGATGGAGTGTGATTTCTGAGTCTAGATCCTAAAAGATATTATCGCCTCTGCCTTGTCCTCTTGGAACACCAACTTTGGGAGAAATGAGCCACATGTCTGTGGAGAGGCCCATGTGGGAAGCACCCCGTAAACATCCAGCAGCAACCTGCCAACCAGGTGAGGGAGCCACCTTGCAAGCGGCTCCAGCCCCAGTCAAGCCTTCAGATGAGAGCAGCCCCGGGGCCCAGCACCTTGACTCCCCCAGAGATCGAGAACCACAGCCGGGCAGTTAAGCTCCTGAAATCCTGACTCCGAAGCTTCGAGAGATAGCCAAGGTTTCCAGTTACTCAAAACCTCTGCGATTTAGGGTCATGTGTTACAGAGCGATAGGTAACTAATACAAGGCGTGGTTCTGTCCAGCAAACTTCAGCTCTCAATAAATCCGACCAGGGATTCTACATATGGTTTAACTTCACGTCTCCCTAGAAATAAAAGCGGTAACAACAGCTAGTCCGTATAGGGCAGGGACCATAAGCAGAGCACTGGTCTAAGCAATTTGTGACCAATAACTCTTTAATCCCGCCTAGAAGATAGGTACTATTATGTTCATCCACTCCGTGACAGACGTGGACAGCCACGGGCAACACAGTGACACCACTGGTTATGCGGGCAGTGACTTCAACACACAAGAGGACACACAGTATGGCTGCTTTATATGAGGTCCCCAGAGGAGTCGGATTCACAGAGACAGAAGGCAGGATGGGGGGTGCCAGGGGCTGGCGGAGGGGTGGGGAGTGAGCGTTTAAAGGGGACAGAGCTTCAGTTCCGGAAGATGAAGAAAGTTCTGGAGATGCTGGTGGTGACTGCGCAGCCATGTGACTGTGTTTAATGCCCCTGAGAGGGACACCTGAGACTGGTCAAGATAGTCAATTTACATTATGTGTATTCACCACAGTGTTTTTAAAAATTAAAAGCAAAGAGGGGCGCCTGGGTAGGTCAGTTGCTGAAGTGTCCGACTTCAGCTCAGGTCATGACCTCGCGGTTCGTGAGTTCGAGCCCCGCGTCAGGCTCTGTGCTGACAGCTCAGAGCCCGGAGCCTGCTTCGGATTCTGTGTCTCCCTCTCTCTCTGCCCCTCCCCACTTGCGCACTCTCTCTCTCTGTCTCAAAAATAAATAAACATTAAAAAAATCATAGAACATAAAAATTAAAAGCAAAGAAAAACTTAATTCATTAATTAAAAAATAAAAATTAAAAGCAAAGCAAAAGTATAAAAACGGGAGACTGGGGCACCTGGGTGGCTCCGTAGGAGAAGCGTCTGACTTCAGCTCAGGTCATGATCTCGCAGTTCGTGAGCTCAGGCCCTGCATTGGGCTCTCTGCTGTCATCACAGAACCCTCTTGGGGTCCTCTGTCCCCCTCTCTCTCTGCCACTCCCCCACATGTGCTCTCTGTCCCTCAAAAATGAACATTAAAAAAAAAGAGGGGTGCCTGGGTGGCTCAGTCGATTGAGCATCTGACTTGTGACTTCAGCTCAGGTCATGATCTCACGGTTCAGGGGATTGAGCCCCACATCGGGCTCTGCGCTGAGCTTGGAGCCTGCTTAACATTCTCTTTGTCCCTCTCCCCGCTCACTCGCGCTCTCTCTCTCCAAAATTAAAAAGAAGAAGAAGAAAAAATAATAGTAACCAATAAAAATAAATACAAACCCCAGACTAACGCCTACACCACAGAACTACTGAAGAGATCAGGGGTGATGTCTGCACAGGACCCGGAACCCGGGGTGGTGCCCACAAGGGTCAAAGGTCATTCTGACGGTTCGAGGATCTCTCGGAACGACCCTGGGAGCCGGGGGCTGGCTCTCCGAGGTGCCCACAGGGGAGCAAACGAGCCTCATGTGGGTGAGGTGATCTGCCCAGGCGGGATCCGACCCCAGCCCGCAGAGGCAAAGATCACCGCCCCGGGCCCCTTCTGGCTCAGCCAGCCACGCCCCCTGCCCTGGCCACCCCGCCTGGCACACACCCCTCCCGTGGGCCAGGCGGAACGCACCTGAGGTGTCTCTTCTTCCAGGAGATCGTGTGGAACACGGTGGACACCACGAACAGCCCACAGAGGCCGAGGCCGTAGATCCAGGCAGAGATGGTCTCCCAGTCGTCATCCGACAGGAAGTAGAGGTTGGAGCTGCCGAGGATGCTGGGAATGATCCAGAGCTGGAAGCAGAGTGGAAACAGGTGTTGCAGGACCAGCCTCCCGTGTGGAATCCGGGGAGGGACGGAGACCCCGAGCCTCCTTGGGCACGCCGCCCACCCGTTTCTCTAGATCCACGCCGCCCATCGGAACCTCCCTCCGAGGTGGTAACGTCCCAGACCCCCACCGTCCGATACGGGAGCCACCAGGCACCAGCGGCCACTGAGCACTCGAACCGTGACTGCAGCAGTGAGGCAGCGAATTTTTAATTCTATTTCGTGGCGATCGATCTCAGTTTGTTTCAGCAGCCCACGGAGCCAGCGGCCACCACATGGGGCAGCACAGCCCTAGAGAAGGTCAGGGTACACACGTAGTCCCCGCCTCCTGAAGAAAACGTCCCTCCCCACCAGGTCCGCCTGGAAAACCCCTCACTCGTCACATCCCGGTTTATCGATCACTTCCCGAGAGAAGTCTAGAACTCTCCGAAGCACTGGGGGCGGGGAGTCCCAGAACGTGTGCCCAATTCTGTGTGCCGGGAGCACTGTTTCTAAAGAAAGGGTCTCTGGCAACACCAGTCAACGGAAGGGTAACACCGGTCCCAGAGGTCATTTGAGACGTTCTGGCAAGCCACGTTTTTAAAAGGAAAAACAGACGGAGTTAATGTCAATACTTTATCTGTTCAGCCCGACAGGTCCACAAGACCACGTAATTAACATACACATTTTGAGGAGACATTTTACATCCTGTCTTTCCTGCCAGGTCTTCCCGAGTGGGTGCGTATGTCGCACGCACAGCACGTCTCCAATCAGACGAGCTGCACGTCAAGCACGCAACAGCCACACGGGGCCAGTGGCTACCGAGCTGGACAGGGGAGGTCTAGGTCTTTCGTTATTCTCAAAGGGATCCACTGCCCAGAGGATTTCTTAGGCGAGGCTGGGGTGGAGTCGGTGAATTATTCCAAGCAGGCGGAACATCGTTTGCAAAGGCATGGAGGTGTACCTTCTATCCAGGAAACGGCCCATTCAGGTGCTGGAACCTGAGGGGAAGAGCGTGGCAGTGGGAGGTGGGCCGACACATGAGCTAAGACCTGCCCGGGAGCTCGTAACGGAGTCCAGATGCCGTACAGGTGCTAGGGAGCCACTGAAGGTTCGAAGAGCAAAAAGGGAGGCCTGCTCAGCACCACAGTCCAGTTTCCCCAAATGGCCTTCCCTCGAGATCCCACTCACTCTTCCAAGGGCCACAGAGGACTGGATGTCAGCGGGGACATCACCGTGGAATGGAGATGTTGAGTCTCGCCAAGGGCAGAGAGCCTGCCTCCCCCTGCACCTGGAAGCGTCCCCCTCTCAGCTCCCGGCCCCCCAAAAGCCAACTCACAGCATGGGTGGCACAGTTGGCTGCATGTTCGTACTCGGTGGGCTGGTACCTCTTGTGGGCGGGGACTCGGTGGTTCATGAACCTGGAACGAGAGACATAATTCTTGGAAGCTGGGCCAGGAAGCCGGGAGCAGCTGTGGTCACAGGATCCCCAGGAGGCCTGAAGACCAGGTCCCTCTCAGTGGGAAAAAAGATCCCTCCCCTCCCCATCGCCCCTCCTCTGCCTCTCCCTCCCTTCTTTCCCACCCCCTTTTCCCTCCCACCTTCCTCCCCCTGCTCCCCCTCTTTCCCATCTCCCTCCTCCCCCTCCCCCTCCCTTCCTCTTACACTTTGTTTGGACTACCCAATACCTTGTGCCTAATCCCCAGTGTGGCATTTGTTGCACAACTTTGCTAAATACAGCGTTCTCTCCATTTCCTGTTGCTCATTTTCCTTACTGACACACAGACAGCTCCCCATGGGCACAGCCCAACCCATTCTTACTCGCACACCCGCCAGAATAACCACCACCCGGGAGGGGGCCGAGCTCAGAAAGCGCCCTTAGGCCCCCTCCCAGTGACTCTCTTCCCTCAAGGAAACCGCCCTCTGACACTGTCCTCATAGATTAGCTTGGCCTGCTCTTGAACTTCCCATCAATGGGATCACACAGCACAGACCCTTCTTTGTCTGGCTTCTTTGGCTGCGAGACTCATTCATGTCGCTGGACGCAGTGATGGACCGTGTTCATCGCCGTACGGAATTCCACACACAATTATGCCCCCCATCTACTGGACGTGGACTTTCCAGTTTGGGGCCATCGTGGGGAACTCTGCCTCGTGACCACCGGTGTGCACATCCTCGGTGACCATCTGCCCCCACTTCTGCCGGACGCAGATGCACACGTGGAACAGCCAGTTGACTGTCTTAAGCAATATGCACTCCTGGTGTTCCAGAGTCCTTGGGGAGATTCCTCGGCCCCTCCAGTCTCTCCTTTGTTCCGCAGTGGAGCTCCGAAAGCACAAAAGGAGCCCACTGCAGGGAGAGAAAGCTACCGCGATGAGGGTAGGGAGCGACACCCCCAGGGCGTCCGGCACTCAGCCTGGGTCCGGCAGGCAGGACTCCGCACAGGGGTATCCAAATCAGGCTGGGAAGGCAGGCCTGGCAGGGCGGGGAAGGGGCGTCCGAGAGCCGGGGGGTGAGGTCTGCAAGCACCTGGCTGGCAAGCTGGACCGGCCTGGCAGGGGTCACCTCCTTGGCCCACACGGGCTCAGGATCAGGAAAACGGGCAGTTCCCCCGTTCGTCTCAGACTCACACACCGAGCTTCTGTATGCAGCTGTCATGCTAGCACGGCTCACCGAGACTTTACCGAGCACTTTCTATATGCAGGTACCACACCAGTACAGATCACAGAGCATTTATTGAATGCCTTCTGGGGGCTGGACCTATGCCAGTGAAGTTCACAGGGCATTTATGGAGCACGTTCCATAGGCTGGATCCATGCTAAGTACACTTCACTGAGGATGTGCCAGCGCCTCCTCCGCCATACAGACCACAGAGCACCTATTAAGCACCTTCTGTATGCCGGCTCTACACTCAGAACACGGGACAGAGGGTTGAGACGAGCTCCTCAAGGAGCTCACGGTCCAGAAGGCACGGGATCCAGGCAGAAATCCTGACACCGCATGATTAATGCTTCTCGTCCTTTCGGGAAACACTGGAGAACACCTACTATGCGCTGGCTGGGATTAGAGGAGCAGCACAGCACAGGGTGAAGGCTGCGGAGAGGGGAGAGGGCTCCCAGGGCACAGGCTCAGCACGACGCCCGAGGCACCTGCCTCTGCAGCGCACACCGCAAACAGATGTTGAGGGATGACGGAGGAGTTCACCAGGCGGAGAGGAAAGGGTGCTCCTGGCCCAGGGACCGGCAGACGGGAGTGTGCAGGGCGGGTATGGAGGCTGGAAGGCTGGGGTGTCTCCCAGGGGCTGACATTGCCATACGCTGCCATCTGCCTGACACGCACCGCGTCTGGTTTTCCTGTGCTGGCCCCTCGGCACCTGGACAAGTCTGGGGGTCCACGGCTGCTCCCCCCACCCACCTGCCCTGACAGCTGTTCTCCACCTGCATCAGCTGGCGGTCACTCCACCTGTGACAAGGCCAGGGTCCTGCTGAGCCCATTACACAGACGAGAAAACCAAGACCTTACACGCCAACCCCCACAGAGTCTGACACCCATGCAGGGGCAGACTCGACCCCGGAGCTGAGTCTCTGGGCTCAGGGTCACAGAGAAAAGGGTGGACTCACCCCTGCAGCTGGGGACCCCCCAAAAAGCACAGCCTTCCCGGGAGGCCGAAACAACCAGTCCATCAGCTCACCTTCTCCAGGAAGAAGCTGTCAGTGGCCAAGAGTGGGTTAAGAAGGGACTTAATAGGACAACAAAAGCAGTGTTACGGGCTGGACTGTGTCTCCCCCAAATTCCTACGTTGATGATTCTAACCCCCAGCACCCCAGAAAGTGACCACATTTGGAAAGAGAGCCATTGCAGATATTAGAGTTAAGATGAGGCTCCCCTGGAGGAGGGCGATCCCCCGGTCTGCTACAACTAGGGTCCCTGTGGGAGGAGGGGTGACACAGGGTGGAAGCCCACGTGACGGTGATGGCAGAGACTGCAGTGACGTGTCCACATGCCAAGGCACACTGAGGGTTGCTGAAGCTACCAGAAGCTGGGAGCCAGACACAGAGGCTCCTCCTTCAGAGCCTCCAGAAGGAATCCACCCTCCTGACACCCTGATTTTGGACTTCTGGCTTCCAGAGCTGGGAGACCAGATTTCTACATGCTTAAGGCCACAAAGCGCATGGTCATTTACTACAGCTCTAGAGACACGAACACAGGGATGCACGGTGTTAATTTTGATAGATTCTGCCCCAAAGCCCCCCACGGCGCTGTGCCAACTGGGCGAGGGGGCGGGCAGAGGTCAACTGGGCAGGGACACAGCTGACACCCTTCTCCAAGGTGGGAAACCAGGTCTGGGGCTGAGGAAGTTCCCGTCCACCTGTCGCCGACTTTAACAAACACCAATAAGCCACCCACAGTGCCAGCCTCACGGGTCCAAGAGCGACATTGCGTTGCCGCGGTGACCCATGATGGGCAATCCCTTATTTGTTTCTGGGTTCCACAAAACCCTCCTTGTCTCTGCCCCGTGCTGCAGCCACTGAATGGAGAGAAAGGCGGACAGAGAAAAAGGCCGGCAGACCAGGCCCCGGGGCCGGGGGCAAACACCCAAGAAACAGTTCCCACAACCCTCCAGAACCAAGAACTTTTTCTTTACCCTCCTTGTGGCCTAATTTTTTTCTTTCTTTCCTTTTCCTTTTTTTTTTTTTTTTGCTACTCTGTGTTATGAGTTTGGGCAAATGTAGATGGGCGTGTGACCACCACCACAATCAAGAGTAAGAACAGACCCCTTCGTCCCTCCCAAAATGCTTGCACGCCCCGGGGACCCAACACCTGTTCCCGGCCCCATTACTGCTGCTCTGCTCTCTGCCCCAACAGCTTTGTCTTTCCAGAATGTCGTGTAAATGGAGCAACATGGTCATACCACAGCGTGTTGTTACGTTTTTTACTTTAATATCTAAAAAGAATTTATTTCAATTTTTTTAAATATTTTTTTGATAGAGTATCAGAGCATGAGTGGGGGAGGGGCAGAGAGAGACACAGAATCCAAAGCAGGTTCCAGGCTCCGAGCTGTCAGCACAGAGCCCGACGTGGTGCTCGAACCCATGAACCATGAGATAATGACCTGAGCAGAAGACGGATGCTCAACCGACTGAGCCACCCAGGCACCCCAGAAAGAATTTATTTTAGAAAGTCAAAGCACATTCCCAGATGGAAAGAAACTTTCCATGACAAGCAGGGATTTACTTATTTATTTAAAATGTGTCTAAGACAAACACGTTTTATACAAGAAGAAAACAGACCCTCCTAGATGGTATATTCCCATTCTTGGCAAATTATTTTCAAAACTTCCATCCTTTTTTTCTTTTTCCTTCTGTGTAGACTTTTCACTGCTGAGCACTATTCCACTGTCTGGGCGTACAACAGCTTGTTTATCCGTTCCCCAGGAGAGGGATAAGGGAGTCATTTTTAACAGGAAACACAGATAAAATATAGAATGTTCTAGAACATAGCTGACAGTCAGATAGCAACCTTCAACATTGGGGGAAGTTTCTCTTAAAAGAGTTGATATCCCCAGCAGGCTGTCACTAGTTAAACTAAAGGAGGGAAAGAGGCCTTTCTTCCTCCCCTCTGGAGAACACAATCCCCATTCTTCGGCCAGCCCTACTGCTTAGATAACCACGTGGGCATGGCATTTGTGGGGTGTGGGGAGGGCAAATCCACGAGGAAAGCTCCCCGAGTCAGAGCTGGCAGGGAGGCAAGGGCACAGGCTGAATTCCCATCCTGAACAGGACAGAGCAGGGACTTTGGAGCTTGGCACAGCTGGGTGCAAAATCTCTGCACAGTCACTGAGGTGCTCTGAGACCTAGGAGAAGTTACCTAATGTCTCTAGGCTGCAGCTCCCTTGCATGTATAAGGAGAAACTACTACCTAGCCTACAGATACCATGAGATAATACGGCTCAAGAGCCCACGCGGGAGTGCCTGACACGTACTGGTGCTCAAGGAATGGACATTCTTTTTGCCTCCTCCTGGAAAGCCCCCAGAAAGCCCAGGTACCATTTTCTTACTGGCAGCTGACCCGTCCCAGTACCTCACATTAAAGCCCACCACATCCTTGCAAAGTAGATACGATTATTCCAATTCGGAGATGAAGCTTAAGAGGTTAGGCCAGTTGTTCTCAGCCAACAAAACAGCTGCCCACCGGCTCCACGGCTTCTCTCTCCCCCAGTTCACCTCTCCACGCTGCGTCCCTGCCAAGTTCTGTGGCTCCAGTTATGCAGATTATTGTGTTAGTCCTCAGATCAACTTTCTAGGTGTGCAAAACGGTTTGGGGCCGATCTAGCTGCATTTCAGGGATAAAAGAAGCAGAGAATTTCCGTGCTGCTCCGCCATCTTGGCCTCTATTTTTTTTATTCTAGGTCAGTGGTTCTCAATCTTGGCTGCACATGGATGGGTGGATCCATCCATATGACAGGATATTACTCAGCCACAAAAAGGAATGACATATTGATACCTGCTACACATACAAACCTCAACTACATGATGCTGAGTGAAAGAAGCCAGATACAAAAAATCACCTATTACAGGGGCGCCTGGGTGGCTCAGTCAGTTGAGCATCCGACTTTAGCTCAGGTCATGATTCCACAGTTTGTGGGTTTGAGCCCCACGTCGGGCTCTGTGCTGATGGCTCGGAGCCCAGAGCCTGCTTCAGATTCTGTGTCTCCCTCTCTCTTTGCTCCTTCCCCACTCGTGCGCTCTCTCTCTCTCTCTCTTTCTCTCTCTCTCTCTCTCTCAAGAACAATACACTTAAAAAATTTTTTGTTTAATTCTTTTAAGGGTCTTGAGGGAAGATAAAGATGGACTGACTGGGGGCGCCTGGGTGGCGCAGTCGGTTAAGCATCCGACTTCAGCCAGGTCACGATCTCGCGGTCCGTGAGTTCGAGCCCCGTGTCGGGCCGGGCTCTGGGCTGATGGCTCGGAGCCTGGAGCCTGTTTCCGATTCTGTGTCTCCCTCTCTCTGCCCCTCCCCCGGTCATGCTCTGTCTGTCTCTGTCCCAAAAATAAATAAACAACGTTGAAAAAAAAAAATTAAAAAAAAAAAAAAAAAAAAGATGGACTGACTGCCTGTCAGACCCCAGCATTGTACCAAGTGCTGGATTTCTGGGCGAGATAAGGGTGTCCTGAGATACATGCCGATGTGCTTGAGGATGAAGTGTCCGAATGTCTGCAGTTTAGCCTCAAAAGCTTCAGCGCCAAGAGGAAGTGATAAAGCCAACACGGCAAAAGGTTAATAGCCGGTGACTCTAAGTGAATGGCACTCGGGCAAGTTCATGGAACGTTTCTTGCAACTTTTGACTACAAGTTTGAAACTTTTCAAAATAAAAGGTTGGAAGGAAACTCTCTGATGCCAATGCTTTTATGATGTAAAGACTTAAACAACGAAGACCAGTCCTCTGCCAGGGCGTGATCTCACACCCATGACTGTCACACCGGAGACAGCAGAGGGAATTTCTGGAGACGGAAGCACATGAGGAGAGGAGGAGCGGGAAGGAGGAGGGGTGTTCAGAGGCAGGGAGGGAGCCCACCCGGCTGGAGTAGGAGCTGAGCCGGGGCAGGGGTCATGAGGTGATCCCAGTCAAAGGGATCACACTAGGTGATCCCTAGTGTTCCAGCATTCTCTGTGTCTCGCAGGTGAACTGAGTCATGGCCATCCTCCAGAACCATCCCCACCTCATTCTCCGGGAGCCCTGACCCTTCACTCAGCACATGGCTGCCCAGAGCAAAGGAAAGCACTGAAGGATGGTATGTGGACTGCGGCTGTCTTCCCACATCACCCGACTATCACAGGGCTGGAAGAGCTGTCTCGGCACCTGCGAAACGTTGCCTTATGCCCACAGCTCCCTAAAGACATTACGGATGTACCTTGGTATTACAGACCCCAAATCTGAACATTCTTTCCCCAAATTTGGCCACTTTTAACTGATCGTGAAAAGCAGAAAATAATGTGACTTTATTAAATCTTCTCATTGGCTCTCTCACTGTCCACAAGACAACAGCCATCCTTTCCAGTACATTTCCAATTAACTGACTGTGGAACTAGCTGGTGGGTAGGTGGGTAGGTAAGCAGACCGAAGAGAAGACAAATGCTTTCTCAGACAAATAACTAGTTAGGTAAATATTTGTCTGGAAGAATGGATGGATAAATGGATAAATGGGGAGTCTGGAGGATGGGTGGAGGGGATGGATAGATGGATGGGGGATGGATGGACAGAGGGGAAGGATGGATGGACAGAGGGGAAGGATGGATGGATGGATGGATGGATGGATGGATGAGCTACTGGATGGCTGGTTGGATGGGTGGCATATAAATGATGGATGGAGGGAGGGATGGATGGATGGATGGATGGACGCATGGGATGGATGAATGAAGGGGTAGGTGGATGAGTATGTGAGTAGAGAGATAGGCACGTAGCTTGGTAGAAACATAAATAGATAAGTGGAAAATAGATGTCTGAATGGATGGAAGGATGGATGGATAGATGGATGGATGGATGGATGGATGGATGGAGAGATGGATGGAAGGAAGGATGGACAGATGGGTGGAAGGATGGATGGATGAACAGACGGACAGGGGGATGGGGGGATGGATGGATGGATGGGATGGATGGACGGACAGACGGGGGGATGGATGGATGGGATGGATGAATGAAGGTGTAGGTGGATAAGTATGTGAGTAGAGAGATAGGCACGTAGCTTGGTAGAAACATAAATAGATAAGTGGGAAATAGATGTCTGAATGGATGGAAGGTGGACGGATGGAGAGACGGATGAAAGGAAGGATGGACAGATGGGTGGAAGGATGGGATGGGATGGATGGATGGATGGATGGACGGACAGGGGGAGGGGTGATGGGAAGATGTATGGATGGATGGGATGGATGGACAGACGGACAGAGGGATGGATGGATGGGATGGATGGATGGGATGGATGGATGGATGAAGGTGTAGGTGGATAAGTATGTGAGTAGAGAGATAGGCACGTAGCTTGGTAGAAACATAAAGAGGTAAGTGGATAAATAGAAGTCTGGATGGATGGAAGGATTGATGGCAGAAATTTGTTTTCCTTTCCTCCTTCCAAGATGAACACCAGAACACTTTCAAGTAAATCATGCTTTGCTGAAGCTCGGTGGCCTGGCTAATACAGCACTGGCATCCAGGAGATGCCTGTCGCAGTCCTTTATCAAAGTGGCAAATGCTTGGGTTTCTAGGGTTTGGACAGGCGGTGGGGCACAGTGGAAAGAGGACAGCCTTTGGACGCAATTCAGATCAGACTCGGCGAACACTCCAAATGCAGGCGCTGTTACGACCCAGTGATTCCAACAACGGTCTCCAAGCAACTGGGAGAGAGCTCCTCTGTCAGAGCCCCATCCTGCCCCCTCTATCTTACGTGCAGTCACGGGGCCGTCCGTGGAACTGGTCACGTGTGAGGTACCCGCCTGCTGGGGGGCTGCTAGGAGACCAGCCCACACTCACAGCACACAAGGGAGTGTGTTCCACACTGTAAGGTACCATTCGCCCCCTGCTCTTCTCAGATGGGGTGGAGCCAGGCCTGGGGGTCTCCTCATCTCCTGCCTACGCCTCTGCTTTGGTTTACACCCTCCTTCATCACCTACCTAGCACACAACAGAGTTTATAATTAAGATTGGGAGTTCGGGGGTCAGACGTTCCAGATTCAATCCCGGCACCACTCCCCTCTAGCCACGAGTCCATGTGCAAGCTGCTAAAGCTGTCCTCGGTTTTCTCATCTGAGCAATGGGGTTAACCCCAGCACCCCCCACAGAGGATAATAAAAGGATGAAACGGGCTAATCTGCGCACAGCACTCAGCATCTGTAGGCGCGTGACCGACATGAATGATTCTGTTACTGTGAATCCTCACCATGGATGAGGCACGCCCTATTGCTGGCCCCATTTCATAGCTGGGGAAACTGAGGCCCAGAAAAAGCAAATCCCCAAATGCCTAAGGCATGACAGCTAGATAAAGACAGGGCCGGTATTTCTGCCCAGGATCACCTGAGCTCTAGGAGAGTAACGGCGCCTGCCTCACAGAGGACGACTCGTGCCGCGTGAGCTCCCTGCACACGGTAGGCACTCAGTACAAGCTGATCCCTGTCTGCCTCCCGCAGCACCCCCAGAACAGGTGCCGTGACGTGCTGAAGTGAGGCAAGAAGGCTTGCTTTCAAACGTCAGGCCTCCCCACTCCACACCCATTCCCCCCCAAAACCAGGAAACCAGCGTTGGCGAGGACGAGAAGTTGGCGGCAACGTAAATGGTGCAGCCGCCGCGGAACACCAGATGGAGGCTCCCCCGGAAACTACACGAAGAACTACCATCCGATCCAGGCGCTCCGCCTCCGGGACAAGAATTGCACCCGCACACCCACAGCAGCACGGTCCACACGCGGCCACAGGTGGAAGCGAAGTGTCCGTCACAGATGGACGGATGACAAAAGGTGGTCCGGCCACACAATGGGAGGATATTATTCAGCCCTAAAAAGGAAGGAAACTATGACACCTGCTACCATGTGGACGGACTTTGAGGACGTTACGCTCAATGAAACAAGCCAGATACAAAAGGGCAAATAACGCAGGATTCCACGTATAGGAAGGAGATCCCCAGGGTCACCAACTCCATGGAGACAGAGAGAAGGTGGTGGTATCCGGGGCTGGGGGAGGGGACGGCGTGAACGGGGACAGCGTCTCTGTTCGAGACAACGGAAGTCAGCCTGGAGACAGGCGGTGGTGACAGCAATGTGAATATGCTTAATGCCGCTGAAGCATACACTTGAGAATGGTTAACACTGGGCGCCTGGGCGGCTCAGTCGGTTAAGCGTCCGACTTCAGCTCAGGTCATGATCTCATAGTTCGTGAGTTCGAGCCCCACCATCAGGCTCCGTGCTGATAGCTCGGAGCCCGGAGCCTGCTTTGGATTCTGTGTGTCCCTCACCCACTCATGCTTGCTCATGTGCTCTCTCTCTCTCTCTGTCTCTCTCTCCTTCAAAAATAAACATTTTTTAAAAAGTGGTTAAAACGGTAAGTTTTATGTCTGTATTTTACAAAAAACAAAAAACAAAAAACAAAAAAAACGAGGCCACTGGCACATCTAGGTACATAGGAAGACTTACTATCATGCCAGCAGGGAAGGGACAGGAGTTGGGTCTGGGCTGTGCCATCGTCACCCCCTCCCCGAAACCCTGGGCCACTGGGGACACAGCCGTATCACCACCTGGCAGGTCGGAGGAAGGAGCCAGAGCAAATGTTGCTGCGTGTGAGAATAACCGGGGGAGACGGAGAAAATGCCGATGCCCAGGCCTCATCCCCAACAATTACAAAGGGACTGCCAGGCGAGGGACCCAAGCATTGGAATTTTTGAAAACTTCCCAGGGGATTAGCAGCAGGCCGGAGGAAGAGCCTCATGGAGAAGGGACCGCACCAGGTGCCACACATGGATGCCACAGGGACCCAGGACCACAAAACAGACACCCGGCTCAGCACAGACAGCAAACAGGCTTCAGCCCCCACACCAAGTCCATGGGCTCGTGCTGGCTGCCTGGAGCGTCGTATCTCGAAGGCCCCTGAGCGTGAGTCTATGCGTGGCAGGAAGGGGGGCGGCGATGAACTGGCGGTGTCAGCCACAGGCACTGGGCAGGCCAGAGGCAGCCATCCCTGGCTTAAAAGTTACCCAACGAGGGGCGCCTGGGCGGCTCAGTGGGTTAAGCATCTGACTCTCGGTTTCGGCTCAGGTCATGATCTCACGGTTTCATGAGTTCGAGCCCCGTGTCTGGCTCTTTGCTGGCAGTGCAAAGCCTGCCTGGGATTCTCCCTCTCCCTCTTTCTCTGCCCCTCCCCTGCTCGTGCTGTCTCTGTCTCTCTCAAGATAAATAAATAAGCTTACAAAAATTAAAAAGTTTGTGAACATTTAGAAGCAAAACAAAATATAGGTGACATTAAGTGGTACCCACAAATTAAAAAAAAAAAAAAAAGGTACCCAATGCTTTCACTTCCCTCCTCTTCTCTGAACCTTGCTGCAAAGTGAGCGGGGCGGGGGTTATGACTGTCATTTTATACAGGGATTCACAGAAGTTAAGCCACAAGCTAGGAAGTGGCACAGCTGAGATATGACCCCAGACCTTCTGATTCCTGGTTTATTCTTTCCACTGCACTCACTTTCCCTTTCATCCCTGTCTGTGGTTCTGATGGGAAAGGCTCTGCTAGCAATCTTTTACACTATAGTGTAATGTATCTGGGCATCCTCTCCAGGATGGAGAATCTGGAGGCAAAGAAGGGAAGGGACAGAGCCCTCTCGCAGCTCATGAAATCACTGCCTCATTGGCCAGTGGTCAGAGCAGCCCCGGCCGCAAGTGGCCCGTGATCCCCAATCCCCCTGAACCCCAAATTAGTCAGTCCCTCCCATCTTAGAAAGCCTAACACCAAGACTCTCAGGTCTCATGGGTCAGGGAAAACCTCCGGCAGACCCAGAGCACAAGAGCCCGTGTCAAACTGAGAATAAAAAAAAAAAGAACAGGGGCGCCTTGGGTGGCTCAGTCAGTTGAGCGTCCAACTCTTGATTTCAGCTCAGGTCATGGTCCCAGGGTCATGGGATCCAGCCCTGCCTCGGGCTCCACGCCATTTGTGGAGCCTGCTTAAGATTCTCTATCTTCCTCTGCCCCTCTCCCCTGCTTTTGATCCCTCTCTCTCTCTCTCTCTCTCTCTCTCAAACTAAAAAAAAGAAGAGCCTGTGTTCCAGGGGAACCTGCTTCTTTTGTTTCCTATCCCTGACTCAAACCCTGCAATTTCTCCTCACCCCACGAACGCTCTCCTCGTGGCCCACAGTCATCATGGCTGTGGGCCTTCCACATACCTTTTCTTCGGCTTAAAAATCCCTTTCCCTCTTCCCCAGCTGGAGAACTCCTATTCAGCCTTCAAAGCCCAGGTGAAAAGGCCCCTCTGAAGAGCTTTGCTTGATCCTCACAGTTCCATGCAGACTGCAGAGCCAAAGCCTTCTCTCACCTCCAGGCCAACGCACGAGCGGTTGCTTACGTGGACCGCCTTCCGTCTTTCTCTTCCTGGAGCAGTCCTAGGCAGGGAGAGTTTGGACTCCCACAACTGCCTGCGGAGCCCCTATCACAGGGCACGCAACACGTATTTGGGTGTTTCTGGGTCCGTCTTGTCCCCCAGACTGCACGCTGGCCCCAATTCGTCTTTGTCTTCTCGGTACCAATGCAGAGCCAGGCGTGCGACAGGTAATGCCTGACAAATAACTGATTAACCCGTCATCTCACGGCGTTTATGAAGTCGTTCAGACTTGAGATAATAAGTTTGGAACCGTCCCAGCCTTTTAAGATCTTACAAACATTCTGGAGCAGACAGTCTCCTGAGACGTGAGTCAATCCAGCCAGGATAAGGGGCTTGCCCAAGGTCACCCAAGAGGCAGGGCCAGTGAGCTGACCTGGAAAAGCAGAAGGTACGAAAGGGGGGCACCAGAGGAGAGACTGCGGACAAGGGCGGGACGCGCCATTGTTTTCTTTAGATTTCTGCAGCGTTTCACTGACTGCAACGGTCATTTGCTACGTTAGTCAATCTTAAAACTCTAACCAATGTCCATGTTTGAACTTGAGACCAGGCGTTCTCAAACCTGCCGCATTGGAGTTGGGAGAGGGAGGGGGGCTGGTCCCAACAGGAGCGCTGGAAACTACCCAAATGCCCATCCAGCGCAGGATGGGAATACACCACGAAAGAGCCACGCCTCCTAACACCACACTGGCCAGACACAAGCACAGAAACCGGGATGCATCTCAGACACGGCGCCGAACGACGGGACGCGCTCTCTGGCTCTATTTATATCAACTTCAAGAATCAGCAATGGGAGTCTTTGATGATAAAATCCAGGACAGGGGGCACCCTTGGGACTGGGAGACAGCGACTAGAAGGGGTATTTAGGAGGTTTCTGGTAACTGGCAATGTTTAGCATCTTGATCAGGGTGCTGGTTCCCCAGTTTTTGAGCTGAAATCGAAAGGCAGGCTCTCCTGTACATTAGACTTGAGTAAAAGGCTAACAAACAGAGCAGCCATGCTCCTAAGGGCTGGGTCTGAGTGGGGTCTGCAAAGGTATGCTTTGGGGGGGGGGGGGTGGGGGGACGTCTGGATGGCTCAGTTGGTGGAGCATGTAACTCTCGATCTCAGGGGTTGTGGGTTCAAGCCCCACGTCGGGTGTAGACATTACTTCAAAATAAAATCTTTAAGGGGCACCTGGGTGGCTCAGTCAGTAAGCGTCTGACTTCGGCTCAGGTCATGATCTCAAGGTCCGTGAGTTCGAGCCCCGCATCGGACTCTGTGCTGACAGCTGGGAGGCTGGAGCCTGCTTCGGATTCTAGGTCAACGCCTCCCTCTCTGCCCCTCACCTGCTCACGCTCTGCCCCCCCCCCAAAAATAAATAAACATAAATTAACTAATTAATTAAAATCTTTAAAAAGAACTTTTAAAAGGGTATGCTTTCTACATCACACCTGCCCTGGGGTCTACAGGCAGCAGGTGCAACACGGCTGCCCCAGGCAGGGTCTAAAGTGGCTGACCTGCCGGGTGCACACCACCTCGGCCCCCAACACATCCCAGTTGCTCGCCTCCCCTCCCGCCCCCTCCCCTTCACGCTGGAGGGGCCAGGCCCAGCCTTCTCGAGCCTGGACCCAGGGCGGTAGCCCCCAGAGAGAAGTGCTCCTCTTCCAAATAAGCCCAGACCCAGGACAACGATAGCGGCCGCCCTTCCCCGACTGGGCCGTGCCTGGCAGTGGCGGCCCTGGGTCCCCAGGACAGAGGACTAAAGAGATTTGTCCTGGCTTCCACACAAAGGGAGTCTGTCTGTCTGTCCCGCAGAGGCCAGCACAGCCCAGGCAGGGCCAAGCTGGCCCCGGGCCCTGAGAGCCTCCCCCTCCTCCAGCTTGGCCCCAGGATACTTCTTTGTGTCCATTCATGAATTCAGGCTCCTCCCGGGTGCAGACAGCATCTTGGCTCAGGCTTTGGGAAGCAGTTTTTGGGCTGGTGCCACTCCACGATGGTCTGGAGATCAAAATCCCAGCAGGGAGAGGGCCAGAAACAGGAAGGGGAAACTGACGAAGGGGTGGGAAGGACGGAGATTGGACCCTGTGCCAGGTCCGAGGAAGTCTGGAGGGAAGATGGGCCACGGCCTCGCTTCACGTGGCATTCCATGTGGACGGTGCCCCCCGGGAGGTGTGCATCTGGTAGCGCGGGCCGGGCAGACCTGGGCAGACCCCAGCCCCCCGTTCTGCACCCTCCCTGTGGCTCCCCGGGGAACCTCCTCCCCTCTGAGGTAATGAGAATCCCCATCTCTAAAGCAGTGACCACCCTGCCCCCTCCCTCACCGAAGCTACTGGAAGACCACCGGCGAGAGACCTTCTGAACCAGAAATCCTGGGGGGCGGGGGGCCAGCACCTCAGCAACCCTTGCAACGGGGGGGGGGTGGGGGGGGTGGGGGGGGAGCAAGCCCACCCCCACCCAAGTTAAGGCTCTGAGAGTTAACGCTCATGGCAATCAGCCTCTGCCAGGACACGGCGAGCTGCGGAATCAGCCAGGCCCCTGGGCCCGGCAGGGAGAGCCCAACACGCGCTCCACACTGTCTCCCAAGCAGAACCAGCTTGCCTCTTTCTAAAGCTCATTTATTGACTTTTGAGAGAGAGCGAAAGAGCCGGCGGGGAAGGGGCAGAGAGAGTAGGGAACAGAGGATCTGAAGTGGGCTCTGAGCTGTCAGCACAGAGGCCGATGCGGGGCCTGAACTCATGAACCATGAGATCACGACCTGAGCTGAAGTCGGACGCTCAACCGACTGAGCCACCCAGGCGCCCCCAGCTCGCCTCTTAACACACCCTTTGGTGGCTGCGTGCCCTTCCCTGTGCTCATTCCCCACCACTTGCCCTTGGGTCCTTGTCTCGGGGTCTGCTTCTGGGGAAACCCAAACTAAGGCAGATTATCTCCAAGTACGAGCTGGCCTCCGAAGACAGAAGCCACAAGGCCCCTGGGCAAGCAAGCGGCACGATTCTGAATGCCTCTATCCCATCTGGGCACGGTGCTGACATCAAAGGCTTCTTCGTACAGCACTGCACGGTTTGCAAGGCTCATTCACACTCCCGGGCCACTCAGGGCTGCAGTTCGCTGAGCCTGGGACCCACATCTGCTCCGTTCGCCAAAGCTCTCCCTGGCGCAGGCCCTGAAATGAATCTGAAGTCACTCCCCGGCTCCCCTCCAAAGCCCTCGGAAGCTTGCGGGCTGACTAGCCCATTTTTCAGATGGGGAAATGAGGCACCTAAAGGTAGCCAGCTGAGTACAGCCAGCCCCTGACTCAGGGATGCTGGGGCACAGGGCTTCCTCGGGGACCACCGCTCTTGGGATCCGCCGCTAAAATGAATGGCCCACAGCCCCCTGCCCCAGACAAGACCACCCCAGGCACTGGGGTCTGTCATCCTCCCAGCCACCTCTAGAAGGACAGGCCACCGCCCATGCGCCCTGGCCTCCCTGCCACATCCCCATCTCTGCTGTTTTACCCTCCCCGATGTCATGACGGGATCACAATTCCAGAACCTTTCCAGGGAGCTCACGGAAAACCTCCTCCTCACGGCGACGGCGCAGAGAGCACTCCTCCCAAATCCCACACCTTTTCAGAGGCATGTCCCAAACCGGAATCCACTGGGAGGAATTTGTGAAGAAAATCAGCTAATATCTCCCCTGCCCCCGGGAGCCCTTGGCCCCTGACACAGAGGCCGGGGGGCTCTGACACAGGATGAGGGGCCACCCTCACAGCCCACGTCCTGCCAGGCTGTGCGCCACCACAAGTGGCCCACCCCTTCCCCGGGAACAGTGTCCTCCAGGCTCGTTGCTATTCCCTGGCCGTGCAACACGGCAGAGGCCTTGAACGACCATCCCTCCCAACACAGCGCCACGTGCCCTGGCAAAGCCCAGCCCCGCCAACGGCCAAGGGTCTAGAGTACATCCCGAGACAGGTAGAGCCACAGAAACTCCACAGCAGAGGGCTACTGAAGCCAGATTTGGGCCCAACTCCGTCCCCTACAACCAGGATTGCGGCACCCAATCCTGTGCAAAGTGGCTGCCTGCTGGGAGATCTATACCTCGCTGGGGCAAAACGCACACGCATGTGCACACACACACGCACGCACACACTGAACACGCCATCCCAAGGGTTCACAGAGCCCGAAACATCGTCCACACATCCTAAGAATGTCTACACAGACTCATCCACTCCTTCCCCGCGAGGCCTTTCTTGGAAAGAAATGAACCCCGGCTTTATATGTCGGATAATAACAAAGATCCCACCACTTTGGTGCGCTAAGTGCAGGGAAGTTTGGGGGCGGGGGTCTCTCTTCTTCACTAAGAGGGAATTCTGAAAACCCAAGACTTGATGAAATCATTCATTCCGACATCAGTAACCAACAGACGCTAAGAGCGTTGATGACAGGTTGCCGAGCAACCGGCTACTATAAAAGGAGCCCAGAGTCCCAAGGTCCATCTCCGCATCACCGGAAACAGGACCTCCGTGCCCCCTGGAGAGATGCAACGAGAAGTTGCTGGCCTTTCTTGCCTGGAACGTGGGTCCTGAATCGAATCCGGCCTCTACAGCTGTGCTATCTAATATGGCAACCGACAGCTACATGTGGTCCAGTAAACGCGCTTTCTCTCAAATAAAACAAACCCGGGGGCGCCTGGGTGGCTCAGTCGGTTAAGCATCCGACTTCCTCTCAGGTCATGATCTCACGATTTGCGAGTTCCAGCCCCGCATCAGGCTCCTTGCTCTCAGCACAGAGCCCACTTTGGATCTTCTGTTCCCCCCTCTCTCTGTCCCTCCCCCACTCCCGCTCACGCTCTCTCTCTCAAAAATACATAAAACATTTAAAAAAAATTTTTTTTAAACTAAATAGAACTTACAATTCAAGTGCTCAATAGCACTAGGACTTACTGCCGATGCTGATGGGTGGGCTGGGGGTCTAGTGGTTAGGGAAGAAAGTCCTCGCCAGGCAGAGATGCGCACTGAAGTCGTATCACCCATACCACCGAGGGATTTGTCCTCAAATACTTTAGGACAGAGAAAAAGCAGAGATGAAGCAAATTTGGCAAAACGTTAATAATCGTTGAGTTGAAGCTAGGGGGTGGCTGGGGTTCATTACGCTATTCTCTCTACTTTTCTAAGAGAAAGTTTTCATAGTATGAGGACTGGAATACGCACATGCGCTCAAAACACTCCCTCCCCACACATGCTAACTGATTACCAAAACAAATAATACTTTTACAGAGAGAAAAGCAGGAAGACACCCACGTGAGCAAGCGATCACGGAAGACATCACACCGAAGGACAGACTGACACGTGTTGTTGGTTACGAGGAGCCTAAAAAAAGCAGCACCGCTTCTACCAAAACGGGGCAGGGGCGGGGGGGCCCCCGGGCGGCTCACTAGGCTAAGCGTCCGACTTCAGCTCCGGTCATGATCTCGCGGTTCGTGAGTTCGAGCCCCACATCGGGCTCTGTGCTGGCAGCTCAGAGTCTGGAGATGCTTCGGATTCCGTGTCTCCCTCCCTCTCTGCCCCTCCCCTGCTCGCTCTCTGTCTCTGTTTCTCTCAAAAATAAACAAACATCAAAAATACTAAAAAAAAAAAAAAAAAAAAAGGAAAGAAAGAAAGAAAGAAAGAGAGAAAACACAGAGCCTCAATCTAACTGTGAGACCCCAAACTGAGCCCAGGGACCCCACACGAAGCAGCCTACAGAACTGGCCTGGACACCTCAAAGACACCGATGCCTGATAGAAAAAGACAAGAGATGAATTCTGGACTCGAGGAGGCTAAGGAAACTACGCGGTGCCCCCCAAAGCGGATCCTGGCAGCTGGGGCAGTGAGGGGGCAGTTGGTAAAATCTGCACTGTGAGATAATAGTGCCTCAACACTAAAGTCCCTTTTTCTTGTCTTGCCTCTCACATTTAATCAACGACCCGCTTCTGTTACCGTTTTCAGCTCGACTTTATTTTTTTAATATTTTTTAAAATTGTGGTGAAATACTCTCAACACAGAATTCACTGTTTCAACCACTTTTCGATGTCCAGTTCTAGGGCACTGAGCACATTCACACGGCTGTGCAACCGTGACCGCTGTAGTCTCCAGAACTTTCCATCTTCCCACACTGAGACTCTGTCCCCATTACACACTGACCCCCACCCGCCCCAGCCCCTGGCTCCACTGTCTGCTCTTTGTCTCTGAGTCTGACAACTCTGGGGACCCCACAGAAGCGGAATCACACATTCGTCCTTTTGTCCATCGGCTATAAGCATACTGTCCTCATACGGTTCGTGCACAGTGCAGCACGTATCAGCGTCCCCTTCCTTTTACATCTTTTTTCTTTTTTGGGGGGGAGGGGCGGAGAGGGAGGGAGAACCCTGAGCAGGCTCCACACCATCAGTGCAGAGCCTGACACGGAGCTCGAACTCACAAACCACGAGATGGTGACCCAAGCGAAAATCGAGAGTTGAATGCTTAACCGACTGAGCCACCCAGGCGCCCCCTTCCTTTTTAAGGCTCAGTCTCTGTTCTTAAATGTCATTCCATAAGAAAGTACTTGGTGCCACACACACACACACTGAAGGCTTTGGGGTAAAGGGACATATTGACAAGTAATTGACCAATCGATTGACAGTGGCCAATCCCACTGCCAGGAGATGAACAGGCAGACCCCACCTGCTGCAGCTCCCCAGCCCCTGAGGGCCCCAGGAACCCCCCCCCCCCAATTGCTGCTGTGGTATCTGGATGGCAACCACCCTACTGGAAACGAAACCTTGCTACTTAGCCTAAAAGCCTCAGCGGCACCCCGGAGCCCATGGGACAAAGGCCAGCTGCTGGGCGCGCCAGGGGAGTTGGGGGCCTGACCCCACATCCTCCCCTCCAGAGGGTCTGAGTCCAGCCTCAGACTCTTCCCTGCCTTCCTGTGCTTCCCCTGCAGCCCTCTCCGGTGACCTTCCTGCTTCCAGCCTCTGCAGAACTCCCGTTCACCCTGAACGACCCACCCCAAAGCCGCAAGGTCTCCGAGGCTTCTGTCCCATCCAGCATCTACCCCCCTCAATCACGTACAAAATGTAAATCACTTTCGTTTTTGGCCACACATTCCCCCTCTCATTCCATTGGGCTCACGTGGAGCCACACCCTTCCACCCCCCCGCCATGCCCGACTCCCAAACTCCATGCTCCAAAAGATCCAGACTGGCATAGCCCTTCCCCTGACCCCGGTGACAGGTTCAAGGGTATGCATGCAATCCAAGTCAGGGCACAGAGACTCGATTCCAGGACAGTGGTGATCCTGCCAGGAAAGAGAAACTCCCTTGGGGCGCCTGGGTGGCTCAGTCGGTTAAGCGGCCGACTTCGGCTCAGGTCATGATCTCGCGGTCCATGAGTTCGAGCCCCGCGTCGGGCTCTGTGCTGACAGCTCAGAGCCTGGAGCCTGTTTCGGATTCTGTGTCTCCCTCTCTCTGACCCTCCCCCGTTCATGCTCTGTCTCTCTCTGTCTCAAAAATAAATAAACGTTAAAAAAAAAAAAAAATTAAAAAAAAAAAAAAAGAAACTCCCTGTCCACAAGGGCTGTGAGCAGTCCAGATGTGCAGCCAGCAGAAGAAACAAAGCCCGAAGACAAAGAGAGACAGCATGGGACTCCTTTGAGACCCTGGATCCAGCTGTACCTGAACTCAGACACTCCTGGACTTTTCAGTTCTGAACACTAACAAGTTTATTTTCTCTGGTTTTCCCTTCCTTCTCCTCCTTTTCCCTCCTTTCCTTCTTGTCCTCATCCTCTTTGTTAAAGTTTATTTATTTATTTTGAGAGAGAGAGCATGAGCAGGGGAGCGACAGACAGAGAGCGGGAGAGAGAATCCCAAGCAGACTGTGTGCTGTCAGCACGGAGCCCGACTTGGGGCTCAATCCCACGAACCGTGAGATCCTGACTTGAGCTGAAATCAAGAGTTAGATGCTTAACCGACTGAGCCACCCAGGCGCCCCTACGTAAATACTTTTTAAGTTTTACACTTGTCAATCTTCATTTGTATTTTGCCTTCCAAATTTAAGAGAATTTCGGATATCCTAAAATACAAATAATTTAAGGTAGTTTTTTACATCTCGCTTAATTTACCTTTGCGGGATATTTTTTAAATTATATTTTGCGTTTTCATCCTTTAGACTAGTGCTCTCTGAGAGAAATTTCCACAGTGACAGAAATGCTGTAGGTCTGTGTTGTCCAATATGGTGGCCACTGGCCACCTGGGGCTCCTGAGCCCTTAAATGTGGCCTCTGCAACTGGGGGACTAGCTTTTTAATTTTACTTAATTTTAATGAATTTAGACTTGAATTTAAATAGCCACAGGTGGTTAGTGCTACACTGGACTGCACAACTTTAGATGATCACTGTGAAGAGAATGCAATTTCCGTGAAAACCTTGAAAATAACATAATTAATGATTTTGCTGCAGCGAAGACAAAAATAAATCGTATGAAATCTATAAACTACTAAGTTATGCATGCCTTTATTTTATTTGCTCACCCAGGCATCGCCGGCCTGGCCACAAAGGCCGCGGCACATGTAAAAATAACTAAACTCAACTTCCTTACTTGACAGTGGCCAGTCTTCATTCATATGACGGCCACCATTCTACAGAGTGTTCAACCCGTGTCATCGTAGAAGCGTATTTGCCGAGGAGGACGGAACCCGTTTCGTTGAAAAGCTTGTTAGCTAGATTTTTAACTTTAAACGTTCAGACATATGGTGTGTGGGCTTCCACTGGGACACTTGGTCCGTCCCCACAGATGCTTGGGGCAGGCCTGTCCATGAATGAATGAAGGAGGCGGTGTCTTCTGAGAGCCCTGCCAGGCTGTGCAACGGCACGTGCAGCGGGGAGGACTCCGGATTCTAGCCTCTGGGTCCAGCAGGGACTGGAAAATCACCTGACTTTGAGGATTATTATCCCCATCGCTGCACGGGAGGCAGAAAAGCCAAGGACAGTCCAGGTGTGGACCTCACTGTGGGCTCCGTGACGGAGGGCAAACCAAACAGGGACGGAATATGGTACCTCGGGGGCACCCGGATGGCTCGGTCGGTTGAGCGTCTTGACTCTTGAGTTCGGCTCAGGTCACGATCTCACGGTTCGTGGGTTCAAGCCCCGCGTTGGGCTCTGTGCTGAGAGCTCGGAGCCTGCTTGGGATTCTCTGTCTCCCTCTCTCTCTGCCCCTCCCCTGCTCATGCTTGCTCTCTCTCTCTCTCAACAAGAAATAAAATCCAGCTAAGGACTAGATGAGATGGTGAATGGAAGATGCTTGTTACGAGGCCTGGCACGTGGTTCCCACTCCACGAAGCCCAGGAGTGGCCCATCCACGGCAGCCCAGCAAGACAGAGGACCCGGAAGCCCCTCCTCGCCATCCCTTCTCCAGGCACAGAGACCTGCTGACATCAGAGCAAGCCTTGCCAGGAGGGAAGGGTTCTCCGGGGCAGTCCCATGGCTCTTGAGAAGCTTGATTCTTACAGAGTGCTTCAAACCCTCCCCAGAAAGAGATTGTAAGTAACAATCACTTACACAAATAACCACCACTTTGGAGCACCAACTGTCTACCTGTACTGGATGCTTCTCATACATATTTTGATCGCCTCAAGAACAACAACAAAAAATGTTTACGAAACCCATAACCTTCAGAATTTCTCGGCTGGTCCTAAATGGCCTTGCAGGGACCATTTGTGGGTGACCGTTGTTTTCATTTTTTTAATGTTTATTTACTTTGAGAGAGACACAAAGAGGGGGAGACAGAGAAAGAGAGAGAGAGAGAGAGAGAGAGAGAGAGAGAGAGAATCCCAAGCAGGCTCCACACCATCAGCACAGAGCCCAATGCGGGGCTCAATCTCACAAACTGTGAGATCATGACCTGAGTTGGATGCTTAAACCAACTGAGCCATCCAGGCACCCATTGCTTTCTTCTTTTTTTTTTTTTTTAATGTTTATTTATTTGTGAGAGAAAGAGAGAGAGAGTGAGTGGGGAGGGGCAGAGAGAGACAGAGACACAGAATCAGAAGCAGGCTCCAGGCTCTGAGCTGTCAGTGGAGAGCCCGACACAGGGCTCGAACTCACAAGCCCTGAGCTCATGACCTGAGCTGAAGTCAGACGCTTAACCGACTGAGCCACCCAGGGGTCCCGACTGCTTTCGTTTTTATACCTACTCCCCATGATTTAAAAACTGTTCTTTAAGGGAGCACATGCTGCATTTATAACCATTATGTTGCTTTATAAGGACCCCCTTTTAACGTCACATTTTTAAAGCAAGAGAGTAGACCAACGTCTTGGGAGGTTAATTTGCTTGTCCAAAGTCACACCGCCACTAATTCAACAGATTTGAGTGGTACCTTCTCAGATGCCAGGTGCTGTTCTGAGCCCCGGGGAGGCAGCAATGGACACAGACAGCTGGACTACACTTCCCAGCCTCCCCTGCAGTGAGGCGTGGCCACATGGGTGAGTCTCCCCATGGGAATGGGAGCTATCTTATAGGGCACATAGAATCCGGCTTGTTTTGCTTCCCAAGTCACTAATTAGAACACTGCCAGGACCCAGAAGCACCCTGTGTACCCCACCTCTCTTAGAGGTAGCCAGTAAGCTGATTTTGCAATAATCATTTTCTGGCTTTCCACATACCTTCCTCTGCGCTCCTAAACAACACAGCTGGTTTGCCTGTTTTTGAGCATTAAACGATTGCATTCATACTTCGTGTTTTGCTACCACTCTCGACGCCTAGGTTTATCCATTCTGTTGCCTGAAAGTGGAGGTCATTCTCACGAAAGGATATTATTCCAGCATATGAATTCTACCATTGGCCCCTGGGATGTCTTGCTTATCATGAACTAAGATGCTAAGATGTCCGTGTCCTCTGATGCACGTGCACACCACTTTCTCCAGGGCAGATGCCCAATGAAAATGAGCAGCTTTTAGCTCATTTGTGTTCCCCCTTCTCTGTGTGCATCTGCAAGACGATTTGCATTTCTGTATTTTCTGTTCTCTTATCTGTCCTCTTCTTACGGTAGGGCTTTATACACCCTGGATATTAACTAATGGGGTGGTTAAACGTGTTGCAGAGATGTCCTTCAAGGTTGCAGCACCTCTTCTATTTTCTTCATGGCGTTTCTCTGATGAAGAGAAACTCATAATTTTTAATGTAGTCTCGTTTATCCACCTTTTCTTTAACGGTTTTAACTTTCCATGCCGTCAGAAATCTTTACCCACCCTGAAATCCAAAAGATATTCTTTTCTGTTTTCTAAAAGTTTTCAAGTGTTTTGTTTTTTTTTTAACTTCACTTATAAATTTTAATCCATCCAGAAATGCTCTTTTCTGTATGGTGTGAGGTAGGGCTCCGGTTTCATTGTTTCCATCTAGATAGCCAATTGTTTCGGTACCGTTTATTCAATAGACCATCCTTGCCTCCGGTGATCAGCAACACCACCTTTCTCAAAAATCAAAGGTCTTTGGCGTGACTAGGTGGCTCAGTCAGTTAAGCATCTGACTCTCCATTTCTGCTCAGGTCACGATCTCAAGGTTGTGAGATCGAGCCCCCTGTCAGGTTCCACGCTAGGCATGGAGTCTGCTTAGGATTCTTTCTCTCCCTCTTCTTCCATCCCTCCCCCACTCAATCGCATGCTCTCTCTCTCTCAAAAAAAAAAAAAAATCAAATGTCTATATATGCATCAATCTACTTCTGGCCTCTCTATTATGTTTCATTGGTCAATTTCCCTAGCCCTGCACCAATACTACACAGCCTTTAATTCCTATAGCTATATGATAAATATATTTCTTGATCTAGATAAACCATTTAAGGATTCCAGGTTAGAAATTTAAAGATCAGCTGGTCCAACCATCCATTGAAAAACAAAGGCTCAAAGGGGGAAAGCATCTTTTACAGTATCACACAGCATATAACTAGGGACCCTGTTAAGGGCTGAATGTCTGTGTCCCCCCCTAAAAAAATTTGTATGTTGAAACCTAACTTTCAGTGTGATGGCATCTGGAGGCAGGACCCTTAGGGCATAATCAGGTCCAGCGGGTAAAAGCCCTTCTGAATGAGATTAGTGCCTTTATAAGAGGCAACCAGAGAGCTAGCTCCTTCTCTATCACATAAAAATACAGTAAGTCTGTAGTCTATAACCCAGAAGATGGATCTCACCAGAACCCAACCATGCGGGCACCTGATCTCGAACGTCTAGTCTCCGGAACTATAAGATGTAAGTTTCTATTGTTTATAAGCAACCCAGTCTACAGTACTTTGTTACAGCAGCCCAAAATGACTAAGACAAACACCCATCTCTCACCCTGGAAGATATTCCTGTGCTATTTAATATGGCAGCCACCGGGCTTATGTGGCTATTGAGCCCTTGAAATATAGCTAGTCCGAAGTGAGGTGGGTCTTAAGTATAAAAGACACAAACAGATGTCAAAGACTTGCGGTGAGAACAGAATGTAAAAAGTCTCATGAATAATTCACTTACATTGATTATATGTTGAAATGATAACACTTTGCGTATCAAGGATTAACAACAACATATTCTAAGAACTCATCTCACCCGTTTTCTACCTTTCTATGACGGCGAGATAGAAAATCAGCCACACACTCAACGGAACAGCTACTAAAAACTGTAGAACTATACACGCGGCTTGTATGACGTTTCTCCTGAATAGCACTGGGTCACGCTATTAAATTTGCTCAATCAAGAAGCCTGCATTAGGGATTTAACTTGTAGGCGGCACCACAGTAAGGGCCATGCAATGAGGAAGGGAACAGAAATAGTTCTAACTGATGTGCTCTACTTCCCCACTGGACTCCTCACCCGTAGAAATGGCATCAGCCCAAGCATGAAAGGAACAAAGCTCATGGTCCAGCCCCTGACCCAGCTGGAGAGCTCTATCCCAGTTAGGGAGGGCTGCGCCAGTGTCCAAATCTAGACATCTCCGACCAAGCCTCCCGTCCTCTCACAAATCAACCAGAGAGGTTCAGACACCTACCCAAGACCACACAGCAGCTGCACGACAGGTGAAGGCCCACAGTACGGGCTTCACAGCTCCCTCCCTGCATGTTTGCAAATGTGGCCTCCTGTCCCAGGCTTCCCCCTTCCCTTTCGAGGAACCCTCCACCAATTTAGACCTCACCATAGCAAAAAAGGACCCTCGAGAACAAGCCTTTGAAAGTCCAAGCGTCCGTATCAGAGAAGATCCCATGGATTTGAGCAGCCAGTGCCTCCCACCTTCCAGCCACAAGAAACCAAAAACCAAAAACCAACCCCACAGGAACTCCCCCGTGCATCCATCCTTCCCAGTAGGACTCCCCAACTTTATGAAGGAGACAAGGACCCCCCCCCCCAGAAATGGAGGGTGAGACTGAGCGGGAAAAGCCCTAGTCCTGCCTCCCCACCTCCGATGCCATGCTCAGCCTGGACATCTGTGATCACGCTCTGCTGTTTGACCAGAATGGGTACAGACCTCATGGGGACCAGGACCCTCGGTAAGTGCCAGGAGACGACGAGCCACGTGGATGTGGGTATCAAAACTGACGCCAACCCGTCTCAAATTCGCCACCTTCCCCTCCACCCAGAAGGAGGACACCTGAGGGGGAGGGCAACACGTCAGGTGGGCGCCCTCTTGGTGCCCAGGCAGGAGGCAAAAGCCTTGGGGGCTGCGATCCCAGAACTGCCTGCCCTTCCTCAAGACCCCCAGGGGCGGAAGGCGACTGCAGGAAAGGGTTTTCGCGCCAGCTTTCAGGCGAGTGGACCCCACAAAATCTTAGAGAAACTTAAGAATTATGAACCTCCCCATTCAATGTGTACTTAGTCCAACAGGAGCTTGACTCCCACTCAGCAACTGGGTGGGAGTATCTGTCCTCGCCATTTTAGGAGAAACTGAGGCTCAGGGGTGACCACAAACCTCACACCGGGAAAAGGCCAAGATGGACAAGCAGCTCTTCCCGGGTCCTAGGCCTCAGTTTCCCCACCTAAAAAGAGCAGTTAATTCATTCCTCCCGCTTGCTGCGAGCGTGGTCAGGGGGGGGGGGGGGGAGGTGTGATGCGGCGGTGGAGGGGGGTTGACAGGAACTGAACGGCGGCGGGGTGCGGGGGACAAGGGCAGTGCAGGGGGTAGTTGGGGGAACACGGGTGGTGCGCGCCAGCACCTTTTACATTAACAAAAACGCCGGAGAGAAATCGAGCGATTACTCTGCTCCGGGCGCCATTCAAAGTGCTCTCGAGGGCTCCTGTCACTAATCCTCACGTGGTCCCCAGGGATGGGACGTTCAGTATCCCCGTTTTGGAGACCTGGAAATTGAGGTTCAGGGAGGTGAAGCGACTCGCCTCAGGACTCGCCGCCAGGAGAGGAGGCGCCGGGAAGCCGGCGGCTGCTCCCGGGTGCGGGGCGCACAGCTGGGCGCCGACACGCTCACAAAGACCACGAAGTCTCCTTTCTGGTTTCTTCCGGCCGAGCTTAGGGTGCATCTATCAACTCCAATTCCCCGGGCGGCGCGGGGAGCCGGCCCGGCGGCGCGGAGCCGGGAGAGACCCTTGGCCACCCCTCCCTGCGCGCGCCCCCTCCGCGCGCGCCCCTCTCCCCGCGCGCCCCCTCCTCGAACGCCCCCTTCCGGAGCGCCCCCCTCCCCACGCGCCCCCCTCTCCCTGCCATCCCCCACGCGCCCCCCTCCCTCGCGCCCCCTCCCCGCGCGCTCCCGCCCTCACCTCGCGTACTTCGTCTTCTGGAAATCCAGGAGCCGAGGAGCGAACATCGCGGCGGTTCCATCGGCACCCGGCCCGGGGCTCCGACAACCGGCGCTGGGACGGAGCGCGGGAGGGAGGGAAGGAGGCGCGGGGCGCGGGAGCAGCAGGTAGGCGGGCGCAGGGCGGGGGCCGGCCGGGGGGCGCGCGGAGCCCGAGCTGGAGCCGAGCCGAGCCCGAGCCCGAGACGCCGACGCCAAATCCCGAGCAGATGGTGGTGGGGGCGGGGCGGGGGGGGCTCCGGGCCAATCGCCTTAGTCCCCGCGGCCTCGCCCCCTCCCCGTGCCCTGCGGACCCCTCCGGCCTTCGCTGGGGGAAGGAGGAGAGATGGGGAAGGATGGGGGCTTCGACTGCAGCCCCTTCTCTCTCTCTCTCTCTCCCTGTCCCGGTGTCCCCTCCGCCGGTAGTTTTCAGAACGAGGTGACGGCCTGCTAGACGGAGCCCCGCCGTCTCCCCCCCCCTCCTCCCGGCCGGGGCTGGGCTGGAAAGGGAGCGAGGACACTGATGGCGCGCCAGCCGTTCAGGCCCCTGGCGTCGCTGGCCCCGGAGTATACTTGTAGCTCGCGCTTCCCCCGCGGCCAGCGCCTCCTGCCTTTCTTTGAGCGCCTGCGAGGCGCGACGGCCCCAAGGGATCCGCCCGGGAATGGCCGCAGTCTCCGGGGAAGCTCTCCACTCCCAGAGACTGTGATTCTGGGGACCCTCACGATCCCCCAGACAGGGGTACATGCATTTGGTTGTCGGATTCCAGCATACCCGGAATCTGCACACCCGCCTCTGTTCTACAAAATCCAGTGGTCTCCTTTAGGAGACCTTGGCCCGGGTGATGGGTTGTGTGGGGAACCACCTACAGGAAGGGACTGCTGGAGGCAGAACAGCCCTCAACCTGAAAGGACCCGTGCCCAAACTGAAGAGCAGGCATCTCCTCCTCCCCCTCCTCGCCCTTCCCTTATGCTCACAAACCCCAGCTCCCTGCTACTTTTTATAACGCTTTATTCGAGATCCTGCTACACATCCGGAAAACAATCCCACCCTACGGAATTCGTTTCTGCACTCCAAATGCTGGGCGCGAGACGGGCTCAGATACCCAGTGTTGGTGAGGACAAGAAGGGTTACAGGTGATGCATTCACAGGGGGCAGCAGGGCTGCGGGGGCGGGGGGGGGGGGGGGGGGGGGGGGGGAGTGCCGCTGGGCAGGCAGGGCTCAGGTGGGGACCAGAGAAGGGGTATAGGGATGTTTATGAGACCTAGATGGATTTTACCCACCAGGCCCTGTTGATGGATTAGAAGTGGAGGGCGACTACTGGGCTTCTGGCTGGTCCTGCTGAGTGGGTACTGATGACATTAAGGGTGTAGGGGCAGGGGGAGGAGACCAGAGGAGAAGCAGCACGGAAGGGAGGTGAAGGAAGATGTGAGCTGGGTTTTGGCCAGGTGAGTTTGAGGTCAAGGTGGGCATGAGTATAAGGTCAAGGGCTAGACTGGTGAGCCAGAGGGTCCAGTAGGGCAGCAAGCCCACCCTGCGAGGAGGAGCTGGGAGGGCAAAGCTGGAAGGCCCCTTGGATCTGCAGATTTCGAATCGCTCATCTTGACCTACCAGCCACCAGCCTCCTGCATCTGTTTATTTCTACATTAAATACAACGAAATGCAATTTGAAACGCAGTTCTTTACTCACGCGAGCCACGTTTCCAATGCTCAACAGCTACATGTGACCAGTGGCTGCCGTATCAGACCACTTCCAAATGGAAGCAAGTCCCAGAAGACCAGGAAGTCACCCCAGGTGGGCAGCGAGCAGAAAGAGAAGAGACGTCTGGTCCGGAGTGCATTGTGCTGGGAAGCCTTAAGTCACGTTCGGGCAACTTTTGTCTCAGTTGTTTGAGTACATTTTGTGTCCTGATTGGCATGAAAATGTATTCTTACTGGGAGTCACGGTGAGGAATGGGCGAGGCTCGAGGCTATAGTGACCAGAGTCTCCTGTCTCCTTGGTGGAGGAGGGAAAGAGGCTGAGAGGGACCAGGGGCCCCACCCACGGTCACACAGCCAGAGGAGCTGTTCTGGAGCCCAGCTTCCCAGGCTCTGAGTTCTGAGCCTGCATTTCATGGCTTCTTCCCTGACCTTGACCTCTATCACCATTGTTATGACCCCCCCCCCCCCCACACACACATACAATAAAGGACTGCCTTGTCAGCCCCACCAGGGCACACCTGTCCCCAGGTCAGCCATACCTCCTCCTCAGTCCTCAACCTCAATTCCCAAAAAGGTCCCTTCAGTCTTTATAAAAGAGAAAGCCCCAGAGGCCTGACCTCCCCGTGGCCCCCTCCTCCCTGGCCTGGGGCATCGGCTGTTGACTGCAGCTGCCCTGAGGCTGAGGGGAGCCACAGGTGTGGGACCAGACCTCCCCGGGCTGCCGCCCGCTGGCCTCCTCCGGCCCCAGCCTGCTGTTGACCTTCAGCGGGTCTTGGCAATGCACTCAGCAAGGCCCCAGAGGAGACCCCCGAAGGGAAACACAAACCTCAAAATGGATTTTCTTTTTCTCCACGAGGAAAAAAAAGTTGAATAAGAAATAAGTTACTATTTTTACTTCTGGGATACGGTTGTTATGGTAACTGAGGGCCTCGAGGGAGTCAGGGTTGGCCTGCCAGTGAAGGAGATGAGGTGGGTTCCAGGGGCAGTGGTGGCAGCCGCCGGACGAGCCTTGGACTACCTACCGACTGTGGGATTTCTGGCACCCCTGCCCCTGGCTCTGCGCGCACCGCCCCCCCCCCCCCCGCCATGACGGAAGGCCACCTGTGCCCATCTAACCCTGGCCAGTGGCCCCTGGCAACTTCTCCCTTTGGTGCAAGCCCACCATCTCCTGCTGGCTGTGTGGTCTCGGGCTCCCCCGGCCTTGTCGCCGAGCCTGTCCTTCACTGCTCCTGGGCGGGGGGGGGGGGGGGGGGGGGGGGGTCGTTGTGCCCTCATCTCCACATGCAGCTTTCGACCCCCGCCACAGTCACCACCACGGGCACCTGAGCAATCAGCCCCACAAGCCCTGCTGGCCAAAACCCAATTCTTCCCTCTGCCGTTCCTCTTCCAGCCCCCTCTCCAGAAGGCGGCCCCACATCACCCCCTGGGCCTGGTTGGCCGTGGCTGGAAGCTCTGAACGCGGCCTCCACCTCCACCTAGCTTTGTGCCCTGAACCCAGGTGCTTCCCATTCGAGGCTCAGCTTCCCCACTTGTAAAGTGGAAATTAACGGCACCCACCCTGCAGGATTACTGAAGGAACAAAGGCCGCCTGGGCCCGATGTTATTACTGGCAATGTGTCTCCCCATTCAGTTCCCTCTGTAGCACTACATGGTAGGAGGTGCCGTTCCTAATTTGCGGACAAGGAGCCGTGCTCAGGCAGGCCAAGTCCCACAGCAAGCCACACAGCACATCTGTCTGGCTGAAGTGCCCTGCACTGCATGGGCACTGATTAAACACCTACTGTGTTCCCGGCTCATCAGATGCGCAGAGTGGCAAGCGGGTAGGGAGATAACACCCCCCACCACCACACGCCCGCCCGCCAACCACCAGCGCTTTTCATCCCTTCCCTGGAGCCCTGACCACATCACCAGTCTCCTCCCACACGACCGACCTCTGCCATCTGTCCCCAGGACCCAATGGCACACCCTCTGATGTGATCCTTCTCCTCCCTCCTAGCGACTTCCATCCCCGATCAGTAGCTACGACACGGGCCCCTATATACGCCTAGCAGTGTCTGCCTGCAAAGTCTTCGTTGTCTCTGGCAAAGCCACAAATCTTCCCTACCAGAGTGACTTTCTGAAACGCAAGTCTGATGAAGCCCCTCTCCCTAAAACCCTTCAGTGGCTCCCACTGCTTTCAGGATGGAGTCAGGATACTTTCAGGATGGAGTCAGGATAGAAAAACGACCTCACCCACCGTGCACACGCAATAAATGAATCCAAACTCCCCCCAAACATGCATGGCTTTCTCGTGCTCTGTGGCTACACAGATGCTGTTCCCTCTGCCTGGAAGGCCTTTCCTCCTTAGTTTGCCTGGCAGATCTCTATTTATTCTTCCAGACCCAGTTTAAAGTTCTCCTTTGTTGGACCTTTAGGGGAAATGGCTTCTCCTCCCTTTTATACCACCTTTGAACCAGTGTCCGGGCCCCACGGGGTCATCTTGTAGGTACCCACCAGCCAAGGACTACCAGGACCGGTGCCTGTGGTAAGGTTTATCAACGGGCTGCAATTAGGGGGAGGGCCCAATGTGGGGAACTGGAGGGGTCTCCATGAGGGGCGTTAGGAAGGACTTTCGGCAGAATTTGTACTTGCCTTAGGTACTCAGGGAAGTTCAAGGTAGTGGCACTTTACCGAGGCCCTCCTTTTTATTGGACACTCAGGGGGCGCCTGGGTGGCTCAGTCACTTAGGCGTCTGACTTCGGCTCAGGTCATGATCTCACAGTTTGTGGGTTCAAACCCCACATCGGGCTCTGTGCTGACAGCTGGGAGCCTGAAGCGGCTTCGGATTCTGTGTCTCCCTCTCTCTCTCTGCCCCTCCCCCACTAGCACTGTCTCTTTCTTTCAAAAATAAATAAAACTTTAAAAAAAAGGAAAACGACCTTAGGGGTCAATATGAAAGTGGAGTGCACTCTGCAGACAGGCAGGAACAATTTTTAAATCCTCCACCAGTCCCTTGTGCCACTAGGGATGGGGCAACTCTCTGAAATGTAAACATAATGAAAGCTCAAATATCCACATTGAAGCCGTCTTCAGGCACGGGGCCACCAGTTTGCAAACGTCACTCTTTTCAAGGCGCCCTCCACTTTCTTTGGGCTCTCGGCCACTCCCTATACCTTCAAATAGTACCTGTATCTGTAGCTTAGCTATAATCTATCTATACATATATGCACGTGTCTATATACACATATGTGTGTATGTGTATATGCAGACACTTGTGTATTCTATATACACGTGTATATAGAATATGCACGTGTCTATATACACATATGTGTGTATGTGTATATGCAGACACTTGTGTATTCTATATACACGTGTATATCTCGGATTTTATAATGTATATTCCAGATTACATGTGATGTATGGTGTTAAATAACAAAACTTCAAACCTAGTAAAATTTAAAGATCTAATTGGTTTTACTAATCAGTTCACGGACCGGGCAGCGTTCTATCCGGCAAGCTGAGGGAGGCTCCGCTGGGCTGCAGGAAAGGTTTTTACAGGCAGAGAGAGAATGGAAAAAAGGACATTATTAGCCAAGAATGCATTATTTTAGACAAGTTTGCCCTCCTCAGGGGAATGGAAAATGTCTATCAGTAGATTTCGTAGTGCTGACCAGGAAATTCCAGGTTGACGGGTTAAAGGTTACTTCGGGGGGGGGGGGGGGGGGGCGGGGAGGCAGTTGAGAGAATAGAACTACAGTTAGGTTAGGTATTAAGTCCTGGCGTGCTGACCTGGGGCTCTTCACATAAATGACGCCATTTGGGGCCTGTGGTTTTCTTTTTAACAAGGTGCGTGTAGCTGCTGGAGAGTTTGTCCCACCAGGGTCCCCTGTGCCCTGTCCTCCCTCAGAGCTGGGACTCTGACCATCCATTCTTCGTTCAGCCTGCGGTGTGCCTGGGCCTGGGGGACACAGGACTTGTCCTGGTCACTGCTCAGCCAAGGAGGCTCCTTTCCAGCTTTGCTGCCCCCGAGCCAGCTTCGCATGTTCCCGGGAAGGAAAGGAGCAGTTCCCAGGAACCAGCCTGTTCCAGCTTGAGTTCCTGGGAAGCAGGCTCTGAGAGGAGTTTAAGCGCGAGGAGATTGATTAGGTGACTATCCTTGGGGTGGACAGCAGGGGCAGGGAGGGAAGAAGCGGCGAGGGGCCCAGCCTTTCCCTGGGCCCCTCCCTGCCTCTCTGGACAGTGGCTTCAGCAGGTGCAGAGGGGAGTCCCATCCACCGGTCAGCGGGCACAGCTGCGGGAAAGGGGTGCGGCGTGGGCGAGGCCAGCGCCTCCTCTGACCAGGGGCCTCACTGCTCTGTACTGTCCGGGCTCTCCCTGGGTCCCCTGTGCCCTCGTCCCAGCCTCTCACCTCCTCCAAGCGAACCCTTCTTTCGTCTGCTCCGCTCGTGACTTAGCGAGGAATCGACATCCTGAGCTTCCAAAGCAGCAGAGGTGAGAGCAGGAAGCTGACTGCAGAAGGAGGTGTGCGGGGGCCAGATCACGGGTCGTCTGTTCTTTGCCTTGCAGACACCCCTCATCTCAGCGCCGCATGCCCAGGAGTGACTGTCCGAATCCCGGAGGAGGAGGAAAGGCTCCCAAGTTACACCTGCATTTGCAGAAGGCCCAAGGGCCTCATTCAAAGGACTGGTTAGGGCTGGAAAGAGTCTCTTAAAGGATGAAGCCAGATTCAAATCCAGGCCCTCCACTGACTCGGAGAGCCCAGAGCGAAAACAAACACACGCAAAAAACAACCAAGCAGGTAATCTCAGTACTGATAATCTAAGTCAGCAAGAGAAGAATCGGTGGAATACCAAATATTTTCCTAGAGGATGAGGTGACTCCCCCACGTTAGGTTACCATCCTCCGGCTTTTCATTTAAAAATTTTCCCTGGGGGGGCGCCTGGGTGGCGCAGTCGGTTAAGCGTCCGACTTCAGCCAGGTCACGATCTCGTGGTCCGTGAGTTCGAGCCCCGCGATGATCTCGCGGTCCGAGAGTTCGAGCCCCGCGTCAGGCTCTGGGCTGATGGCTCGGAGCCTGGAGCCTGTTTCCGATTCTGTGTCTCCCTCTCTCTCTGACCCTCCCCCGTTCATGCTCTGTCTCTCTCTGTCCCAAAAATAAATAAAAAACGTTGAAAAAATAAATAAATAAATAAATAAAAATAAAAATTTTCCCTGGGGCACCAAGAAGAAAATATCATTTTCAAAATATTCACAAAATCTGGTGTGATGCAGTAAGTAGATCTCAAAACTCTGTCTTTGTTTTATAAGTACAAGAAACACAAAACTTAATCTAATGTTAAAAAGACAGGGGACCAAAATGGCGTCACTTAGGTTAAGAGCCTCAAGTGAGTAAACCAAGACTTAGCACCTAATATCCAACTGCATTTTCAAATCTCCAGAAATGTAACCTTTAACCCTTTCAAACGTGGCGAGTTTCTCAGTCAGCGCTAGGAAATTTACTGAACAGACCCCATCCATCCCTTGTAGAAGGGTGACCTTGCCGAAAACGATGGATTCTTTGCTAATAATTTCCTTTTTCTACTCCCTGTCTTTAAACGCCTTTCCTTTCCTGGAGCCTTTCGGAGCCCCCCTCTACTTGCTGGAGGGGATACTGCCTGAGACATGAATCGATTCAGAAAGCCAACTAGATGTTTGAATTTTACTCCGTTGAATTTTTGTTATGTAACTCCAGACAGGTACTGCTTGTGCTTTTCCCACGGCTTATGACTTTGGAACAACTGATCTGAATGTTGCCAACTCACAGAGCACCTGGATGGGGAAGGAGGAGGCGGGGGGCCCAGGCCTGCTCCTGCTTCTGTCGGGTGTGTTACCTCAGCTCACACCCTCTACCTGAGCCTCAGGTTTTTCACCTCTAAAAGACAGGGATTACAGCTCTAAAGTTGTAAATTAAGATATCACAGTAACGGGGCGCTGGGTGGCTCAGTCGGTTGAACATCCGACTCGTGATTTCTGCTCAGGTCTTGGTCTCAACGGTTCGTGGGTTCAAGTCCCGCATCGGGCTCTGCACTGACAGTGCAGAACCTGCTTGGGATTCTCTCTCTCCCTCTCGTTCTGCCCCTCCCCTGCTCTCTCTCTCTAAAATAAATAGATAAATAAATAAATAAATAAATAAATAAATAAAAATAAACTTAAGGGGTGCCTGGGTGGCTTAGTCGGTTAAGCGGCCGACTTTGGCTCAGATCATGATCTCACGGTTTGTGGGTTTGAGCCCCACATGGAGCTCTGTGTTGACCGGATGGAGCCTGCTCGGGATTCTGTCTCCCTCTGCTCTGGGCTGACAGCTCAGAGCCTGAAGCCTGCTTCGGAGTCTGTGTCTCCCTCTCTCTCCGCTCCTCCCCCTCTGTCTCTGTCTCTCTCAAAAATGAATAAATGTTAAAAAAAATTTTTTTAATAAATAAACTTTAAAAAAAATATATATCACGATACCAAAAGAAGAACAAAGTTGGAAGAATCACACTACATGATTTCAAGATTGACTATAAAGCTGCCATAATCAAGACATTACGGACGTTGGGAAAGAAGCAACACATAGATTAGCTGCAGAAAATGTAAAGAGTCTAAAAATAGGCCCTTCGATTTTTGACAAAGACGTCAAGATAATTTAATGGAGAAAAAGGCAGTCTTTTCAACACGTGGTGCTGGAGAAATCTGAAATTCACATGCCACAGAAAATTGTTCTTTTCCTTTCTCACGCCGTGTACGGGCTTCAGTGGCTTCCAGGGGCTGGGGGGCAGGGGTGGGCAGAAGCTGGCCACAAAGGGACACAAGGAATTTGGGGGGATGATGAAATGTCTATATCCTGCTTGTAAGGGTAGTTCCATGGCTGTATAAATTGGTTAAAACTCATACACCTGGGGCGCCTGGCCGTTCAGTCAGTTAAGTGTCCAACTCCTGATCTCAGCTCAGGTCACGATCTCATAGTTTGTGAGTTCGAGCCCCACGTCAGGCTCTGCATTGACAGCGTGGAGCCTGCTTGGGATTCTCTCTCTCTCCCTCTCTTTCTCTCTCCCCCTCCCTCTTTCTGTGCCCCTCACCCAAGTATGCTACCCCCCCCAAAATAAATAAATAAACATTAAAAAAAAACCTCACACAACTGTACACTCAGTAAGAGTGAATTTTGCTATATTTAAATTACACTTCGGGGGCGCCCGGGTGGCTCGGTCGGTTTAAGCATCTGACTTCAGCTCAGGTCGTGATCTCATGACTTGTGAGTTCAAACCCTGCGTCGGGCTCTGTGCTGACAGCTCAGAGCCTGAAGCCTGCTTCGGATTCTGTGTCTCCCTCCCCTGCTTGCCCTCTCTCAAAAATAAATAAATATTACAAACATTTTTTAAATAATATATTACATTTCAGTTAAATTGAAAAGACCTACAATATACATAACAATTTTTTTAAAAGGCTCTATCGTTTGTACCTGCCGTGTGTGTATATGGAGGAGAGAGAAAGAACAAGCGTGTGGTGTGCGTAGGCCCAGTTATTGCTAGAGTTGAGGATTATAAGCTTTAACCAACATTAGAAATGTTCGGTGTTCGGGGCGCCTGGGTGGCGCAGTCGGTTAAGCGTCCGACTTCAGCCAGGTCACGATCTCGCGGTCCGTGAGTTCGAGCCCCGCGTCAGGCTCTGGGCTGATGGCTCGGAGCCTGGAGCCTGTTTCCGATTCTGTGTCTCCCTCTCTCTCTGCCCCTCCCCCGTTCATGCTCTGTCTCTCTCTGTCCCAAAAATAAATAAAAAACGTTGAAAAAAAAAAAATTAAAAAAAAAAAAAAAAGAAATGTTCGGTGTTCAAAGTTTCTTTTTTTTAATTTTTTTAATGTTTATTCATTTTAGAGAGAGAGAGAGAGACAGAGCATGAGTGAGGGAGGAACAGAGAGAGAGGAAGACACAGAATCTGAAGCAGGTTCCAGGCTCTGAGCTGTCAACACAGAGCCCGACACGGGGCCTGAACCCAGGAACCACAAGATCATGACCTGAGCCAAAGTCCGATGCTTAACCGACCAAGTTACCCAGGCGCACCCAGTGTTCAAATTTCTAGGAGTTGATCACCAGCTCTGACGTTCAGCCCTTCTCTCATCGGGGCTTCTCTAACATGCCTGGGCTGTCGTCCACCCCTGTCCCACTTACCCAGCCCCTGATTACCGGACACCCCTGATCCCAGGCGTCCCAAGAGGGTTCAAAGCCCAGGATCCAGCCTTGGAGGAGTCCCTTTGGGTCCAATGGCTGGGCCTTGCTGGCCTCTTGTGGCCAGAAGCAGAATTATCACATTATGACACATTAAAAATGACAAATCTGGGAGTTGGCTCAATCTTGAAGTAGCTGGGGGCAGAGAACCAGCTTGCTCACCCACTTTCCTGGGGGTATAACTTAGAGTGACCTTTTCAGCAATACATGTCAACATTTAGAATGCACGGAGCTTTGACCCATTGACCCCAGCTCTGGAAATCACAGATGATACCCTCTTGCCAAAATGTGTTTCCTCTAGTTCTAAGTACAAGAGATAAGAGGAACATTCTCATCCTCGTGTTACATGAAACCACAGGAAGGTAATCAGCCGAATCCAAAACGTGGGGCCATCTGTAGGACAACGGATCCTGTCCCTGCAAAAAATGGCCTGGCATAAAAACTGGGAGCGGGGAGACTGTTCTGATAAAAAAGAGATTTCCAAGATCAGAGGATATATAATATAGCCAATATAATCCAATGTATTATACATCCAATATAATATAGAGCTGTAGTTTGGATCCTGGCTCAAAGGAAACCATGGTAAAAAGACGTCTATGAGATAATCATGGGAAACGGATTCCCGACAGCGGATAGATGATACAAAGGGATGATTGTTCATTTTGTAAAGGGGGATAATGGCATTAAGGCCATTTGGCTGCCAGGATGGTCAGGGATGTTGGTCGGCACTGGTCTGAGTTCCGTTCAGACCTGAAAGATGGGAGGCAGGGGTGGGGGCAGAGTGGAAGCAAAGGGAAAGTCTTCAAGGTGGGAAAGTGAGAAGAGAGAGATTAGAAGAAGCATGACGGGGCTGGTAGAAGGAAGGTGGTCCCGGGTGAAATGAAAGCAGGTGCACAGATTGCACAGAACAGGTGCTTGTAGACCGTGGTGAGGAAATTGGATTTGATTGGGTATTGGGGTGGAGAGGGTGTCTGTGACCCCATTGCCTTTAGGGTTCCTCTGAGCAGTGCTTCCCATTGGTTGAAAGGGGGCGAGGGTGAAAGCGTGGAAACCAGAAGGAGGTCTTTTCTCACCGCAAGGTCAGAGATGATGGTGCCTGGGACGTTGATGGGGAGGGGGAGGGGGAGTGGTTAGTTCCTAACTGTATGTGGGAGACTGAATATACAAACGGGCGGTGGCCAGTCCACAAATGAGGACTGAACTCTGACCTACCACCCACAGCAACCAGTCCAGGATGTCAGACAACCTCCCCACCATCTTTAAAACAGCATTTCCCAGTTGATGGGTATCTAGAATGTCCCACTTGGTGGCTTCTCTCTTCCCATCACATTTTTTACTCCCAGATTTATTTCTTCTGTCTAGACCTCTCCCCTGAGTTCCAGAAGGTTAGGGTCAACTATTCCTTTGATGGGAAAACCCAAAGCAGGTCAGGGAACCGCTCCCTTCCAAGGCCTTCCCACCTCGGTGGGCGGCCCTTTGTTTCTCTTTCATGCTGTCTCCGTGGGAGTGAGCGAGACCACCCAGACCCGGGCAGGCAGAGGCTATTCGGTGCTTCCGCAACAAGGTCGGCCACTGTCACTTGTTTGATGGACTGGAAGGCAGGCAGGAGGGTGGGAGAGCTCGACAGTGACGGGAGGAAAGTCTCCGGTGGCCTGATTGGAGGCTGTCGCCCTGGAGAAGTTGGACATATCTCCCAGGTGTGTTGTAGAACTCTACGATGTTGGAGGAAGGGGACTTGTAGACCCTCTCCCCAGCAAAATAGCAATTCATCTGATGACAATATTCAAAACCAATCATTCAAAGCCTCTGGAAATGCTTGTAAGGGCATATGGCAAATAGAGAAACTTTCATTCAAGAAAATCTACTAAATCTCTGTAAAAGCCTTGCCCCCTGGCTCACCCACCCTTGAGCCATGGAGCTCCAGAAGCCCCTCCCAGGGCTGGTGCAGCCAAGGAAAGGGGCTCCCTCTGCTCCCCCCCCTGCCCCCCCTGCCCAGTTCAGTCCAGGGCTCCAGATTCACTCTCCGACCCAACCGCAACGCAGAAACTCTGGTCCAGGCCATGTGACTGGCCTGGAGTCCCCAGTCCCTGCTCCGCCCAGCCCTCACTCTGGGGCACAGCTGAGAACACTGGGGCCACAGTCGCCCCCATCCCAGCTCACTCTGCACTCACAGCAGTGGAAGCCGCGAAGACCAGGCCGGCCACCCCACCCTGCCCCGCTGCTCACTCATAGGGCAAGAGCATCACTCCCAGAAAATCTGGTCCCCACCCGGCTCAGGTGAAGTGGCCCAGGGTCCTGCCCAGAGGAAGTGGCAGGCTCCAGGAGGAGGAGCTGAGCAGCTATGCTGGAGAAGACTGGTGTCGTGTAGAGTTGAAAACTCCAAGCCTGGAGGGAGATCTGGCAGATTCCCACGGCCTTCCCGGGATGGCAGACAGCTCTGGGAATCAGGAAGACTGTGCCCACTCCAAGGCATTCAGAACAGCACTCAGGGTAAACTCCAAGGCATTCCCCATGCCGCACCCAGCTCTCGCTGAAACAGGTGGATGCCTCAATGGCACAAGGAACTTACCAGAACTTCGGACCCACACGTACTGGACAGTAGCTACTACCCCTCAGTGGTGGCTCCAAGCAAGCCATAGGGGTTGAAATGCTATCCAAGTCAACTCTGGCCATCTGAAAGACGGTGTGCAAGCCCAGGCCTCCACCCCATTGGGAGAGACCATAGAAAGAACTCTGAGCTACTAGTTTCCGGCCGAACAGAAGGCAGAAACAAACTCTCTGAACTGTGATAGTAGCTTCTAGGCCACACGTACAACAGTAGCAGGTAAAAATCTAACTGACCTAGGGCCTTACAGAACCTTTGACCCATCGGTTGCTTAGGCTCAGCCAGAGACGTCCCCAGGCAGGCAGGTTAAAAAGCGAAAATAAGGGGCTCCTGGGTGGCTCAGTAAGATAAGCCTCTGACTTCTGCTCAGGTCATGATCTCGCAGTTCACGGGTTTGAGCCCCGTGTCGGGCTCTGTGCTGACAGCTCAGAACCTGGAGCCTGCTTCCAATTCTATGTGTCCCCCTCTCTCTGCCCCTCCCCTGCTCAAGCTCTGTCTCTCTCTGTCTCTCAAAAATGAATAAACGTTCAAAAAAAAATTTTTAAGGCAAAAATGAGAGGAAAAAAATCTGAGTGGGGAGATCAGAAATTGCACACCGAGAGTTGAGGGATGCAGGGGTGGGACTGACTTCTCAGAATTGGTTCAACCAAATCACTGAACAAATAAACAAATTACCAAGCCAACAACAATAACATCTCCCGAGGCAGGAGCAGAGGACCAGTATCTAAAGTTGCTACAATATATTATTTAAAATGTCTAGTTTTCAAGAAAAATTGTGAGACACGAAAAGAAACCAGACAGCATGACCTATACACAGGCTTCACTGGAAAATTCTACTAAACATTGACAGACAAATTAACATCAATTCTTCTCAAACTCTTCCAAAGAATAGAAAAGGAGGGAACATTTACTAACTCATTTTGTGAGACTAGCATTATCTTACCACACAGCTAGAGAAAAATACCAAAAGGAGAGAAAACCCTACAAAAAAAATATTCCTAATATACAATTCTCAAAAAAAAAAAAAAGAGAATACAAGCAAACCGTATCTGACAGAAAATTAAAAGAATTATATACCATGACCAAATGGAATTTACAATAATTTTTTTTTATTTGAGAGAGAGAGAGAGAGAGGGTGCTCACGTAGGGGAGGGGCAGAGAGAGAAAGAGAGAGAGAGGGAGAGAATCCTAAGCAGGCTACACATCCAGCTTGGAGCCCAACTCAGGGTTTGATACTACAATCGTGAGATCATGACCTGAGCCCAAATCAAGAGTTGGATGCTTGACTGACTGAGTTACCCATGTGCCCCTGATCAGTTTTCTTATGTTGAATTCCAGGGATAAATTCCATTTGGTCAGGGCTCCTGGGTGACCCTATGAGGAGCCTGCTTAAGATTCTCTCTCTCCCCCTCTGCCCCTCTCCTCCCCTTGTGCACACATTCTCTTTCTCTTTCTCTCTCTCTCTCTCTCTCTCAGAAAGAAAGAAAGGAAGGAAGGAAGGAAGAAAGATAACTTATCAATGTAATATACTATGTTAATAGAATAAAGAACAGAAACCACGTAATCATCCTATAGCTGCAGAAATGCTTTTAACACAACCTAACCACCTTTCGTGATAAAACTCAACCGCTAGGAATAGAAGGAAATTTCACCCACATGATAAAGAGCATCTACAAAAAACTCATGAGCTAACCTCATACTTAATGGTGGAAGACGTAACGTTTTCCCTCCAGGATCAGGAATAAGACAAAGATGTCTGCTCTTGCCACTTTTCTTCAACACTCTGCTAAAGGTTTTAGCTGGGACAACTGGCCAGAGACGTGTGCCAAGGTAAAAGAAATAAAAGGCCTCCATATTAGAAAGGAAGGAGTAAAACCTATTTGCAGATAATGTGCTAGTGTATACAGAAAATTTTAAGGAATCCGCTGAAACAAAACTATCGGGGTAATACAAGAACAATATATGAAAATCAAGAGTTTTTATATGCTAGCAATGAGTAACCTGAAATGAAACTAACAAAAAATCCATTTATGCTTGCATCAAAAAGAATGAAATACTAAGGAATGAGTTTAACCAACGAACTACAAGGCCTATATATGGAAAACTGTTGAGCAGTGCTAAAAGAAAATGAAGACCTTTGTACTGAATCATCATCTTCATACATCTTTATACAGTCGAAGTCCATCAATACAACATTCTAATTATTTTTATGCCATTGTTTTTCAAGTCAAATAGAAGAAGAGTTCTATTTGTTCAGCCTGATAGTTCAGGCTATCTCTGTATTTACCTACGTCGTAGCTTTACAAGTGCTTTTTATTTCTTCATGTGGTTTTGAGTTACTGTCCTCTATGGCTTCATTTCAACCTGATGGCCTCTAGTATTTTCTGAACAGATTTCTATGATTTCTGTCTCTTTATTGAGATTCTCTTTGGTGAGACACGGTCATCATACTCGTCTCAATTCTTCAAGTATGGTTTCTTTTGGTTTTTTGAATTTATTTGTAATAGATGCTTTCAAATCTTTGTTCACTAAACCTACCCTCTGGGTCCCTTCAAAGGCAATAACTTTTCCCCCTGTTGGGGGCCATACTTTCCCGTTTCTTTGTGTGTCTCACAGTTTTTTGTGGACTCTCAGGAATATGCCAGGAGCATTTCAAAGCTTCTTATGGACATCTCATCCCCCAGACATTCCTTTCAAGGATTTGTTTTTTGTGTGTTTTAGTTTTGGTTTTGCTTAGTCCCTTGTTTGCCCTAACTGGTAACCTCAAGGCAGTTGCAATACAATACAATACAATTGCCAATGATTGTTTTGGTCAAATGTCTTGGGGATGAGCTGGTAAACTCCTGGATCAAATAAAGACAAGCTCTGAAAGGGAGTTTTTCAGCAAAGAATCAGGCAGGTCAAATAGTGACCATTCTCTGGGGATGGGGCTTTTGGGGGAGCTCCAAGCCCTTTCTGCCCGCCTCCAGTGACCACTAGGCTGTTTGTTTTTACATCTATCACAGTTGTAAGGCTGCTGATTTTCAAGGCTACCATGGATCTTGGATAGAGAGATGAGATTAGGGAAAATTAAAAAGCCACAAATCTCACTGCTCTCGCTGAGACGCGGCTGTTTTGTTTGAACGCAAGCTTCTTAGATGGTTGCAAGCCTTTTGTTGTTAATTTCCAGAGTTCCGAAAAGGTTGATTTCGATCATTTTTGCCAGCGTTCTCTTTGTCTTCATGGAGGAATGGTTTTCAGATTCTTGCTCCACTATTCTGGAAGGGCTTCCTTCCCACCCATTCAACCCCCACCGCATTCTCCAGAGGTGAATTATTCTAGCCCTTGTTATTGTTGAGGAAACATGCTCGGAGAGGTTACGTGGCTCACCTGATGAGGCACAGCTCGTGAGAATCGGAACTAGGATCCGAATCTCGGTATGGTGCGATCTCCGTGTGGTCCGTATCCCGACCTCTCTCCCACTGCCTCACCTCATGCAAGGTGTGCTCCAGCACCCTTTCACTCAGCTCTTAGTTCCCTCCTCCGTGCCAGCTGTTTAACCCACGGGTTTATTTAGGAACTCGCCTGTGGGAGGATTGCTCATCTCTGAACGTTGCACATAAGAAGAATACTTGGGGAATTTTTTGAGCACCGGCAGATGATGGTTCTGTTCTAAGGTTGACAGGAGGGAGGGAAGCAGCGATGACAGAAGCTCAGGAGAGCCTCCTTCCCGCTCTGCCTGCCATCAGGAATGTCAGCTCATGTCCTCCCCAGGGGAGCTGGGACACGAGCGTGCGTTGCTGAGTCACACGCAGGTCAAGCTCTTTGGCGCAATCCCAGTCTGCTCCCCAGCAACGCTTGTCCGTGGTTCCCAACATCTCCCAGATCATAGAGCAGGGAATCAAAATCTGGGCGGGTGGGTAGCAGCCCTGAGCGCCAGCCCATTCTGGCCCGCAGGAATGGAAGCCCAGAGCTGAGTTGTTCAAGGACTAAGTTCTAGCATTCTAGGGAATGGGATCGCAGAGTGAACAGTACAGACAAAAATCCTCCCTCAGTGGAGGATTATGTTCTGGTCAGGAGGGGGCGTTTTGTGGCCCATCGGAAAGCGATAAGTCCTATATAGAGACAGAGAGCAAGGAGAGGGATGGGGACTAGAAGAAAGTAGGGAGGTGACCATTTTTAAGAGGGTTATCCAGGAGTTCATACGCCATTTCTTGTGACCGGAAATTCACACGGTGGTGAGGAAGCTTTGACGGTGTGCTCATGCCCTTGGAATTCACCAGCCTTATCATGGGCCCTATTGCCTAGAGAGATGGCAGAATGGCTTACTGAAGGTTTAGTTGCGGCACCAGCTAAGAGACCACACCCTGTGGGGTGGGGTTGTCATTCCACAGTAGGCAATACATGCCTGCAAACTGGGAGTGGAGGTGGTAGGGTCTTCTTGCATATGACAAAGAATAATCCACTGAAAATGTTTTGTTTCCATCCACACACCCCTGAGCTCACTGGATTTTGAGGTTCTAGTACCCAAAGGACCCCTATTACTCCAGGGAACAGACTCGTGGTTCAGGTAGTTTGGAAACTGAGTCGACCCTCTGGCCATTTGGAAATCCTCACTTGCTGAACCGACAGAAGTTACTATCCTGGATGAAGTGATAGATTCCGACGAACAAGGGGAAACCGGGTGGCTTTTCCAAATGAAGCCAAGAACTGTGTCGAGAACCCAGGAGATTTCTTCAGGCACCTCTTTATGTGGCTTTGTTCAAAAATAATGGTCCATAGGAAACTGTGCCAACTGATAGATACACCACTAAAGACACTGCTCCTGTGTTACATCTTGACTTCTGGTGATTGGCGATCGGCTATATGGGCATTCACATACGTATATTTATACATTTACATATGTCCATGCCCATGTAGCCAACCACCGAAATCAAGACATAGGGCAGCTGCAGCACTCCAGCCGCTTCCTCTCATGTCCCCTCCGAACCAATCCCCCACCAGAGGTAACCACTCCTCTGCCTATTTTTGACTTCATATAAATGGACTCATACAGTATATATCCTTTTTTTTTTTAATGTTTATTTTTGAGAGAGAGAGAAAGACAGAATGCGAGCAGGGGAGGGGCAAAGAGAAGAGGGAGACACAGAATCCAAAGCAGGCTCCAGGCTCTGGGCTGTCAGCACTGAGCCTGACGTGGGGCTCGAACTCACAAACCGTGAGATCGTGACCTGAACCGAAGTTGAACGCTTAAATGACTGAGCCACCCAGGTGCCCCCTTTTTTTTAAGTTTATTTATTCTCAGAGACAAAGCACAAGCAGGGGAGGGGGAGAGAGAGAGAGAGAGAGAGAGAGAGAGAGAGAGAGAGAGAGAGAGAGAGAGAGAGAATCCCAAGCAGGCTCCATACTGTCAGCATGAAGGCTGATGTGGGCTCAATCCTATGAACCATGAGATCATAACCTAAGCCGAAATCAAGAGTCGGATGCTTAACTGACCGAGCCACCCAGGTGCCCCACAATTTATTTTTTAAAAAAGATTTTATATTTAAGTGATCTCTACAGTCAACGTGGGGCTCGAACTTACAACCCCAAGATCAAGAGTCACTGCTCTGCCACCTGAGCCAGCCAGGGGCGCTGATTCTAGCCATTTAAGACTTTTCCTCACAGTGTTATGAGAGTTCCAGTTGCTCTGCAATTATTGTCTACACTTTGCATTGTCAATTATTTTAATTTTAGCCAACACGTTATGTCAAAAGTTCAGAACAAAAAAAGAAAATCGGGGAGCCTGGGTGGCTCAGGGTGGGTTAAGCGTCCAACTTCGGCTCAGGTCATGATCTTGGGGCTTGTGAGTTCTAGCACGTCGGGCTCTGTGTTGACAGCTCAGAGCCTGGAGCCTGCCTCGGATCCTGTGTCTCCCTCTGTCTCTGCCCCTCCCCTGCTCGCATTCTATCTCTCTCTCTCTCTGAAAAATAAATAAACTTAAAAAAAAGAAAATCAACAAATCGCTGAAGTAATAGTTAGAAGTTTATTGTGCACCCACCAAAAAGTTTGCAAACGAGGAGCACTCACACCAAAACACAGAATGAGGCTTGGAGGTATATCACCATACAGCAGCTTCTAGAGTGTGGAGTGTGGAAGCAATGACTATTTGCTCTTTAGTGATTGGTTACAGTATTAGAATCTTCTGAACTAAAAGGAAATTTGCTGGTGGTCGCCTCACATCAACTTTGGGGAACTACTTTGGTTTCGCTTGTGATTTTCAGAGGCACAAGCAAGGTCAAGTTAGCTTTTCCTTGTCTTGCAAAATAAGCTAAATTAAGCTTTGCTTGTATGACGACACTGGCGTCGTCAGCTCGGAATTTTCGAGTCTGGTCTCCATTTGTATTTGACTTTAACAGGTGGATGCTTGTAGTATCTATTTGCTCTTAATTTGCATTTTCTTGATGAGTATTAATGATGATCACCTTCTCAGGTGCTCATTAGGCGTTTTGATATTTTCTGAAGTACCATGCTCAAGTACCCAAAAATGAGTTGGTATTTTCCTCATTGATTTGTAGAAGTTCTTTTAACGTTCTGGAAAGAAGTCCTTTGTCAACAATGTGTACAACAGGGCTGAGCTCGCCGTTGCCCTTGGCCGTGGAGTCGTTTTTTGGCACCAAGGGCGCAGCATCCGTGATGAACGTAATTCAGATTGTTTGTGACCACTGGGTACATACACTTGTACCCGTGGGATTTGTCCTTGGATGTTATCTAGACAAAAAGAATGATGAAAAACTAACTGCCTTCCAGAACAAGAGTGTGTTGCTTAAAAGGGAATTGAGACCCAGTGAAGAAGTCACCTGGAAATAAAGGCTGTGACTGAAATAAAGAATGTTCACCTTAAAAAAATTAGGAAATAAAAACACACTCGGTATTTTCAAAAATGTATTTCAAGTGTATGTATTGAAAGCTTATGTACCCCACTCATTCTGAGGCTTGCCTTCTTGACCTGTCTTGACGAGAAGTTGTTTTTAAAGTTTATTTATTTAATGTTTCTTTATTTTTGAGAGCGAGAGAGACAGAGCATGAGTGGGACAGGGGCAGAGAGAGAGGGAGACCCAGAATCCAAAGCAGGCTCCAGGCTCCAAGCTGGCAGCACAGAGCCGGACGCGGGGCTGGAACTCACGGACGGCGAGATCATGACCTGAGCTGAAGTTGGCTGCTTAACCGACTGAGCAGCCAGGTGCCCCATAAAGTTTATTTATTTTTGAGAGAGAGAGAAAGAGAGCACGAGCGAGCTGGGGAGGGGCAGAGAGACAGAGAGAGAGAGAGAGAGACAGAAACCCAAGCAGGGTGGCTTGATCTCAATAACGTGAGATCACGACCTGAGCTGAAACCAAGAGTCGGGCACTTAACTGACAGAGCCCCCCAGGCGCCCTGAGCGGTTGCTCTCCGTTTTGATGAAGATTAACGTTTTATTTTGTGGTTAGTACTTTTTAAAGTACTTGTTTGGGAGACTTCATTTACTCCAGAGCCATGAAGGCATTCTCCTACGTTTTCTTCCAGAAACTCGACTGTTTTCCCTTTCACGAGTACGTCCACAATCCATCTCAAACTAGTTTTTGAGTTCGGTGGGAGGTAGGAGAGCCAGCACCTTTAAAGGAAAGGACCAGTGTTTCCTCAAGGATTTGCAACGCATTCTTGACTCTGGGCTAAAAATTAGCTTCCCTGCGCACAGATTGAATTGTGCCATTCTCCTGCCTAAGTGTTTCCAATGGCAACCCGTTGTTTAGATAATGTTCAGGCTCTTGCTTAATGCATCTTAACAACACCCCCGCTCGATTTGGCCACTTCCAGTTTCACAAGCCCAATCTTGTGTCCATCGCCCCACTCTAAGCTTAGACACGCTGAGCAGCGTGTTCCCTTGGACACACTCTCACCTCTGAACCTTTGCCATACACAATGCTTCCGTAGGTTACCTACTATTCAAACTGCAGGTCTTACCTCCTCCGGGAAGCCTTCTCTGACTGCACATTGCCTGTCCCTTAAGTCTAGGTTCAGTGACCTCATCATGTGCTCTCTTGTACTCCGGCTTGTAATTGTGTTCCGGGGTAACTTCTCTGAGGGGAGGGAGGCCCATTTGGTTTACATGGAAGGTGTCTCGTAAATATGAGTGAATCCGCCACGGATCCAGAAAGCGGGCGCCTCAGGGAAAGAACGGGGTTACAATTCTCAGATTGAACACTTGGCGAATAGGTTAACACTTCTGAGCCTCAGTTTTCAAATCTGTAAAGTGGGGACGCAATATTCTCTACGTAGGCCTGCCAGAAGCATCAAATAAGATGCTGCACATAAATCCTTAGCGCAAGGACAGGCACACAGCGGACACTTTTAATATGAATAAAACCATAGAGACTCACTTTTCCCTTGCGCATGCGCCGTCCTCCGTACGCCAGCTAGCCCTGCCCGGCGCGCCCCTGCGCGTCCCCACGCGTGCGCGTGTTCGACCGGAACCCCAGCCCTGGCCGGAGATGAAGGGGCGGGACCTCCGCAATACGCCTGCGCCCTGAGAGGCCGTGCGCCGAGGAGGCGGGGCCGCGCCGGCGCGCAGGGCGTCCCGGCTCCTGAGCATAAACAAGAGCGGGCACGGGATGAGGCGGCGGTTGATCCCCGGGCAGCCAGCTGCGGCCAGCGAGGCGGCGAGCGGGGCCAGGCGCCGACCCTGAGCGCACCCGACTCGCCCTCCCGCGCGCGAGCCCTCGGCCGGGGCCACCCTCCCGCCCGCCCGCCGCGCGCCCACCATGAACCTGGCGAGTCAGAGCGGCGAGGCCGGCGCCGGCCAGCTGCTCTTCGCCAACTTCAACCAGGACAACACGTAAGGCCGGGCGGGGGCTGGGGCCCGAGGCCTGGGGCCGGGCGGGGGTCCGGGCCCGAGGGCCGGGGCCGGGGCGGGCGGGAGCCTGAGGCCGGGTTCAGGGCCGGAGATTCGGCCTGGAGGTTCGGGGTGGAGGCCGGGGCGGGCGGGGGCGTCCCCGGGGGCGGGCCTGGAGCGTGGAGGGAGGGGCGCTGCCCTCGGGGACCCTCCGGGCGCTGCGCTGGAGCTGCGATCCCTGGGCGGGGAAAGTGATGGAGATAAGGAGGCTTTTCACCCACCGACGGATAGGTTGCTTTACCTTTTGGGACCTCCCTTCTCACAAAGTTGGGGCAGAACTTTGTGCCTTGACTTGTTGTCCCAGCCGCTTCTGGAGCAGTGAGCGTGGGTTTCTTCCTCTTATCCCACCTGCCCTTCTCCCTCGGCCCTCTCCCCCCCCACTCTTTCCCCTCTTCAGGTCCTTCTCCTCGTCTCTTCATTACCTTAGTGCCCTTTTCCTTTCTTTCCCTTTCTTCTTGTCTCGTTGTTCTTTTTTTTAGGTAACTTCGATGTCCTGCCCGAGCAAGAAACAAACTTAGCCTTAATCCTGGCCTCTGATCTGGGGAGAAACTGAGTCAAGGGGGATGTGACAGAGAAATACCTGAGGGGTCTTGGTGCTTCAGGGAATGGGCCCATCCTTAGGGAAAGAGAGGCCCACTGATGCCAACCCATGGATTTGGAACGCTGTTTGTCCAAACGCCTATGGGTTTGAAGCTGATTCTTCAGAGGCTGTCTCGGTGACCTGTGAGCATAGTTACTAGATGAAGTTTCTGGAGAAGGAAGGAGCTGTGGAAGGGAGGAGAGCCATCTTGGGAAGTGAGTAAGAGGAAGTGATGTAAGTGAGGAGGAATGGGTCATTGGCTTCGTAGTAAGTAGTTGGTCGAGTTGTTACTGGCGGAGTGGAGTCAGCAAAGTAGAAAATGAGATTTTTTTTTTTTTTTTTTTTTTTAAACGAAGAGTTCATTGTAGAATGGCAAGCAGGCATCAAGTCCGTGGCATGCAGCGGGTACTCGGTAGCGCCTACCCAGAATTGTGAGGTTAGTGCCGGGTGGCCCGGCAGCGGGACCGCGCTGAGGTTAGAAGGAAGCAGATCACCTTTTCCCAAGTGCAGATGAGGAAACTGAAGTTCACAAAGGCTCAGAGCTGTGCCTGGATCCTAGAGTTTGGTTAATGTGGAGTGTGGGCAGGCCCGAGTCTCTTCCACTGCCCTTCCCACTCTGCCACTGTCTTCTCTACCTGAAAAGTAGGATTTTGAGGATGGTGAATTTAGGCATCATACTGTAGCAGTCTTTAAAGATTACAACTACCAGACGCTTAGTGTTCCACGTGGGTAAAAACCAGCACAGCAAAAGCATTTTGAATAACCAGTTGCCAGTGGTTGTGATCGGGATAGACTATGTTATGTGAACCCGGGAAACGAATAGAACATTTCAAACTGAGATTGGTTTTTAAGCCCTTAGTGTTTTTTGTTTTTGTTTTTAAATTTTTTTTTTAATGTTTTTATTTTTGAGACAGAGTCAGACAGATCGCAAGCAGGGGAGGAACAGAGAGAGAGGGAGACACAGAATCCAAAGCAGGCTCCAGGCTCTGAGCTGTCAGCACAGAGCCCGACGTGGGGCTCGAACTCACAGACTGTGAGATCATGACCGGAGCCGAAGTCGGACGCTCAACCGACTGAGCCACCCAGGCGCCCCAAGCCCTTAGTGTTTTGAGATCGGTTAAGAAATGGTAGCTTTCTGGGTTTTTATGTCTTGTATAAGTTAGAGAATTTCCAAAACATTTTCTACCATTTTTTTTTTTCCATCTTTTCACTATTCATCATTTATGTTGAAAGGAAATCAAATATGAGAACATATTCTCTTTGGCTGTTATTTCAAATGGGCTTTCAAATTACATACACAATAGAAAATGTCAGTCTGGCCTGAAGTTAGACCTTGTCACACTTGGAAGTCACGTGCTTCCTCACTCCTCAGTGAGTCTGGAAGTTCAGGAGGCTTCTGTGTCATAATTTGGACTTGCCAGAAACCTTGATATAGTACGAATGTAAACTGTTAAGAAATAGTAGGATAGGATTATAGTAAATTATTAAGAAATGGGAAGATAGGATTTAATCATTGATTAAAATGACTAATTTGTCTTGAAGAAATAGACAGGTTTATGAGGAAAGGCTGTACAGTTTACCCCTTTGCCTCCTTTACCCGTCTCCAGAATTTAATAGAAGAACACAGTTTTTCACAAGACAAAGGTTGTCGGTCTAGGATCCACATTCACTGTGTTCAGTGAGAAAATCTGGAAGCCATTTCACTTAATAGAATACATGTATGTTACACAATAATGCTTAACAAAAGAATATTCCCTGTACACCAAAGTATCTGTCCTGCTTTTTGTACTAGTAATATGGCTTCAAATATTGTGTTAATTTTCCTAGGATTCTCATCCTAAAAGTATGAAGAAGTGCTTTTTGCTTTTTTTTTTTTTTTTTTTTTTTTTTTTACTATTTGTTTGTTTATTTTTTAGTTAGAACAGTGAAAGAGGCACTGAGAACAGTTGTTTTCAGTCATCTCGCTATTAACTGGTTAGTTCCAGTGCTGGTTTCTGAAAGTAACCGTTTGAACGGTTTACTTTGGAGGAATTTTTGGCTTTTGAAATTGAAGTTAACAAACTAGTAAGAGTATCCCTGAAATGGAAATGTCAAGGACTAAATTCCTCCAGTGGATGCCGCTCGTCTAGTGGGAATCTGTGATTTGGCGATGTCCTTTTTCAACTACACTTCAAAAAGGGGTGGAATAAAGAAAGGGACTTGATTCTCCAGGTCTCCTGTCGACAGGATTGAAGTTGTTAGTGTCCAGAAGATTGTAGAGATGCTTGTTTAACTGAGTTTCTTCTACAGTTACAGTTGTTCTTCTGGGAAAGTCACTTCTCTCCACTTTTTTTCTCATCAGTAAATCGAGAGGCTTGATTGTAGATGGTCTTTAAGGAGCCTTCAACCTTAAAGTTTTAGGCCATTCTGTCGGCCGGGTAGAGGGAGTGTTGGAGGAGGGCAGGACAGTCACCCAGGAGGATATTGTCCAACAGCAGTGGCCCGTGGAGAGAAGACCAGTCAGCCATCAAGACTCGGTGTGACCCGTGGGACAGGCATGGTGCAGGGAAGTTCAGGTTACTCCCAGGTGTCTGGTTTGGGTCTAGTGTGAACAGTGATTCCATTATGGGGACTCGGTTTGGGGCAAAAGATGGATTCTGCTCGGCCGCTATTGAGTTGTCAAGGCATCAGGGCTAACCAGCTGGAGGCCTGCGGTGGAAATGCTGGGAGCTGCGGGAAGAGCCTGCTGTGGAGCAGACTTACTAAGTAGGGCCCCAGGGTCTACGAGGTGTCCTCCTTGGGTTCCTTTTTATGCGTGTGGACTGTTGCCACCTAACTCTAATCAAGTAAGATAGTAGGAAGGGAGAGCCCTTCGGGACTAACTGTTGGTAAGAGTTTACTGAAGGCAAAGGAGTTAAGAGAAAGATCTGATTCACACTTTTTTTAGTGGAAGTTCACTGTCTTTTAGATACTGAGCGCTCAAGTTTCAATTCAGCGATAGACTTGCGGTTACAGATGGTGGACCACACAGAGGCATTTGTTCTGGCCCCTCCCAAAACCCTACTGAAACGTCAGTCAACGAATTACCCAAAGATATATATTTAAGTTTATTTACTCACCGTGGGGAGAGGGGGAAGCAAGGAAGGAGCGGAGAGAGCTTCCCAAGCAGGCTGTCTGCACCGGCCTGACAAGGGGCTCCGCCTCCGGAACCTTGAGATCATGAGCTGAGCCGAGATCAGGAGTTGGCCGGTCGCTCGCCGACTGAGCCTGACTGAGCCACCCAGGCGCCACTCAAAAAATAGTTTAAAAGACTGAAACCCATAGGAGAGGGAGGATGAGGAAGGAGTCGCTAGCAACATTTGAGAAGCTGGCAAGTAGTACAGGAAGGCGATCCCGGGTTGCTGGTGGAGAAGGCGGAGAGCCGACCTGCTGTGAACTGCAGAATCCCCGAAAGGCTCGGGGTTGGCGGCCTAGAGAAGCTCTAGAAGTGGAATAAAGGGGGGTGTGGCGAGAACGAAGAGGATTGGCCCTCAGCATGTTTCACAAGCACTCACTCTCCCATCCTGGCAAAGGACTTAGGCCTCGTCTCAAGACCGTATAACAGGGTCTCTGCATTTTGACACCAGGCGCGGTTGAAGGCCGGGCTGTGGTGTTGAAACGTGGGACTGAGTAAATATAACCTTTTTTCTAGGATAGTAAGCTGGTTTTTTTCCTTCGGCAGTAAAAGATCTCATTGTGTTACCTTAAAAAAAAAACAAAAAAAACTACACAAACATTTATTGGGGGATAAGGTCATTTAATAAGGGAATTTCAAACTTCCTTGTTACTGTGCCTCTCCCATTAATATGTCTGCCGTTGTATGGTCAGGCAAATCATGAGAAATTATTAAAAGCAGGATCAGTCCCAAAGAGGGATGTATGAACCTGATCATTGGTGTTACCACCCTTTAAAAACATCCACTTTTAGGGGGTGCCTGAGTGGCTCAGTCGGTTGGGCGTCCGACTTCGGCTTGGGTCGTGATCTCACTGTTCCTGAGTTCGAGCCCCGTGTCGGAGCCTGATTCGGATTCTGTGTCTCCCTCTCTTTCTGCCCCTCCCCCACTCACACTCCGTCTCTCTCTCTCAAAAATAAATAAATATTAAAAACATCCATTTTTATTGATAAAATATATACTCGAACTATGCCATGGATATATAGGGAAAAATAATTGAAATATTTGTGCTTGTATTTCTTATTGATGGAGGTGCACAGCAGTTTTACAAACCACGCAATTAAAATTGTAGCTAAGGTATTTAATATCCTGAAGCAGTTTCTGAATATTTGTAAGGACACCAAAGTTCTGATGTTGGATCACCAAAGGCCAGTTTTGACAGATTCTTTTGTTCGGAGCATAGAATCAAAATCTAGTTTCTCATAAACCAGTTAAAGCTCATTAAGTTTGCCCATGAAAGAAGCCTTCCCTGAGCTTATTTTATATATAGTGTCAATAAGGTTGGCGATTTGGTTTCTAAGTCAACAAATTAGAAAGGGAGAGGAGCTGTTAATCCTGGGGAGAGGGTCACAAGGAAGTGACACCTCTCTGCAAAAGAATAAATGGAAAATATTTTTAGCAGCTCAACACTACAGTCTGACCATTTGTGGTCACACACACAAAACCCTCATCTCCTTGGTAGGGTCTGAGAGGGTCACCGTATTGTAACAGTACAGTTGGTTTAATGATCACTCCCATAGGACTCCAGGAAAATGGTAAGAATCTCCCACCCCCTTGTGATAGGCATACAGGAAAGCATATACAAGAACACCTTTTTCATTTTTTAATCAAAAATAGAAAGAATCTATCAGTGCTTAAAATAGCAACCATTAGTTATCTGGAAAACATTTCTCAAAAGTTATAGACTGCTGAGATTTTTGTCTTATTTTTAGTTCTCCTGGATATTTATGTTTTTGTTGGCTTCTTTATTGCTTTTCAAATTATTTACAGGTAACAATATCTAATTACCTCATTGATACAATTAATTCAAAACAGTGAAGTATTTTTGCAAAAAAAAAAGGTAGAGTTTTGCTTTTTTTTTTTTTTTTTTTTTTAGTTTAGCTACATATTTTGGGGTCGGGGGGGGGAGAGATTCCCAAGCAGGCTCCACGCTGTCAGCGCCGAGCCCAACACAGGACTCGATCTCACGAACCATGAGATCATGACCTGAGCCGAAATCAAGTCAGACACTTAACCGGCTGAGCCACCCAGGTGCCCCAAAGAGTTTTGCTTTTGTTTGTACTTCTAAGATGAACCAATTACAACTTAAAAATTTCATAGTGCTTACAGTAGCTCCATTCTTGGAATATATTTCTCCTACCTATGGGCCAGAGAAGGGTTGGAAATCTCAAGTTTTTAATAGATGAAATGGCCGTTGAAGTAGCCCTAAGTTTTATCTTGGTGTGCAGATACTCCCGCTAGGAAACGTCGGTGTTCAGTCTTTCTAGTCTTCTGGTCTCCACTTGTCTGCACATTTTTCCAGACACTAGATTCAGAACCGTCCAGTAGCTGCTTCCTCATACGCCCCACGCATCCTGCTTGATTGGCTCGTCCTCTGTTTCTCAGAGCTGGACTTCCTTTTGTTCCCCCCCAGCCCCCCCGCGGTCAGTCTCTTTCTGGAGAGTAGTAATCTTCCGGTGGGGAACTGCTTCACTCAGTGGCCCACTGCACCTGTACAGGGTCGGGGGTGGCAGCTGGGGAGCCCGTGAGCTCCCTTCAGGCCTCTTGGCGAAAGCCGTGGCTTTGGCGTCGGGTGTGAGTGATTTTATCTTTTCCTTGTAGGTCAGCTGTGCAGTCTTCTCATGCCAGCTTCCAAGTTATCTTTTCCGTCTGTTTTATTTCCACCCCACTGCTCAGCTGTAGTTTCACATAGGTGATTGAGCTGCGCTTGCCGTGGCCCTGCCGAGGCGGAAGGATGTCATCGTCCACCATCGTAAATGTCTTTGTTTAAAATTCGGAGCGTCCGCCTTCTTCGCTTTTGGACTCACACATAGAGCAGATCACCTGAGGAGCCCCACTTTGTTTTGAGGGGATCGTTAATTAAGGGCTGATTATTTCCATTTATTGGTCAAAGTAATCTTTAAGGTTTTGTAGGTTTTCAGTAAGAATAAGGTCTGTATGTTATTGACCTTCACCTTTTCCTGGCTGCGAGCTGGGGCACCTGGCTCTGCCCCTTGCCTCTTTTCTGCTCAGCCAGCACTCACCCCCTACAAACTGTGTGAAATTACTCGTGCTAATTTTCAGTAGAGATGACGGTTACTAGTTGGTAACATGGAGCTTGTTTTTGCATTATCGTTGTCTACACGTATCAGCTCTTATTTCTGATTTGGCTTTTTTGCAGGTCCCTAGCTGTTGGTAGTAAGTCCGGTTATAAATTTTTCTCCCTTTCTTCTGTGGATAAGCTGGAACAGATCTATGAATGCAGTAAGTGTTTGCTTTATTTTTCCCCCTTCTTAAAAACAAAACAAAACAAAACAAAAAAGTAGACAAAGTATACTTGAATTGGAATGCATTCTCAAACTCTAACACTGTGATTAAAGTCCAGACACCCCTTGCCCAGTACTCTTCCTTGACCTTGGGCTTCCTGGGATGACAGCTGTGAACGGGTGGTACGTGTTCTCCAAGGTGTGCGTGTTTGCGTGTTTATAAATGTACTGCGGAGACACTTGTTTTATGGGTTGTCTTTCAATACACGATATCATGATGTGTGTAGTGTTCTGTAATTTCTCCCCATTTTAAATGCCAGTGAAACCATTTATCTTTCTGTTATAAACCACTTCCGGAAAACTGAAAACTTCACAGCCCCCATAGGAATGATTTATTTTGACATCTTATGGCATTCGAGTGGCCTACATGTCAGAGGCAATATGGACTTGTAGAAGGGTCATATGGGCTTTGACTTCTTGTTCAGTCACTTATTTGTGACTTCAGATAGATTACTTCATCTTGGATCTCAGTTTCTTTGGTTTTCTTGTGTGAGTGTGTGTATGTTTGTGTGTGTGTGTGTGTGTGTGTGTGTGTATGTGTGTGTGCAGTAGGACTTGCTGAGTAAACAGTAGGCATAGAGTCCTCCTCCCCAGAGAGAATTTGCTAGAAAGCTTTGGGCTCTTCCTGCATACATAACTTGTTTCCTGTGCATGTATGTAGTTACACACATAAAGATATACTTTTGTGTTTGTGTGTGGTTTTGTTTTATATAAGTGAGCTTGTAATGTTTTGCTCTTTATTTTTGTTTTTAAAAACATAACTTTAAATTGAGGTGATTGTCGATACACACGCAGTTGTAAGAAATAATACAGACCCCATATACCCTTCTCCCAGTTTCCCCCAGTGGTAACATTTTGCGAAACCACAGTATAAGACCACAACCAGGATAGCAAAGTTGATTGCTCCTGATCAGGTTTCCCCAGTTTTACCTGTATGCGTTTGTGTTTCCTAAGTTCTGTATGGTCTCAACGCCCTTGCAGATTCCTGTTTCCCCCACACACGGCCAAGATGCTGGTTGGTTCTAACAACACAGGGTCCTTCCCGCTGCCCTTTTATAACCACACCTGTCTCTACCTCCCAGCCCTAGTCCCTAGTAGCCATTAATCTATCCTCTCCAAAATGTTGTCATTTCAAAAATGACATGGAAATGGAAATATGTAACCTTTTGGGACTGGGTTTTGTTTTGTTTTGTTTTGTTTTGTCTTGTTTTGTTTTGTTTTTACTCAGCATCATTCCTTGGAAATTCATCTGAACGGTTGGATGTGTCAGTAGTTCGTTTTTATTACTGAGAAGTATTCTGGGGTGTGGATGGACCACAGTGTATCGTCAGTTACCTGTTAAAGGGCATCTGGGCTGATTCCAGTTTTTGACTATTATTACAGATAAAGCTGCTGTGAACAGTCATGTATAGAGATTGTGTGAACATAAGTTGTTACCTCCCTGGGATAAATGTCTAAGAATACAATTGTCGGGTCATATGGTAGGACCCCCCCCTTTTTTTTTAAAGAAACTGCCGAAGTATTTTCCAGGTGGCTGTACCATTTTACATTCCCACCAGTGATGTCTGAGGAATCTGGTTTCTCTGTATCTTTGCTGCGGTCGGTGTTACCGCTGTTTTTCATTGTACCACCTTGGTCGATATGAACGGTGTTGTCTCATTGTGGTTCTGATTTGCATTTCCTCCGTGGCTGATGATGAGCGTCTTTTCGTGGGCTTATTTGCCACGCGTATATTCTCTTCAGTGACACGTCCGTAATTCGGGGTTTTGTAATGTAAGGTTTTCAGAGTTCTTTAAATATTCCGTGTACCAGTCCTTCGTCAGATATGTGGTTTGTAAATATTTTCTCTGTATGTAACGAGCAGCCCTGAAGGCTGCCCGTGGCCTGACCTCAGTTAAGAATCTTTGTGGGAGAATTAGGGCTTCCGTACTCACGACGTGCTTGTAATGAGTCACACTGGGGTTTGGATTCGGGGAAAGATTTAACCCGTGCCGTTTCACGTACCTGAGTGAGCGGACAGTTGTGGGGAGCGGGGTCTCCTCCCTCCGAACGGCGTCGGCGCCTCCGCTCCGAGCGACTGGCCCCGTGTCGTCCGCTTTGCTCCCTCCGGAGCGAGCGTTCCACTTTGGAATTCCGCTTCACCTTCCGGATCTCTGAAGGAGGGCGGTTCCTCGAGTAACGGGATAGGCGTGTCCTTCACCCTTGGGTCCGTCCACTCGGGGGGCGCTTGCGGAGGGCCTGCTCCGTGCCAGCCTGCCCCGCCCGTGGCGAGGCGCTAGCGGCCCCCGCTCTCCTGCCGCCTGCACTTAAATGGAGGAAGACCAAGAACGAGTAAATACATTCGTGTCCAGCGTTCTGCTGGGCACGTGGCAGCCGGCACAGACCCAGATACCACCCCCTGCATCCCCACCCCCCACCCCTGCTAACTTAAGACGAAGATGTCGGGGGGACGATCTCGTTTCTTCTGCCAATTGCTTGCAATAGGGAGTTCTCGTGGTCCCCGGGAGGTCAGAGGCTTCCCTGGCCCCTCCCAGGCTTCGGCCTCCTCCCGGCAGGCAGGTAAGCCTTCGGGTGCCCCCTCGCCTCCATCGGGAGGGTGTGTCCCCCCCCACCCCCACCCCCTGCAAGTCCGCTGTTTGTTGCTGCCCAAAGGCCAGCAGCCAGGGCCTTCCTGGGGACGTAATCAGCGGCTCTGACTCCACGCTTCCTGTGGGCTGCCTTAGATTTTGCTCCTCCTCTGTCCTCAGACTTGGCCTGCTGATGTTCACTAAATCTTCCTTCCAGAAAGCTTTTCTTTCTAGTATGGAGCCAGAAGATGTGATGTGGGTGATGAGATAGCTGTGAGCTAGTGTGCTTGCTTATCTCGAGTGGGGCCGGGAGTTGTGCAGATCTCCAGACTGGCCACCCCCCCGCTTCCCCGTGGCCCCACGCAGGATTGTTCCCGATAGGGCATTCTTCAAAGAAGGGTAGCCGGTCTCTGGATTCCACTGGGCCTTTGTGAATGACTGAAACCTTTACTAACACCGTACCCAGGGGAGCCCGAGTTGTGCTATGACCTGGTTGCTGTAATGAGTAGGGTCCCCCACCACGCCGCCCTTTGGAACCCAGTGCTTAGAAAGGGGGTAAGAAGACCAAAACCTGGTCTTTACTTCTCAAATTGAATCAGTTTAATGACTCACCTGATTCCTTGAAGTTTATTTACTGATTTTTTAGTGTCTTGTTTTTTAAAGGTGTTCGGTGGAACAAAAACAAAACGTGATGTCTTGATAATACTGTGCAAAGAGTGGGTATTTACTGACCAACACCGTGAGGTGAAACATAGGCTCCTTTGTTCTTAGTGAACTTGGACCCTTAGAAATAGATGATGAAATGGACAAAGAATTTTTCGAGGGTTAATACTTTAAACTGGAAGTGATTGAATTCTTTTGCTCCTGGAGCCTTCTGCGCCTTTCCCCTCTCACATACACTTTTATGGAGTAGGTAAAAGAACGTCCCTTCCAAAACAGGTTAACTGCTGAACCGAGATTGTTCTCTGGAGTTTTTCCACAAATAGACCCAGAGCAAAGAACATACTTGATGCCTGGCCTCGCTGTTTGCTGCAGGCCCAGCGTTGGCCTTTCCCTCATAATCTCAAGCATGCATCACAAACTCAGATCTTTGCTCTCGGTCGCTGTTGCTGTTACAGAAAAAATGAGCCAGAACTGGTCTTGGGAGGAGCAAGATGGACAACTGCTTGTTTCTCTGTCGTTTGTTCAAACAACAGCCACAGAAAGCCTTTTGCCCAGAATCAGTGGAAGATTTTTTTCCTATCATACCATTGTCATTTCTGGAGTTGCAAGAGCGCCCGTGTACGCCTTGCCCGCTGTCTGTGCCTGCCTGTTTGTTTTGTCATTCTCTTTCTCTCTGTCCTTTGTGTGTGTGAAGATGCGTAATGTGCACATGTGTGGTCTCCCTTCCCTGTGAAGGGTGTGTGGTCGTTATTTGTAAAATAGCACTTAGGTTGGGAGGAAAAGTTGGCTCTTTTACATTCTATATTGTGCGTGTTTGCATTTTTAAGTTTCTGAGCTAGGAAAACATGCGTCAGGAGGCAGTCGGTTGTGAAATCGAATAAGCAGCGAAAGTGACCAGTGCCTGCTTCGACATCCGCAGCGCCTCCACAGACCCAGAGCGCGTCTCCTCGGGAGACCAACCCTTCTTGACCGGACAGGCATCATCTGCGTCCTACGGGTTGAGAAACGGTGCTTTTTGAGAGCGTTCTGATGTGACACACAGCTGGTTCGAGTGTCCATTTCATTGGGCTGTATAGTTTTGGATCTTAAGGGGAGAGGTCCAGTAGCCTCTCTGCGTAAATCTGCCGTGATGAGGATTGGGCTCTTGCCTCTCTTGAGAGCTGCAGGCATCCGACAGACACGCCTCGTTTACAAGTGTGTTATGTCACTTGTTTCATGGTTTCTTCTTCGCTTCTTAGTGCTTTAGAGGTGTTCTCATTGCCAGTTCTAAGTAGTGCCAGCAGAAGCAAACAGCATTCTTTGGGGGGGGGGGGGGTAGCTCACCAGCAGGGGAAGGGGCAGATGGAGAGAGAGAATCTTAAGCAGGCTCCATGCCCTACATGGAGCCCGACAGGGTGTCGATCCCATGACCCTGGGATCATGACCAGAACAGAAGTCAAGAGTCAGATGTCCCTAGCGTTCTTTTTCACATCAAGTAATTCTAGGGGCGCCTGGGTGGCTCGGTCAGTTAAGCATCCCATTTCAGCTCAGGTCGTGATCTCATGGTTTGTGGGTTCGAGCCCCACGTTGGGCTCTGTGCTGACGGCTCAGAGCCTGGAGCCTGCTTCAAGTTCTATGTCTCCCTCTCTCTCTGCCCCTCCCCTGCTCACACTCTGTGTCTCAAAACATAAATAAACATTAAGAAAAAGGGGCACCTGTATGGCTCTGTCGATTAAGCGTTTGACTTTGGCTCAGGTCATGATCTCACGGCTCGTGAGTTCGAGTCCCGTGTCAGCATCTGTGCTGACGGCTCGGAGCCTGGAGCCTGCTTCAGATTCTGTGTCTCCCTCTCTTTCTGTCCCACCCCCACTCATATTCTGTCTCTGTCCCTCTAAAAAATGAACAACCATTAAAAAAATAAACATTAAGAAAAAATTTAAATCAAGGAATTTGTTTCTTAAATTTTGTACAGGGCATCTCTAGGAAGAGTGTTTGTCAAAAACTGTGGCCAAGGCCACCTAGAATGGTCCTTGAGAGCAAAGCTTTCCGTGACCCTTGAGGGCCTCGAGTTCACACTTTCTTAGTGGTGGCTCGAGTGCTCATCGGTGCCATTGTCTCCTTAAGAGGCCACCTCCAATAATTACAAATGCGCAGCCTCGTTTGGCCTTGTTTCTCTTGCTTTTCATTCAGTTGCAGCGCCCTGTAACCGGCCCTACGCATGCGCACCCTGGTTTCGTGGGGGGCCGAGCTGGTGGACTCGAGTTTGCCGGGAGGTGACCGCGCTGGGCACGTGCGCTCTGAGCATCTTTCCGCGTTTAAACGTGCTCTAGGGAGTGTGGTGTCATGTGAAAATGGCAGAGAGCTTCTTGAAACCGCACAGTAGAAAATTAACAGACCCAAACCACCCGATGGTCCGTGAAGACCGGTGGCTGCGTTCCCGACAAGATGCAGGCCCTCGGTGCCACGGACGTAAAGGAACTCTGACCCTGAAGCGGATCCTTTGGGGGTGTTGCCGCTTCCTCTGTGGTGCCAGACACGCGTTAGCTGCGGGGTGACCTGGTGCGTCGGCCCTGCACGCGGGGCCTCGGCCGTTTCCTAGTTCCTGGCTCCTTTGCTAGTCTGATGAGTTGCGGCGGTTTCCCCCAGAAAACCCAGTAGTTCGTATGTGAGCCGGTGGTTTGAGAGAGCTCGAGGCCCGCGTGAGCGTGGCAGGATTCGGGGCGCCGGGGTCTCCCAGGAGACCCCCCTCCTCAGAGGCTCCGCCTGACAACTAGTGTCCACCCTCCGTCCCTGATGCCCTACACGTCTTACGTCGGCTCTTAACATCTTAGGATGCCAGTTCGCCAGTAGTCTGTGTGGCTTAACAGCTTTTTGGAGATGTAATTTATATGCCATACAAATCACTGGTTTCAAGTGTACAAGTCAGTGGAGTTTCGTATATTTGCTAAGGTGGACAGCCTGCCATAATCTAATTTTAAAGCATTTTTATCCCCAAAAGAAACCCTGAGTCCATTAGCAGTCACTGCCCGTGTCCCTCCACCCGCCTCAGCCCTGGGCAAGCGCTAATCTACTCTCTGCCTCTGCACGTCGGCAGGTCTGGACAGTTCAGATAAATGGAATCAGATGCCACTGGCTTCTTTCACTTAGAACGTTTGCGGAGTTCATCCGTGCGGGAGAGCGTGCCAACACTTCATTTCTTTTTATTGCTCGATAGTATTCCCTTACGTGGCTCCGCCGTGTTTTGTGGGTGGACACTTGGGTCGCTCCTACTTTTGTCTGTTGTAAATAGTGCTGTTGCGTTCATTGGTGTGCAGGTTGTGTGGACGTAGGTTTTCATTTCTCTTGAGTAGATGGTTACCTGTAGGAGTGGAATTGCTGAGTGAGCATCTTTGTCGCACTTGTGAGTTGCGGTATAAGGTAAATTCCTGGAGTCGGGAAGACAGACTCAACAGAAGAACATTTTTAAGTGGGTAGATATTGCCAAGCTGCCCTTAAAAAAGATAGTACTGGGGCACCTGGGTGGTTCAGTCCGTTTAACATCCAGCTTCAGCTCCGGTCACGATCTTGCAGTTCATGAGTTCAAGCCCCGTGTCCGGCTCTGGGCTGAGAGCATGGAGCCTGCTTGGGATTCTCCGTCTACCTCTCTGTTCATCCCTACCCCTCTCAAAAATAAATAAATGGACCTAAAATTGTTCTTCTTTAAAATAGCTTTATGGCCTCCCACCACCAAAAAAATTCTAAAATCATACCTGCATTCTTTTCTTAAAATTCCCAAAAAGTTCCAAGCTTGTAGTTGATGGAAGAAATAAGCAAACACCCCAGCGCACTAGCCGCTCACTTTCCTGCTCTTGCATTTAGGCGAACGCACGACGTACCATGTCTGCTTCCCACCATTTGTTAATGGAAATTTTCAAACACAGACAAGTTGAAAGTATTTGACAGCTGCACGTGTACATACACCGCTTGGGAGTCTGTTGTTAACACTGTACTGTGTTCATGCTGTCACACATCTAGCCCTCGATCCACCTTACTTGTGTGCATTTCAAGGCACGTTTCAGGCATCAGTATGTACTTGCTTAAATACTTAAGCATGGATGTTACTAACTAGAGTTCACTGTTTTTGTTCTTTTATTTTGAGATAATATTTACGTACAGTGGAATGTATAAATCTAAAGTAAACATTCTGTGTTTTGACAAATCAGACATCTCCGACCAAGGTTTACCATCACTCCAGAAAGTTCCCTCTTACTCTACCTCCTCCCTCCGATCCATTCCAACTCCCTTTCACCCCCTGAGAGGCGAGCGGTGTTCTGGGGTTTTCTGCTATACATTAGACTTGCCTGTAATAGAACAGACATTGTGGGAACGCTGCACGTGCTTTCGCTAAGGTTTCTTATACTCGGCGTCATGTTCCTGGGGTTTATCCATACTGTTAACGCATCTCTGTTGCCCAGTATATAAATACGTGAATTTGTCCATTGTTTTATTGACGAACATCCACAATTTCCCCAGTTTTTAATTACGAATATAATCGTTACTGACATTGTTGTACAAATCCTTTTGTGAACGTACGTTTTCATTTATCTTAACTAAATATCTAGGGATGGAAAGAGTGTTTTGTTTTATGAGAAACCACCAGATTCTCCTACGAGGCTGTCCCATTTTGTATCCGCTGCTCCCCCCGCCCCCCGCAGTGCTGTGTGAGAGTCTGGTGGCTCTGCGTCCTCACCACCATTTGGTGTTAACTAGTCTTTTTTCACTTGAGCCATGCTGATGTGATGTGAGATCTCATTGTGGTTTTGATCTGAATTTTCCCGATAATTCATCACGTTGGGCACTTGCATGCCCTTGTTGGCCATTTGCATCTTTTTTTTTAAGTTTGTTTTTCTTTATTGTTTGAGAGACAGAGACTGTACAAGTGGGGAAGGGGCAGAGAAAGAGAGGGAGAGAGAATCCCTAGTAGGCTCCACGCTGCCTGTGCAGAGCCTGACACGGGGCTCGAACTCACGAAGCCGTGAGATCATGACCTGAGCCAAAATCAAGAGTCAGACGCTTACCTGACTGAGGCAAACTGGTACTCTGGCCATTTGCTTATCTCTTGTGAAATGTGTGTTCAGATATTTTGTCCCTTTTCAATTGCATTGTTTGTCTTTTCATTATTGTGTTGTCAGAGTTCTTAAATTTCTGGATATTTTTTGTCACGTTTTATGAATTTTTTTTTTCTCTGTCTATGGCTTGTCTTATCTTTTGAGCAAACATTCTGAATTTTGGTAAGATCTGATTTACCCTCTTTTTTTTTTAATTTATGATTTTTTCTCTGTCCTTTCTGAACAAATTTTGGCTACCATCAGGTCATGAAGATGTTTTTCCATATTTTCCACATTTTCTATGAAAGCTTTATAGTTTCAGCTTTTATGTTTAGTTCCATGGTCCATCTCATTAATTTTGGTGTGTGGTGTGAGTAAAGGCTCCTTTTTTTTTTTTTTTTTTAACCCCGCTGATGGATTCCACCATGGTGATAGCTTCCACCATTTGTCAAAAAGATTTTTCTTGGGGCGCCTGGGTGGCTCAGTCGGTTAAGCATCTGACTTCAGCTCAGGTCACGATCTCACGGTCTGTGAGTTCGAGCCCCGCATCAGGCTCTGGGCTGATGGCTCAGAGCCTGGAGCCTACTTCCGATTCTGTGTCTCCCTCTCTCTCTGCCCCTCCCCTGTTCATGCTCTGTCTCTGTCTCAAAAATAAATAAACGTTAAGAAAAATTTAAAAAAAAAAAAAAAAAAAAAAAAAAGATTTTTCTTCCCTCATTGGATTGCTTTGGTGCCTAAAAACAGCCCTGTAAGTGTGGATCTATTTTCTGCTCTTTATTCTCTCCCATTGATCTGTTTGTGAGTCTTTGTATCACTAACACTGCTTGGTTTACTATAACTTTATATACAAAATTTTGAAGTACCACAGTGTAAGCCTTCAACTTTGTTCTTTTTCAAGGTAGCCTTGCATATTCTAGATAGTTTGCCTTTCTGGTTTAAAGTCAGTTGGTGATTGTCTACAAAAAAGTCACCTGGGATCATGCTTAGGACTGCATTGGACCTAGAGGTCAATTTGAGGATAATTGGTATCTTAATATCGAGTATTCCAATCCATAAACATGGTGTAGCTCTCCGTTTATATAGATCTTCATTTATTTTTAATTTTCTTAATTTTCTTTATCTTTTCTCTTAGTGATGTTCTGTGGGTTTTAGCATGGAGGTCATGTATCTTTTTAAAATTTATTACTCATATTTTGGGTTTTGACAATGTTGTAAATGGATTTTTTTCATTTTTCATTTGTTTGGGGCTAGTCTGTAAAAATACAGTTGACTTTTGTATTTTAACCTTGTATCCCGTGACTTTGCTGAATTTACTCATTAGTTCTAATAGTTGCTTTGTAGATGCCTTATAATTGCAATAGAAATAGTTTGACTTCTTTCTGGTCCTTTTGCCTTTTTTTCCCCCTTCATTTTCTTGCCTTATTGCAATGTGTAAAATCTCTAGTACAAAGTGAGGAGAATTGGCATTCTTGCCTTGTTTCCAGGTTTAAAAGGAAGAATTCAGTATTTTCACCATTAAGTATGGCTGTAGATTTTTCATAAATGTCCTTTATTGATTGAAGAAGTTTCTTCCTTGTCTCAAGTTTCTAAGTTTTTACCATGAATAAGCATTGAATTTTGTCACGCTTTTCCTGCATCTATTGAATTGATGTACTTTTCCTCTGACTAGTTGAACTTGCATTTATTATCACAGCCTCAGGTGGAGACTGATGGTCCTGCATTTTTCTAATAACTGTATTTGCTTGCCCTCTGAGATGGTTGTTTCCGGCTGTTTTCACTCATTAAACTTCCCACCACTATGGCCCTCAAAGCTCCTAACCACTGCTCACGCTTCAAAGATAAACCGGTACTTTGAGCACGGACTTCCCTCATCTGACCTTCAGCTGATGGTCTGTCTGCCTGCAACCCTCCCATCTTCCCATCTCCCGCCTGTTCAAATGGCAAAGCAGGGATTCCCGTCTTGTTAAAACCAGCCCTCTTAGTGGATCTCACCACCTTCCAAGTTTATTTCGTGTTTTCTTTGTTTGTGAGAGAGAGAGAATGTTGAGTGGGGGAGGTGCAGAGAGGGTCGGGGGGAACAGAGGATCTGACACGAGCTCTGCGCTGACAGAGTGGGGACAGAGCCCAAGTCACATGCTCAATGAGCCACCCTTGCGCCCCTGCCAGTTTTTTTTTGAAGTATAATTGACGTACGATATCGTATTACCTTCAGCTGCACATCATAGCGGGGCAGCATTTGTATACATTATGAAATGATCCCCACGGTAAGTCCATTTGCCATCTGTCACCGTGCAGAGTTATTACGGTATTACCGGCCGTATTCCCTGTGCTGTACGTCACATCCCCATGACTTATTTATTTTGTAACTGGAAGTTTGTACCCCTTAATCCCCTTCACCTATTTTGCCCACCCACTCCTTCCCCCTCTGGTAACTATCAATTTGTTTCCTGTATCTGTGAGTCTGTTTCTGTTTTGTTTGTTCTGTTTTTTGTTTTTGTTTTTTAATTCTACATACAAGTGAAATCGTACGGTATTTGTCTTTCTCTGACCTATTTCATTTAGCCTGATATTCTCTAGGTCCATTCGTGTCACAGATGGTAAGATTTCATTTGTTTTTGTGGCTAATACTCCCCTGTCCGTGCGTGTATGCACATCTTTATGCCTTCATCCATTGATGGACACTTAGGCTGCTTTCAGATCTTGGCTATTGTAAACAGTGCTGCAGTGAACATAGGAGTGCATACATCTGTGTGGATTGGTGTTTTTGGTTGTTTTTGTGTGTTTGTTTGTTTGAAGATAAGTATCCACACTTGGAATTGCTGGGTCATACGGTAGTCCTGTTTTAATCTCTTGCAGAACCGCCATACTTTCCAGAGTGGCTGCACTGATTTACATTCCCACCAACAGTGTACGAAGGTTCTCTTTTTTCCACATCCTTGCCAACGCTTTGTTATTTTTTGTGTTTTTGTTAATAGTAAATCTGACAGATACCTCCCTGTGTTTTGATTTGGATTTCCCTACTGATCAGTAATGCTGAGCATCTTGGTGTGCCTGTGGGCCATCTGTATGTCTTTGGAAAAATGTCTGTTCTAGTCTTCTACCCATTTTTTAATTGGGGTATTTGGTTTTTCGGTGTTGTTACGTAAGTTTTTTAAATAGACTTTGGATATTGACCCGTTATCTGTTATATGATTTACACATGTCTTCTCCCATTTAGTAAGTAGCATTTTCATTTTGTCAATGATTTCATTGGCTGTGCAAAAGCATTTTAGTTTGCTATAATCCCGTGTGTTTATTTTGGCTTTTGTTTCCCTCGCGCGAGGAGACTGGTCCGGGAAAATGTCGTTGAAACCTATGTCAACGTGTTTACTGCCTGCGGTGTCTTCTAGGAGTTTCATGGTTTCCACTGTTACATTCTTTAATCCATTTTTAATTCTTTCCTGTATGGTGTGAGAAAGTGATCCAGTTTCGTTCTTTCGCATGTATCTGTCCACTTTTCCCAGCACCATTTATTGGAGAGACTGTCATTTCCCCACCGTATATCTTGCCTCCTTTGTCACAGATCAGTTGACCGTACATGCATGAGATTTTTCTTGGGGTCTGTTCTATTGATCTGTGTGTCTGTTTTCGTGCCAGTGTCATACTGTTTTCCTGTAGTCTTGTAGTGTAGTTCGAAATCAGAGAGCATAATTCCAGCCTACTTGTCCTTTCTGAAGATTGCTTTGGCCATGCAGAATCTTTTGTGGTTCTGTTCAAATTTTAGGATTCTTCAGTTTTGTGAAAAATGCCGTTGATATTTTGACAGGGATTATGTTGACACTCTCGATTGCATTAGATAGTATGGACCTTTTAACAATATTAATTCTTCCTCTCTGTGAACATGGAGTATCTTGCCACTTATTTGTGTCTTCTCCGATTTCTCTCATCATTACAGTTTTCAGAGTACAGTTCTTTCACCATGTCGGATAAATTTATTCCTAGTTAATTCACGATCCCAGGGGTCGTGGGATCGAGCCCTGCGTCAGGCTCCACACTCAGCTTAATATTCTCTCTCTCTCTCTCTCTCTCCCTGTGCCCCCTTCCCTGCTCATGCTCTCTCACTCTCTGTGTAAAAAAAAAAAAAAAAAAAAAATCCTAGGTATTTTGACAGTCTTTGATGCAATCGTAAACGGGATTGTTTTCTTAATTTCTTTTTCTGATAGCTCGTTATTAGTGTATAAAACATAACTGATTTCCGTATGTTCCTTTTGTCTCCTGTGACTCCGGAGTTCGCTTGTAAGTTCCAATAGTGGTTTGGTGGAGTCTTCAGGTTTTTCCATTCACAGTATCATGTCATCTGCAAAGAGTGACAATTTTACTTCTTCCTTTCCAGTTTGGATGTGTCTTCCCTTCCCCTTTCCTAAGGCCTTCAGAAAACACTTGGTCACATGGAGAGGCATGAGGACCCCTTGTGTTAGAATCCCATGAGTACCGCTGCTCTGCACAAGGCCAGCGGAGCTCTTAACAGATCCCAGGGACATTGTGTCAGTAGGCAGTCTCCTGGACACTGACCAGGACAGACTTTTCTCTCCAAACTGGGAAATGCTGCTAGCACGGCAATGATTTGTACCTGCGTATCTTTGTTTTTACCTATCTCCTGACCTACCTTTTTTTTTCCAGTTGAAGTAGAGTTGACACAACGTTACGTTCGTTGCAGGCGTAAAACCTAGGGATTCAGCACCTCTGCATGATGCTGTGCTCACCGCAAGCGTGGCTGCCATCTGCCGCCACACGGTGCTGCGGCAGCACCACGGACTACGTTCGTCGTGCTGTTCCTTCCATCCTCGTGACTTACTCGCGCCACAACTAGTAGCCGGTGCCTCCTACTCCCCTCCACCCACCTTTGCCCATCCTCCCACCTCTCTCCCCTTTGTCGGCCACCACTTTGTTCCCTGTACTTAGGAGTCTGTTTCTGTGTGTGTTTCTTTTAGATTCCACATAGGAACTGGAACCCCATGGTATTCATATTTCTCTGTCTTTAGTTCATTTAGGACAAAACTTTCTAGGTGCATCCATGTTGTTGCAAATGGCAAGATCTCATTCTTTTTTTCACTGCTGAATAATATTCCTCTGTGTGTGTGTGTGTGTGTGTGTGTGTGTGTGTACATATGTACATACGTGTGTACACATCTTCTTTATCCATCCATTCATTCATCAACGGATGCTTGGATTGCTTCCATATCTTGGCTTTTGTAAACAGTGCTGCAGTAAGCCTAGGGATGCGTGCATCTTTTCAAAGTAGTGTCTTCATTTTCTTTGGGTAAATAGCCAGTAGTAGGATTCCTGGATTGGATGGTATTTCCATTTTTAATTTTGTGAGGAGCCTCCATACTGTTTTCCAAATGGCTGTACCAGTTTCCACTCCCACCACCAGTGCCCCAGGGTTCCCTTTCCTCCGCAGCCTGGCCAACATTTGTTACTTCTTTTTGGTACTAGCCATTCTGACTCGTGTGAGAGGATATCTCCTTGTGGTTTTAATTTGGATTGCCCTGATGATGAGTGATGTCGAGCATCTTTTCATGTGTCTGTTGGCCATCTGTCTGCCTTCTTTGGAAATATGTTTATTCGGGTCCTTTGCCCATTTAAAAATCAGATTATTGGGGTTTTTTGGTGTTTAGCTGAGTTTTTTTATTTATACATATTTTGGATATTAACTTGTTATCGGGTATCTCATTTGCCAATATCTTCCCCCATTCAGTAGGTTGCCGTTTCATATTGTTGATGATGTCCTTTACCGCACAGAAGCTTTTTATTTCGGTGCAGTTCCAGTAGTTTATTTGTGCTTTTGTCTTGCTTCCCTGAGGAGACACGTGTAGAAACACGTTGCCAAAGTTGAGGTCAGAAGAGCTCGCTGCTTGTGTTTTCTTTAAGGAGCTTTATGGTTTCAGGTCTCACATTTCGATCTTTGATCTGTTTCGAGTTTATTTTTGTGTATGGGGTGAGGACTGGGTCCAGTTTCATTCTTTCACATGTTGCCGTCCGGTTCTCCCGACACGTTTATCGAAGAGGCTCTTTTCCTCCATCGGATATTCTTGCTTCCTTTTCTTTCTTCTTTCCTGTGGCCGTGGCTGGGACTTCCAGCGCCCTGTTGAAGAAAAGTGGTGAGAAAGGACATCGCTGTCTCGTTCCTGAACTCGGAGGAAAAAGCTTTCAGTTTTTGACCTTTGAGTGTGGTGTTAGCTCTGGGTCTGTCTTGTATGACCTTTCTTCTGTCACGGTCCACCTTCCAGGTTTTAAGTAGTTCTTTCCTCCGTTTATCCTGGCTTGACTGCGTCCTCAGTCTCTCTGTTAATAGATCCCGTGGCTCCTTTATTTCAAAACAGGGGCGTGGCCTGACCGCTAGGCCCCTGCGGGTGAGCCCGCAGCCACTGTCCTCCCCGCGCTCCTCCGCCTCCTCCCTCCCTCCCACGTTTCCTGCTGCCTCCACTTCCCCATCAAAATCGGTCAAGATCACCAAATAGCATCCCTGGGCCCAGAGCGAATGACTACTTCTCATTTCACCTCCGCCTCTGGTAGCGCCGGCCGGCCGCGGTTGCTGCCGCTTTCCTGCAGCCTCGTCCCCCGGGTCGTACGGCCGCTGCCACTCGGTCTCCTTCACTGTCTCTTACTCGGTCTCCTTCACTGGCTCTCTTCCTCTGCCTGACTTTCAGCTGTCTCCGTGCCGCCCGGGGCCCTGGGCCTGCCTCTCCTCGGCCTCTGCGCCACGTGGGGTGCTGCCTGCTCCTGTTCCCTGCTCCGTCCTCGGGGCCTTGGACAGCTCGTGGCCCGCATCTCATCGTGCGTGTGGAATGGGTGAAGTCAGTAAGGTTGTGTCAGACAGGAGTGAAAATCCATTCTTCGAAGGGAAGTACAGTCAGTTCCCATTGTGGTCATGTTCTGGAAATACGCCGTGAACACCCGACGATCACTCCCGGGGCTAGGCTCCCGTGCGGCTCTGGTCACCATGTTGTCATCAACTAATGAACACACGATCTTGTTTTATGGGAGGTTCTGTTTAAAGGCATCTTACCTTTTTTTTTTTTTTTTTTTTTTTTAATTTTTTTTTAACATTTATTTATTTTTGAGACAGAGAGAGACAGAGCATGAATGGGGGAGGGTCAGAGAGAGGGGGAGACACAGAATCAGAAGCAGGCTCCAGGCTGTCAGCACAGAGCCCATCGCGGGGCTCGAACCCACAGACTGTGAGATCATGACCTGAGCCGAAGTCAGCCGCCCAACCGACTGAGCCACCCAGGTGCCCCAAAAGGCATCTTACCTTAATACGTATTATTGATTTGTCAACAGTGAACTCACAACAAACGACACTGTAACTCGTGCTAAACAAAGCTTATCTGACAAACGTGATTCTCCGGAAGGCAATCACAGTCTCCTTGCCCTTGGGAGCACCAGCCAGCACTGTGGTTGGGGACCATTTTAAACAGTGACATCACCAACCAAAAGCACAAAATACGAGAACATAGACCATGAGAAGGACAGTGGTTCACAGAATGAGCTGAAAACAAGGAGGCAGAGTGTCACCTCATCCAGCCTCCACTGGGGGTGTTGGGTCAGTCACATCCACGTTTTCTGGCCCCTCTGTGCATGTCTAGGATGGCTGTGCAGGGACCACGAGTATTCATTTGGCGGGGGGGTGGTGACGCAGAAACTTGAGCAACCAGGCAAATTTACAAACACAGAATAATAGTAAGTTAATAGTAAGTTTTGTGGGGTTTTTTTGTTTGTTTCATCTTAAAGAGAAAGAGTGCACAAGCAAGGGGAGGGGCAGAGGGAGAGGGGGAGAGAGAGAGAATCCCAAGCAGGCTCCATCCAGGCTCAGCGCAGAGCCCGCCCGACACGGGGCTCGATCCCACAACCCTGGGATCATGACCTGAGCTGCAATCTAGAGTCGGACGCTTAACTGACTGAGCCTCCCAGGTGCCTCAATATTTACTTGTTTAATAAGAAGTCGGTATTGCGTATGCCAACTTCTCTTCACTATTTCCGTCCTACAATTAATAAAGCTGAGGCTCCAGCTTTTAACTTCATCATGGAAGAAATGCGTACCAGGTCTTGTAACTAGTAAACAACAGAATCGAGACTACAGTCTGATTTTCCTGAGGGGCCTGCCTCTCCCGGTCCCTGGCATCCACCCCTGGTACGTACTGCGGGGGAGCGCTCGCCCTGTGCTTAGGTTAGCGTGAATGCGCTTGGACATTACCAAGGAGTTTTGGCCCTTAGATGTAGCTCTTGGGGGTGGACCACTTCACCACTGAAGCAGATGTCACGGGTAAGATTAGCCCATTTTTTAGATATGACCCAATTCGAGAGATTTTTGTGTTTTGTTTGGTGGTGTTTTGAAAGGTTTGAGAAACAACCCAAAATCTAATCCTAGGCCTATTTTCAATCATCCAACAAATGTAAAACCGGCTGCACTTGTGCCGGGCGGTGCCAGACCTGGGGGTACTGCCCGAGCTGGCGGGGGACACCACCAGATGGCCAGTGGTAACGTGATAACCGCCAAAGGGAGAAGTAGAGAACGCAATTAGATGCGCCCCAGACAGTCCCTGAATCCCGAAGAAGGAGCAGGGAAACTGGTGGGGGGAGCCTGGAGAGGGAGACGTTGGACAGTGATGGAGGGAGCACCCTTGGCCCCCGGGCCGGAACACGTTGCACAGCAAGTGTGGCGCCAGGCGCCCTCCCAGCTCCTCCTGGCCCAGCGGACCCGTCTGCTCACCAAGCAGGCTTGTGGTCCTAACGCGGCGTCCCCGCCAATTTCCAGAGGGAAGGGGCTGCTCAGAGAACTCAAGTGTTGGGCCCTGAAGGAAGTTCTTGCTGCACACGATCACATTCTGGCTTCGGATGGGTCTCGTCTGAGTTTGGTCGGCCTGGTGACTGAGCCCTCGCCGTGTGCCAGGCCGCGTCCGTCGGTACAGACACCCCACGCCCGTCCTGCCTGCGCGGCCGTGCGACCTCTCTTGATTCTGCCCTCCACTTGAGAGTCGGGTCCTGGATGGGATCGGCAGCTTCTCCGAGCTGCGGACGGACCCCTGCTCTGTTTGCATAAAGGTTAGCCCGCTGCTGTGGGAAAGAAGTGATGTTCTGGGTAAAAGGGACTGCGAATCGGGCACTTGATTCCACTGCCTATTCTCTTCTAAGTCATAAGAGCCTGTAGTTCCCCCCACAGGCATGTATGATGTCACTTTGCACACACGTGGCTCTGGCCGCCGCCGGGTCTGTTAGCGCCTGGTCGTGCTGAGCACGTTGGGCCCGTCGCATCCGTATGGAAATGATTGATTCCAAGCGCTTTCCTGGAAATAGTGTGTCTTCATAAAGGGGCCCTTGGAACTTATTCTTTCATTTTTTCTAGTAGTTGGGTTTCTAAACTTAAGTGTGCCTTTGTTACACCATTTAAATCCAGCGTCAGAGTTAATGGAGAGGAGTCCTTTCGGGTAACTTTGTATTTTGTGTTCTGTGTGAATTTTCGCCTAAGGGCATCTTAGTTACAGTGGAAACATCTCTGAGGTTTCAGATAGCCAAGACTTCCGGGTCCCCCGGGCCGCGCCTGTCAGGTTATCTCTGTTCTGGGTGCCCCGCTCAGGTCCAGAGAGGTAGGTCCCGGGTCGCCGCTGGCTCGATGGACGGGTACGAGCTCGAAGCACCCGCCGCAGCCGCATCCCGACAGACACAGACAGGCCGCCCGTGGAAATAGTGGGGATTGCTGCTTCTGTGATTTTTCTACGGTCCAGGATTCTCGTTGCTCCTAGATCTGAACCGACCCGGGGATTTACTAAGAAAACAAGTGCAGAAATAGAGACTGGGGTCCATGTGGGCATTAGCGGAGATGGGGTGGGTGTGAGGTAGTATCTGTGGAGGGTCCGTTGCATCTGCTGCTTTCTGTGCAGGACGTGTGCACTTAGTTCTAACATCACCTTGTGGGTGGGGGGTGTCCCCACTTGAAGTGGGCGCAGGCAGGTAACGGTGTAGAGCGCCGGCTGCGGGCCGGTACCTGCAGGCCCCCTGCCCCCCGACAGTTCCACGGAGGAGCCGTGGTCCCCAGCCCACGTGTGAGGAGATGAGACTGAGAAAGATCGAGTCCTCTAGAGGTCGGTTATTCGGGGCCCATCGCCTGTCAGGCACTGGTGGCGAAGTTCCAGGACCACAGCTGCGAGCGGGGACGTGAAGCCTCTGTCCTCACGGGAGCTCACGTTCCGGGGTGTGTCCGGGGTGTGCCCGGGGAGCCGGCCGTGAGCCGCCGTGGGGCGGGAGTGAGCAGGATGGTGTGAGAGAGGAGCGAGAAGGGCCGCCTGGGGGGAGGGGGGCGGACCCGGGGGGGGGGGTAGTCTGTCCCCGAGCTCATCTTCCCACTCCGCTGTGTTCTGGGACCGTCCCCGCGGTCCCGTCCCGTCGCCACACGACCACCGTTGTGAGCCCGCGGTGCTCCACTGGTCGTGCGTGTGCGCCTCGACGTGCATCCGCGTGTGTGAGCAGACCGCGCCCGTCGCGACCAATACGTACGCCTGTGTGTTTTGTACTTTCAGCTGACACCGAAGATGTGTGCATCGTAGAAAGATTGTTCTCCAGCAGCCTGGTGGCCATCGTTAGCCTCAAAGCCCCGAGGAAGCTGAAAGTTTGCCACTTCAAGAAAGGCACCGAGATCTGCAACTACAGCTACTCGAACACCATACTGGCCGTGAAACTCAACAGGCAGGTGAGCGACACCGCGCCCGGGCCGCCAGGCGCCCCGTCCCGCCCCCCCGCTCCCGCGCAGCTTCCAGCCGGCCCTGCCGCCACCCGGTCTCCCCCGGGGCCCGGGAGGGCTGGCGCTCCTGGGCCCCAGCCCCGGGCCCTGGTCCTGCTCGCCCCGGGCCGCCTCCCCGATGCGGCTCCGTCTCCTCGCCGGTTCCACTCCGACCGCACCGTCCCCGCCACGTTCTCGGGCTCCGCCGGGTTAACTTCTCCTCTCGTCAGGACACAAGCCTAGCGCTCCCCTGAATGCGCACTCGGCCGTCGAGTGGCGTCAGGGTTTGCGTCCCTCCTTTCACTTTCACGGATGCTACTTAAAAAATACATCTGTGGGCGTCTTTTTCCTTTTTTCTTCTTTTTTCTCTTTTAAACTTCCTGTCTTCCCCACACTCCCAAAAACATCTGGCCCAGGGTATGCGCTCGGCGGCTGGCACCGGAGCTTGTTTCGTGAGACCACCTCATGGCTTTCGCTCCCCTACGAAACGCAGCACCGTCCTGAAGATCCTTCAGCTTTTCCGCGACAACCACGTATTCCTCGCAGGGAAAGCTGTCGACGTTGCCCGGTGCAGAGCGCACGTCGCCGCGCCGGGGTCTGCGGCGTCCGACCGGGTGGAGTGGTTGCACCGGGGGCGCGCTGGTGCGATTCAGACCGGGAGGGGGGCTGTGATCTGCGGAAGTGGGTCAGAGCGGGGGATCGTAAGGCGTGACCTGTTGAACGCTTTTGAACCTAAAACATACAAGGGTCCGTGCCCGCACCAGCTGCTGTGCGAGCCGGGCCGTCTTCCTTGTGTGAATCGTCCCTTGGCGCATCAGCTGCAAGCAGTGATTCTCCTCAGAGCGGGGTGTGAACTGCACCTGCAAAATAATGAGAGCGCACAGTGAGTTTTCGTGCTTTTAAAAACCCCGAGGCTTTTGGGGCACCTGAGTGGCTCAGTCGGTTAAGCCTCCAAGTCTTGGTTTCTGCTCAAGTCTTGATCTCAAGGGATCGAGCCCAGTGTGGGGCTCTGCACTGACAGGGCGGAGCCTGCTTGGAATTCCCTCTGTGTCTCTATCCCTGCCCTCCGCCCCCGCCCCTGCTCCAGATAGATCGATAGATAGGGCACCTGGGTGGCTCACTTAGTTAAGCAACTCTTGATTACAACTCAGGTCATAATCTCACGGTCCGTCACTTTGAGCCCCGTGTCGGGCTCTTTGCTGGCAGCATGGAACCTGCTTGGGATTCTCTGTGTCTCCCTCTCTCTCTGTCCCTCCCATACGAGTGTGCTCTCTCTCTCTTTCTCTCTCTCGCTCGCTCACTCTTGCTCCTCATCTCTCAAACGTTAAAAAAAAAAAAACAGAACCCTAGGCTTTTATTCTCGTTTTGCCACGCTTTATTCATCTATTCATGCTTTACTTCTGTTTTTTTTTTTTTTTTTTTTTTTTTTTTTTGTTTTTTGTTTTTTGTTTTTTTTTTTTTTTTTTTTTGAAGAGAACATGTGCACACGCACGAGCCGGGGAAGGGGGCAAAAGGGGGGGATGGAGAGAGAATCTCACGCAGGCTCCATGCTCGGCACAGAGCCTGACACGGGGCTTGATCCACGACCTGTTCCGAAATCAAGTGTTGGCCGCTCAACTGACTGAGCCATCCAGGCGCCCCCAGCATGGGTTTTTGAAAGCAGCTGACCTTTCCCAGACCTGTCCAAGGCACCTGCTCTGCTTTTCACGAGGGGAGGAGTGAGCCAAACAAAAACAAACCAAAAACACAAAATGAACTCTTCTTAGCTGTAGTTCACCAGTGTCTGTAATAGTGAATTAAATCTCACGGTTAGAGGTCCTGGTACAGTCGGCAGAAATGGTCACGGGAGCAGGCACTGCTGGCTTTGGACGTCACACGAGTGGTAAATGAGGAACAAAGCCGCCCGGTCACGGCCAACGTCCTCTGTGCCGCGAGCGTCCAGTCCTCCTGGTGTTCCGGAAGGAAGAGGGAGCCTCCGTATCCAGGAGGCGGTTAAGACTGGGGAGCAAGCATTGTGTTGTGTCTTTATTTTTGGTTTTCTGTTGCGTCCCTTCCCTAGCGGCTGATAGTGTGCCTGGAGGAATCTCTCTACATACACAACATCCGGGACATGAAGGTACTGCACACAATCAGGGAGACCCCTCCGAACCCTGCAGGTAAACGAGTTGCGGGAAGAAAGTGTCGTTGCCTGATTCTGCCTCTCACTTATTTTGATTTTATTTTAGAGAGAGTGTGTGTGCACGTTGGGGGGTGGGGGGGCGGGTGGTGGGCAGAGGAAAAGAGGGAGAGACTCCTAAGCCGGCTCCACGCTCAGTGCTGAGTCCCGTGCGGGACTTGATCCCACAACCCTGGGATCACGACCTGAGCTGAAATCAAGAGTCGGACGCCCAACCGGCTGAGCCACCCAAGTGCCCTTGGTTCTGCCTTTTAAAGATTAGCCATTTTGTCCATATAGCTTCTACCCAGATAGACCGCTTTGGAAAGTAGTGATCTTAAACCAAGCTGCTTTCCCTCTGCTGCTGGGCTTGTGACCACGTAAACCATTGGTTTCGTCGGCTTCCAGTTCTGAGGTTACTGATCGGTTTCAAGCAAAGGCCTTCAGTCTGTTTTCATAATCTTGTCACTGAAGGAGGTGGTTGGGGCTGTGGCGCTAGAAGCAAGCCCGCTCGGCAGCCGCCAGGGCTGGCTCAGGGTCCCCTTTGCTGTCTGCGTTCTTTGTTACGTAAATGCCAGCTTCTGTCTAACAGCGGGACAGAAAACCCTCTCGTCCTAACTCTCCTGGGCCTCCGTGTGTTACCACAGGCCTGTGTGCGTTGTCGATAAACAACGACAACTGTTACTTGGCGTACCCGGGCAGTGCGACCATCGGAGAGGTGCAGGTCTTCGACACCATCAACTTGGTGAGGCTCCTTTTGTGCTGGGGTCACTCGCTCGAACGTCCTCGTCCCCGAACCGGGTGCCGGGGAGCCTTCAGCCTCCTCGTTTCTGTGGCTCGGCCCTGCGGTTTCACTGCCGCCTTCCTGGGGGCACAGCGGGTCCGGGTGACCTCTCCCTGCAGATGGATCCCTGTGGTCACGCCCGCAGTGCTGAGCTCGGGCAGACTGGCCGCTGGAAGGGCTGGAGGGAACTGTAGCCACTTCGCGGACGGCCCGCTTGGAGCAGCCCTGCCTCGGGCCCCACCCCCAGTAAATCAGGTGGACGTGGCCTTGGTGTTAGCTGGCGTGGTGTCGGAGGCCCAGCCAGTCAGCGCTTCAGCCTCGTGACAGGGGCGGCGGGGAGTGTGGTCTCGCCGCGCGGCGGCCACGGCACGTCGGTCTTGCCTTCCAGAGAGCTGCGAACATGATCCCGGCTCACGACAGTCCTTTGGCGGCGCTGGCATTCGACGCCAGTGGAACCAAGCTGGCCACCGCCTCGGAGAAGGTACGTCTGCCGCGTGGCCCGATGGGAACC